>NC_080572.1:11555079-11866954 GCF_030247185.1 Malaya genurostris | reverse complement strand
CTCGAATTTAAAAGCTTGTGCCTTACCCCTCATTGTTCGAAGGAGAAAAAGCGCAAAATCATCTTAAAAATATTTATTTTCAGTTTAAAATTAATATTTGAATGAAAACTTTACATAATTTAAGTAAGAATTACTTAGGGACGTTCTCAAATTTGAAATTTTGGCCGACTTTTCAAAATCAAATACCAAATTATTGTTTTCAAAAGCATCTTCAGGTATGTGAAATTGGAAAATATGTTTTTAATGCTCTTTATTGAAGCATAACATTACTCGCGTTGAAAGTCAAAAACAAGATCGACAAAAGTGTTTGAACTCTTTTTTCCTCAATTCTCTAGTATAGTTTTACCTGAAATATAACGGCCCTTAATATAGTATCTGGACTTGCTATAATCTTAATAAAATCTGAATGTTTGTTTCTGATTTGGAATCATATTTATAACATAATGAGATATGAATATTCAGATCATACATAATTTTGATAGAATCCTGTTATGCTCTGTTGATCGGGATATCACAATAAAATAATGAATCCGGAATAAATCCAATAGGCTTCTAGTGCACCTGCGTTTTTTTTCAACATAAATTTTTTTTAGCAAAATTCCATCACTCCTATGTTCTACCTTGATATCTATTTTTTGTTTCCATCACATCTAAATTTTCATACAGAATGTGTGTGCCGAGCAAATGCAAGGGTTTTTATTTATGTATTTTGCCTAAAAATGAAAATAGTATTATATTTGATCGGAAATGATTTTATTGTTTTTCAAAATATTCCCCTAGATGATCAATACACTTACGCTTGAATCGATTTTCATAACATTTTTTCGATTCTGGAGGTACCCCCAAAACATGATTTTTGAACGCTCGAACAGTTTCTTCAGGAATGTTGAATCGCTCTTCACACAGTTTATTCTTTATGGAAGGGAACAAATAGAAGTCGTTAGGTGCCAAGTCAGGAGTATACGGCGGGTGGTCCATCAATTGAACGTTTTGGGTGTCAAATATCTGGTTGTGTGAGCCGATGTCTGAAAGTTTGCATTATCGTGATGAAGAATGATTTTAAGTCTTTACGTTTACCTCCATTTCACGGTAAGTCACATGGCGATCTTCCATCATCAGACTTTTCACAGAATCGATGTTATCTGGCAAAACAACTGATTTTTGACGACCTTCTCTGATTTCATCACCAGGCGAACTTCGACCACGATTGACTTCGTTATACCAGTTTTTTACAGTCGCATAGGATGGTGTTATACAGCCAAAAGTCGAACTAAGTTGATTGAAGCACTCTCGTAATAAATCATTGCACGAAAATGCTCGAGATTTAATTCAATTCAGTTCAATTCAGCTCGACAAACTGAGCGAATGTCCGCGAGCGCGCGCGCGTGTGTGTGTATGTATGTGTGTCTGTATGTGTGTTGTCAACAAAGAGGTCGAGATCTCAGAGATAGCTGGACCGATTTTGATCAAACTAGTCGCAAATGAAAGGTCTCCCCGTTACACAGTACGCTATTGAATGGTTTTGAGATCGGATGTTTACTTTTTGAATTATACGAAGCTTTATGTCAAAATTTCAATGTTTTTTGACAGCATCTTGAAAACAAAATATTCTTCCAGACTTAGATTCCGCACGGTAATAGCTATCCAACAAGCTATAGATTGTTCAAATCCGTCCATTTTCAACGGAGATGTCGACATTTTTGTGTAAGCAACTTTTCCCTCTATTCCAGCAGTAGGAGTTTTGAGCGCTGTATGACAAAGCAATGCTTGGGAGCAACGTAAATCATGATTTTTCATACTGTTACATACAATTGTTTCTAAATACAAAAAATACTGTGTACGAATATGACATATGTAATCCAGATGATGGCAGAATTTTAATTATATTGTTTTAAACTACTTACAGCAATACATACTGGAAGAACATAACACCCATATACCATTCGAATCAGTTCGTCGAGCAAATGCGTGTATGACAAATAATTTCACTCAATTTTTTTCGGAGATTACTCAACCGTTTTCTACAAACTCAGATTCATATGAAAAGTTGTATGTTCCCAAACAAGATTCTTGAATTATGTTCGGTTCCGACATCTGGTTCCAGAACTACAGGATGATATGTGAAACGAAATTAAAATTGTGTAACTCATTTTTTCTCGTAGATGGTTGAACCGATCTAAGAACATCTTGCTTTTCAGTCAGATCCAACTTCCGGTTGCGGAGATACAGGGTGATTAGTATACAAATGTCTATTTCACATAAATTAATCAGGTTTATCGGGTTAGCAGATTTGGATAGTCGATAACCAAATCAACTTATTTCAGTTTTAGTGGTATCAATTCGATTCGGAAGGATTGGAATTCGATACGATTTGCAGTTTAGACATTACAGAGTAATGAGTGATTAAAATCTCGAATTGCACTTGAAACGACGGTCATTAAAATAATGTCTTGAAAACTTAAAAAACACCGAAGAATATTCATTCAAAAAACACATGCGAATTGATAAAATAAGGTGGATTAAGCACGTTTTTTCATGAAAGAGTAGTTTTGAGAATCTCATTAAAAATCGTGTTAATTACAAAGAATATCATATGATAATATGATTTACGTTTCGTCTTCGACTCATCCAAACATGATCAATTCTTGTAGAACTGCCAGTGCAACGTATCAGTTCAACATTACCCGCTAAGCAAACTTAAAGTTCAACTTTACTTAAGATTCACTTTTTCCGAAGTGCCAATTAAAAAAGGCGGGTGGGTAATGCCAGAGACACAACTGGATGTCGTGAATACGAAAAAAAACTGGCACGCTTCCTTCACACTTCCGAATATCAGTTAGTTGATCGATTGTGTGAATTGTGCAAGCTTTCCGCCTTTTTCACTACTAGAATTTGAAACGATGCACCTACATTAAAGTACAGATTAGTTACATTAAACAGCTACTATTCCAAAACTGTAAACAATTCTTTTTAGTGTGCTAATATAGGCTAGGTACAACAAATTTGTAGATTTTTTTTTTCAAAATTTTTAAGTGCAAAGATGTCTAAATTTTCACGAAATTTCATTTAGAGACAATTGCAATGGCCTGTTCTGAAGTGTATCGACGATCTTGGTTATGCAAGATATTTTGTTCTCGCACTCAGAACCCGTTCTGATTGGCTGACATGGATCAAATCAGACAGGTTTTTCAATAGTGTAGTGTTTTTGCAATACACGTTCAAGTTGAAAATTTTCGAATCTATTGGTAGTTAGATTATATAAATCCTTCTACAGTTCACTTAACTATGAGCGTTCAAGATACGAAAAAGGCAAACATGCGTCATGAGTTTTCCTCTTTGATATTCGTTGATACCAAACATTTCAGAAAAGCTTAATTTGGAATTATTTGAGATTACGTCATACAACCGACAATTTTATCATAAAATTATGATCATATTTTCGATGATATGCAGCAAAAATTGGGTTTATACGTTAGATACAACAAGAGATGTTCACGATCAAAAACTTATCACTCTTTCAGAATATTATTGCCCTATTTGAAACCATCGAGGAAATACGCATATTTTTATCTGAATGGATTCTGCACATTTGGGTTTTGCCCCGTTTTTCATATTATAAACTAAAATTGTTTAAATTCCCCTTGGGGTATTTCTCATATTAATAAAATTATCAGTCATGTAGAAAAAATACTTTTCTTTTGTTCAATATATTTTTCTTTTGCACTTGAATAGAAGCTGAAAAGTTCGTTTGGACATCAACTTACAAGGCTTACAAATATGATTTTGATTTTGTTGTCACTTAAAGTGTCAGTTCCAAATTTAAACGCTCATCACTGTGTTACTCCTGAACCGATAGCCGTATCCGGATAAAATGAAAACAAGTCCGGCCATCTTTGTGAGTTTTTGACCACTACTTTCGGTACTTCAAGAATCGAAAACTGGGGTCCGAACGAAGTAAAATTTTGTGACTATCTACTAGAAGGGCCTGCAAAATAAAATTGTCATGGTGATAGTTAAAGGAGAAGAGTTTGTTTTCATTTCGACATGCATAGAAACGCGCTCCTAAAATTGAAATATTTCTGCTTATCAACATGTAATTCCGGAACCGGCAGTCTGATTGGATTCTGATGAAATTCTATAGCATTGGTATCCTAACATATTTCATATAGCATTGGTATCCTAACATATTCTGTTTGTCTCTGAGAAAATCGATGACCCATATCATTCTGTTATACAGTTCCGGTACAACTAGTTCCGGGAGAATTCAAATGCTTCCTATGAGATTTTTTTTTGTAATTTTGTTTTTGTATTTTTTGATTTAGCTCAATTTTTTTATGCGCGTTATTCATGGCCAAACGAAACAATTTGCATCATCAATTTGCTCTTTTTATTCTAGGTTTACTTTTGAAAAGGTATTATTTTAGGTAATTATAAGGACTATGTAAAAAGTTAACACTGTTGAAATAAATTTTTCGTTAGATTTTTTTTAAAGAACACTTAAAATTCAAATATCTCCAGTCCAAAATAAATTACTGTCATAAAGAATAGAGTAATAATACTTGGAAAAGTTACAAATTTTCAAAATAATGTAAATTTTTTAAAATCATGACAAACAAAATTTTGCAATGACACAAATGTGTTAATCAAAATTTTCCTATATGCTACGGTTCTCAAGATACAGCGGTTTGAAAAACAAATGGGATTGTTTTTGGTAACGATTTTGGATGAACTTTGAATCTTCCATGTAAAAGTACCATCAGACCTGCCTAACAACCTATCACATGTATCATCCACACCATACTCCTTCACGTTTGACGATATCTGGTATAGTTGGTTTATGATATCCGTTAATGCGGGTTGTTAAAATATAAGCAAGTCATTTTTTGAAACAGTAAGCAAATGATTAAGCAAATGCTTATATTAATTCTATGATATGGTTTTTAGAAGGTATATTTTATGGAAAAGGAATCAGAAAATATGTTTCCAGTGCTCGTAAAGAATGAAGAATATGTTTCCCAGTTTTCGGAAATAAATATACCTGTTTTTTTATAGGATAAGCCGGTTGTTATATTTTGCCTGATCTTGCAAAAATGTACCTGTTAGTTGTTACAGTTACCCATGTTTGTATATAAAATAATCTAATACTACGAATAAACATGCTAGTGAGAAACGAGTGACAGGTGAGTGATAATCAAGGGAAAACAAGAAATAGCTCAGAATTGAAAAATGAAGTACAAAATGAATAGCGTTTACAGAGATTGCGTAAACGTGTTTTCTAAAAAGTGGTCCTAAAATTGCCGAAATCTCACGGAAAGTAATATTGCAAAATTAGTTGAACTAGGATTTGTTGAAAAAAATCTGCTTAACAAGAAAATTATGTCGTTTGGAGTTGAACAAACGAACTGCTCTATCTACACAGAAAAAATTATGAATTTTACATTTTATTGTTACATAAACCTACAAACGATATAATTCATAACTACTTGATTTTTCAAATGACGCAATATTCGACGCGCACAAAATTACACACGCTCCGAGTGTAATTCGCACTCGGCTACCAATTACCGCAGTATGGATTTATATGTATCAATTATTCAGCAAGCAGATATGTGCTTCTGTGGTTCAGTCGATTAATGAATGTGCTTTGTGATCTAATGTTTCTCGGTTCAAGTCCCGCTGTTGCTATCGATCTTTTGTTTTTTATTTTATTCGAGTTCAAGCCATGTAGTTTTCAAATCACTCAATTTTACATGTTCTTGAATATTTCTGTGAAATACGACGCTCCAGTTATGTTCATCTTATAAGATGTAAAATC
Source organism: Malaya genurostris (assembly GCF_030247185.1). Taxonomy (NCBI): domain Eukaryota; kingdom Metazoa; phylum Arthropoda; class Insecta; order Diptera; family Culicidae; genus Malaya; species Malaya genurostris. The sequence continues at coordinate 11,861,139 of NC_080572.1, read as the reverse complement.
ACAAGATTTTTTCGAACTGTGTAGTAGCGATAACTTATCGAGTAGTGAAGTTGTTTTCCTGCAAGCAACAACAGAAACACCAATATAGTCAACAAATTCCAACATGATTGTTTTCAGACAGGAACCATTAAAAGCGACGTCAGCAACATCAATAGAGACAACGGACTCAAACGTTCCAGAATACATCCAAAAAGTTAATATTGATATTTTCAATTAATCAATCTTGAGTATTGCCATGGTCGAATTTACAAAACAAAAATTATTTCTGTTGAATATATTATGGAGAAATATCACGAGATAATAAACAGCATTAGAAGACATATGTTTTCTTTAAACAAAGAAGTTAATATCGATATAGATGTTGAAAGGCATTTTTTCGCAACATTGTATGGTAACGGACAATGTGTTGCCGTAAGAGGAAGAATAAAACGCATGGCTACAAGTCTTGCTAAGAAACGTGAACATCCCATTAAAATTCAAAGGAACTTTTCGATTGGGCTCAGAAGCGAAAGGAGGAGAGACATTGAGTATGAAAATACCAAGCAACATCTTAATGAACAATATTCAAAAGCAATTACTATTCAAGGAACACGAAAATACCATCCTTTCAGTTCAGTTTCTGTAGATAAAATAGAAAATAGACGATTTTCAAATTGCTATACTAGGATAAAAATAGTAGATATCATTAAACAATAAGAAATCTTCAATAAATGCGACTCTCGAACATTGTATAAGAACTTATATTTTTTTTAATAAACTCAAATAACCATCCGAAAATCGTTAAAAAAATAAATTTTTTTTTTCAAACTGCTGTAGCATAGAGCAAAATTTGGATGAACTTTGTTTTAATTGGAAATTTAGCGTTCTTTTATAAAACTTTGTTAAAAAATAAAAAAAAATTACATGATTTACAAAAATTTAACATTATTTTGAAAATATGTAACTTTTTCAAATATTATTTCTCAATTCTAGAAATTTTACAGTTTTTTATTTTGGACTTCAGCTAAGATATACATGAAAAAAAAAATCTTTTTTAAGATATTGGAATTTGAATTTGAAGAACATTTTTTTCTCAACAGTACTATTTATTTTACATAATCCTTAACCTAAAACTATGCAGAAGACACCAAATCGATTGAACATTTTCTGAAACATATATTAATGACAATTTTAGGCGATTTTTACTCAGTCCCTCCTCAAAAGTAAGGCTATAGTAAAAATGACAAACTTCTGATGCAAATTGTCTCTGCATTCAAATCATAAAATACAAGAAAAATCGACCTTCGATTTCGTATGGAATTGGTCTTATACGTATTATGGTACTACTAATTGTGCAATAAATACATAAAAAACCTTTTTTAATCCACCTAGTGGTGTAATGATGCCTTTCTCATATCAATCATACTATCATATATAATACTGAGGTATTCTTTAAAATAATTTTCTTCGATTCTGAAAAGAATAACCGAAATCGGTTTGTTTGACCGTCTACTGATAAAAACTATCAATTGGAAAACATTTGAGGTCGATTTAGAAAATTTTTCAAGGTTTTTCCCTATTTTCAGTGATGGTATACAATTTTTAACCCACTCCGCATGAAATTCAGGAATTACGCATGAAATTCAGGAATTACGTATGGGACCACAGGACCTTTCATTTGAACCTAAGATTGTGAAAATCGGTTGAATCTAAGTTTGTGAAAATCGGTTCAGCCATCTCTGAGAAAAGTTAGTGCACTTATTTTCACAATTTTTTGCACATTTTACCCCATAATTCCGGAACCGGAAGTCGAATCCAAATGATATTCAGGAATTTTGTATGGGACCACAAGACCTTTCATTTGAATCTAAGTTTGTGAAAATCGGTTTAGCCATCTCCGAGAAAAGTTAGTGCAAAAAAACATTGCATACACACGTACGCACATACACACACACACACACACATTTTGCGTACTCGACAAACTGAGTCGAATGGTATATGACACTCGGCCCTCCTGGCCTCGGTTCAAAAGTCGGTTTTCACAGTGATTGCATAACCTTTCTATATGAGAAAGGCAAAAAACAAAAAAAAACAAACATTGAAAAAACTAACAAGTTGGTAATTGAAATAAAAATATCGTTCGATTGAAAATTTCCTTCTTCTAAGTACTGCAAGTGAATCTCCCACATTCCTGCATTTCGTCTGAGGGGTTGACCATTTCAAGTTGCCTCAAACTAAGTGTGTGCATGTGTGTATGTGTACGGGCAAATAAATGCAATACTTATTTATAAGTTGGATTATTGTTGGCCAGGCCGGTTAAAAAATATAACCGCTGGCTCACTACTGGAAGGAGGACATGCGGAGCACCCATCTCACATACATACGATACGACAATTACGACGTGTCTGCCGTGTTGCAAAAACTTAATGAAACGTGGTATAATAACTGTTGTGCGATCTCGATTCGAAAGAAGATAATAAATAATAAGTGAGTAATGAATTAACGGGCACATTAAATTATTTTACCATTATACACATTGGCCGGCAACAGAAGGACTGGAACGCATCCAGCCCGGGGCTCCTTTCACAGTGGGGTCATTGTCACGTACTAGATGGTGATCCACCTAATCCAAGCAAGCTCTGTTTACCGCTCGAAAGAGTACGTACAGTTGTTGCAAGGCTAACTTTGACTGACTTTCCACACCTACCGAATCATTCTCTCATCAGCTACGAATGTCACAACGTGGAGAAACTTCGCGTAGCATCACAGGCGGCGACGGGTAGTGGGAAAGTTGAGTATTTAAATAAACTCGGGGTGATGAAGCGACCCCTCGTCGCGCGTGATAAAGATTTGCTACTTTTTCACGCTCTTACACGCATTATTATTTTTTTTAAATTTGAATCATGTAGCGTCGGTTGGTATGCAGCGCCCGATCAATTCGTTGTGTTTTTTGGGTGAAAACTTTTGAATTTCAAATTCGTATAATTGATTGCACGGACTCTTCCCCTTTCTTTTTTTCTGTAATGTAGTACTTTTCGAATGATAAGTTCAATACAGGAAGGGTGTGTGTGTGGGACAAGGGATGTTTTCTTGTATTCTATTTTGTTGGGTTCACATATCGAAGGGTTGGTTTGCGTCTAGGTTCGTTATTTTTTGTACAATAAATAACAACCAATGGTACAATTGCACCAACAATGTATTTCTTTCGCAGCATGCAACTGACAGCGGATACTGCTCTGGTTTGAAGCGATTATAGATACGTGAAATAAAATAAAATGTGACACACGTTCAGGCAAAGTAAGGTTTTTCTTCTCTGTAGATTAATAATCGGTGTCTTTTACTAACAATTTTTTTTTCTAAATGCTCGTTTTTGTCCCACTTTTCATCCACCCATAGTTAGTTTACATTACAACGCCTCCATTCCACCAAGTCATTTTCATTGTGGTTCATTTAGTGTATCGGGCAATATCGATTTGCAATACCGTACCACTCAACATATCCTCTTCATCGACATTGGTTTTCACAAGGTTGAAGAAGAAACGTAACAAAGCCAAACATCCCCATTTATACCACAAAAGTGCTTCAGAGTCTCAACCGTCCAACCACTGTGCTCTATCAAACTCCCCCGTAATGCCAATCGGTCCTTGTTTTGTGCATGATATGACCATTCTTTTCTATTTTCACTGATAGATTTTAATCAGCATCATTGAATGTATTGTTAGACGTCATTTAAATTTTAAATAAGCTTAAGAATGCTTCATATATACGGTCCAATCCAGTATACATTAAACGATGTGTGCAGTGCCTTCTTGTTTGCGTTTATCGATAGCTGTGTGAGTGTGTATCCTCGGAGCTTTACATACGCAGACGAAATACATTCGAACTTATCTGCATATTATCTCTTATGTCTTCTTCGCCGTAGCTACCCAGCATTGAACCATCGTCTGAAAGTTGGACGATGTCCGACTTTGCTGCCTGCCACCAGGAGTAGAATTTATGTAGCTTCTCCTAGAGAAGGAGGACAATCTATGTTCTGAGTTACTCGATCGAAGCATGCCTTGCTCAACGCACCATCATCGCAGCAGTCGTCCGGCTTATAAGCGCAACATTAAAATCACCCGTCGTCGAGTAGTTGAACATGTTCGAATCCTCATACCTCGGCTTGCGGAAGAGGTGCATTCAAATACCACCCACATCCATCACGCTAGAGCACCGGCAAACATTAGCTACTTTGGTTATGGGTGATGTGATGATACTGGATCAGCAGAGGAAGGTTGGGTCTCATCGGTGCTCTCATACATCGAACCGTCGGTCGGCAGGCGATGGGAGACGGGATTGCTATGATGACTCTCATGTTCTCTCACTTCGCACTGCACTTCGGCAACCGATCGGAGAAGTAGGCTGATTTGACTTTGTTTGTTTACGTTCGTTCGAATTTTCAAATGACGCCTGCTACGTTTGCTCTTCTGAATGTGTATTTGTCCAACTGTAGGAATTGAGCAAAATGCAATGTGGATGGGAAGGGCATTCGTTAGTGGTATATTCTTATTGATTATGGCTTTCTTAATATAAAAATATTTTCCACTTTCTCGTCATAGTAGATGTTATTACAAATGCTTTATTTCTCGGATGGCTTAGCTAATAGTCATTTTTGTTTGCTCTTGTAACACGCATCCACCAAAGCCATCTTCAATTCTGGAAACAAAAAAGAATCACAATATGTTTCACTAATGCATAAATTTCCGAGTATTAAAAATTCAATTCATTTATCATCGGTGAAACGAGAGAACAGGGGATGTGAAAAACTTACAAAAAAAATGTTTGAATCCATATGAGCTCCTGCATGCATACACAGTAGCACAAAAATCTAGCTTTTGAGTCAGACAAACACACACATGTGTTTTTTCCTCCTACCGACTGCCCAAATGGTGGGTTCGGAGTGAAAGAAAATAAAACAAATTCTCGTGCACTGCTAGGTGAATTGGTGCGCGGCCTGGCCCGGTGGGGCAAATAAAAGACAAATGAAATTTGACCAAATGAGAAAAGTGAACAACGCGGAAAAAATAATATTAAAACTCTAATTTATTTTCTGCAGCCCCGATCCGACCGGATGAAGTGCCAGAGTATTCGAGATTGCACCGATTTTCAGCTTGTCCTCTTACTGCTCTCGTTCTAACGCTTTCGTCTCCATTGTTTTTGTTAATTAATGTTTAATCAGTACGAAAAACGAAATGGGGCTTAGAGGTGGTGCTGGTGTGAGAAAAGTTTGCAGCTAGCGCAAAAAAAGTCGCGATGTTTCTACATTGCATTGCTTGCTTGAATTCTGTTTGCCGAACGCTGCTGATTCGATGGCATTACTACCCTCGTCGGCAAGGGTGGGTGTCTGATCTAAAAGTCTATCGGTTCAGAACGGGAACTCTTTTTTTTATTTGAAGGTGGACGGTCCTTGATATGTAGAAAATCCGTTCACACTCGCACTAGTGTGTGACTGTGGGTGATTGTATGTGTGAACCACCCTCACCCGGCCATGTTGCATGCAGTTGATTTTTTCCCGCCTGCCGATTTTTTTTTTGTCATCCACTTGCCTGGTTACGATGCATGGTGACCAAGCACTGTTTATGAAAGGTATTGTGTTTCGGCAAAACTGATTTCTAGTTGATCGGCTTTAAAAGCAGGAAATAGGCCCCAATCACAGGATTGACGTACGGTTTTAATTGATTCCTGCTTAACGAATGTGGTCAACCACTTAGAAAACTACTTTTAGAACTGGAAAGTGATGCTCGAAACAGGAGTGTTTCATTGGGACACAAGTTGTAGATTGCGAGCTATGAATTAAATTGAACTTCTATGGGAATACAATGAAGTCGAACAAAATAATACAGTATAGTCAAGGAGTACGAAGTGAGTTTGAGTGAGTTGGCTAATAGTTAGATATGAGTCTTATCTCTTAAACATTGTGTCAGATTTGAAGCTGAAAAGTCAGAGAAGAAATTCGAGGAATGAGCAAATGAAATGCGCTAAAGGCGCAAAAACAGACACATTTCGAAGCAAAGTTCATTTCGAGCGTGTCCGAATTTGTGTCAGCAGTGGAAGAAACTGAGGTATCGTTTCAACAGCAAATGCATCCCGATGTAGGGAGATGATTACAAAAATATCAACACAATGAAACAATGCCAACTGTTCAGCATTGCTTCATTTGATTTCGGATCACAAAATTGTTACTAATGTCGTTTTTCATTGAGAACACTCGTGGAGTGTTTTGCTCGATTCGTGCACTTTTCTTGCAATCGGGCAATCAAAACAGGTGCACTGTGTTTCATTGATTTGCACCGCACTAAAAAAAGCACTTTCGGGGCAATTCGCGGGCAACTATTTTGCACCCGTTTTCTTTTCCGTGCAGCATGCGTGCAAACCAAACTTTACAAAACCGTTTCATTGATCGGCTGTCAGGGCAAAACACTGGCACCGAGCGAGTGGAATCAATGAAAAACGACATAAGTAAGGATACAGGTTCAAGTGATATTGGTCTGTATCGGACTTTCATCTAGGAGTGGTCACTCAAGAGAAATTCAGCAGAAAAAGTTGCAAATTCAGAAATGACTTTTTTCAATTTGATCGATATTTGGCACGTGTTTTTAGAATAGCAAACAGAAAAATGGAGTATGTATTTTTGCATGCATTTTTTCCAAATCGTTATAACTCGTTATCGTTATGGTACAAAAATGGTATTAAAAAAGAACTAGAAAACCAACCGAAAAACTAAAGCTAAGAAATAAACTTCTCTTTAATATATACTTTAAATTATTAAATTTTAAGTCTTAACTAGAAGCTCACATTTTGGTGCAAATTTGGTTAGTGTGAATTTTAAAATGACGAAAGGCTGATTTGAATACCACCTTCACCCTCCGCCTGACAGATGGCTGGGGCGAAAATTTCCAGTCACATTTTGACGCAGGAAACAATCAGACATGACCAAATATTGTGTATATATGAAATTTTTGGTCTTATTGATATCTTACAATTGTTTCGTACAGGAAAAAAAGTACGGGTGTGTAATGTCAGAGACATATCAGGAATCAGAACAAATTGGCTCAAATGGCACGTTCCCCTTGATATTTGGAGATTTGTGCCTTGCCATCAATTTGTTTTTAGCATCATTTTCCCGATATATAAGAGGGAAGGATTGAAAGGAAATGGTAAGGGTTGGACTAGGAGGATGGGAAAAATTGACGACACAAAAACACATAAAAGTAGAAGTAAATTCTGCACCCCTAAGGGATGCTGAACAATCTGCTGAGGATCACATTTAGTGGAAGCAGAAGGAAATTCTGAACCTCTACGAGGTCCCGAACAGTCTGCTGTTAATAAAACCTCCAACCCCCGAGAGGATTTAGAGATCTTACAAAAGCGACACCATTCTGCACTCTCGGAAGAATGCAGAACGACTCGCAGTATGTACGAGCAGAAGTAAATTCGGTACCCCCCAAAGGATGCCAAACAATCTGCTAAACCCTATTTAAGGTGAATACAGAAGGGATTCATTCACTCCAGGAAGAACGATGAACCCTTCTGACTATAGCTCCTTACCACATTGGGTGAGAAACGAGAGAATATCCTTCAATTTTAGCTCCGCATACACAGACTCAACCATGTATGGAGTTACATATCAGATGATATGAAGTACCATAATCGCATTTACACAAATCACACGAATAATACTCAGCACGTTGAATAGTAGCCATGTGATAATTTAGTTTGCAATGTCCAGTCAGAGCTCCGACCAGAATACCTCAATGATACTTGGAGAAATGCAGTAGACACTTTGACATTTTCAGATTTAAATCTGGTAGAAATGCTTTTGTCTGAGCGCAAGTTTGCAAGCCGCGCCAGTAGCTGGCATGTTTGGATGCAGCCCAAGAACGTATCTTGTGCTTTATCCAACTAGTTGAAAGTGGTAAAGCTGGTTCAGGACCAACGAAATCATTCGTTGCACCAGCTCTAGCCAACTCATCAGCCCATTCATTTCCAGTAATACCAGAATGGCCGGGCACCCATAAGAAGTAAACAGCATTTGAAATGCTGAGGTCTTCAATTTGAGTTCGACATGCGATCACTAGATTCGACCGTGAGTCATTCGAACTGAGTGCCTTTAAGGCTGCCTGACTGTCGGAACAAAAATAAATACGTTTACCACAGATCCTCTGCTGAAGTGCCGATTGTACTTCACACAGAATTGCGTAGATTTCTGCTTGGAACACAGTACAGTATCTACCAAGTGAATGAGACTGCTCCAGCCTCATTTCACGACAGTAGACACCAGCACCAGCACGACCATTCAACAGAGAACCGTCCGTAAAACAAACTATGTGTTCATCAAGTTGTCGTTCCAGACAACCAGACAACCATTCCTAACGAAGAGGATAGCTCACATTGAATGTTTTAAAAGGAAAACTGCATGTGAGAGTTAGGTCACTAGGAGCGAGTAAATACTCATCCCACGTAACCATTTGAGACCACAAGCGAGTGTGCTGGTAGCATAATCAAATGGGTTACTGTTCCAAAGCCCTGTAACCCTAAGACGGTATGCACAAGATAATTCTTCTTGTTTTAGGAACACATGTAGTGGTTTAATACACAGTAGCGCCTCTAGAGCAGCATTAGGAGTTGTCGTGAATGCTCCTGTCATCGCCATTAGGACCATCCTTTGGAGATGATTTAGCTTTGACTGAACTGTCGCGACTTCTCCTTTCTGCCACCATACAAGACATCCATATGCTAAAATTGGTCTAACAATAGTTGTGTAGATCCAATGAATATATCTGGGTTTGAGTCCCCATGATTTTCCAAAAGCTCGTCTGCATTGGCCGAAAGCCATGCAAGCTCTTTCAATCCTGAAGTCAATGTGAGCAGACCAATTCAGTTTTGAGTCAAGAATAACCCCGACGTATTTAACTTGATCGACCACAGTGACCTCTGAACCAAAGAACTGCAACGGACGAGCTCCTGTAATTATCCTACGATGAGTGAAAAGCACCATTTGATGTTTTGCCCGGATTTACAGATAATCCAACCTGACAACACCATTGTTCAACAGATCGCAGGGCTTGCTGCATTAAATCAAAGAGAGTGTTAATGCTTATACCGGTCATCAATATATGATAATCGTCGGCAAAACCATAAGTCGGAAATCCAAGGTTATTAAGTTTCCTTAACAAACCATCAGCGACTAGGTTCCATAAAAGTGGGGATAGTACACCACCTTGAGGAAAAACCCAAGATATTCCGTCCACGACTGCAATGTTTAACCTCCTGCAGCCATTCAGCCATCGGCACGGAAATACACCTTGACTTAGGAGTTCCTATTTTTGTGGCCTTTTACGACATGGAACAGGAAACCAGTGGATCAATTCTTGGTAAAAAATAATTCCGCCGGATACCACACGGCTTACCTGTTTGGTGGACTTATACCACCGGTACAGGTGGACCGTAGCGTTATTCTTAGCCAGTTGGGAAACCGCTACCGACACTACACGGCTATCTAGGCTGCTCAGAGAGGGAAGTTAACATTGATGGTCAACTTCCATGGATGGCCGAGCAGCCGGATAAACGCAGGAAACAATCAGACATGACCAAATATTGTGTATATATGAAATTTTTGGTCTTATTGATATCTTACAATTGTTTCGTACAGGAAAAAAAGTACGGGTGTGTAATGTCAGAGACATAACTGGATGTCGTGAATGCGTGTTCTCGCCTTGAACTACGACCTGAGCGTTTGAGGGTTTTAACCACGCAGAAGGTGCGCTCTCCGATGCCGCTGTTTGAATGCGTCTTCTCGCCCCGAAGTCTGCTTTCATCCAACGCACAAGAAGATATGGTCGATTTTCGACCACGGTTCCCCTTTTATAACGTTCAGTTGAAGATATGTGCCTGACTACCTCGTCCTTGCGCGAAAAACCCAAGCAAAAGTAAGTTTTCCGCGTTGTTTCAAAATTTTCAGAAAACTAAATTTTTGAATTGTTTGTGATTATCTCACACTGTTCAAAATATTATCCTAAATTCCTGATCATATTTTTTATGAAATAGTGAAAGAATTATGCTGCTGCGATTAATACAAATCGAGATATTCACGTTTAAGTTCTGCCCATTCTTCCATATGGCTAATTTTGAAAAGGCGCCCCATAGTAAAGTAAGTCGTATTCACGACAAAAATATCATTTCATCTTAAAATTACTGATTTTATCAAAGAAATACGATGAGAAATAAGTATGTGAAAGTGTTTTTGAGTTTAAATTTAAATGAATAAAAAAAAACCTGTTTTAATCCACCTAGTGGTGTAATGATGCCTTTCTCATATCAATCATACTATCATATATAATACTGTGGTATTCTTCAAAATTATTTTTCTTCGATTCTTAAAAGAATAACCGAAATAGATTTGTTTGACCGTCTACTGATAAATAAAAACTATCAAATGGAAAAGATTTGAGGTCGATTTAGAAAACTTTTTACGGTTTTTCGCTCTTTTCAGTGATGGTATACAATTTTTAACACACTTTACCCTATATTTCCGGATCCGAAAGTCGGATCCTGATGAAATTCAGGAATGACGTATGGTATCACAAGACCTTTCATTTGAATCTAAGTTTATGAAAATCGGTTCAGCCATCCCCGAGAAAAGTTAGTGCACTTATTTTCACAATTTTTTGCACATTTTACCCCATAATTCCGGAACCGGAAGTCGGATCCAAATAATATTCAGGAATTTTGTATGGGACCACAAGACCTTTCATTTGAATCTAAGTTTGTAAAAATCGGTTTAGCCATCTCCGAGAAAAGGTAGTGCAAAAAAACGTTACATACACACATACACACACATACACACACATACACACACATACACACACACACACATACACACACATACACACACAGACATTTTGCGTACTCGATGAACTGAGTCGAATGGTATATGACACTCGGCCCTCCGAGCCTCGGTTCAAAAGTCGGATTTCACAGTGATTGCATAACCTTTCTATATGAGAAAGGCAAAAACGTTTTATTCATAACCTGATTTTCCGTTTGGCTCAGGAAATCAATTCAAATATGTAAAAATACTGTAGATTGAACGCACATCCCGGGTGAACTCCGCGGGGGCATTCATTGAAAATTTTCTAGCGCTTATTATTAAGTAATCTGTTCCAGTAAAAGCAGCGTTTGTCCAAATCATTCCATGGTGCGAAATCTTCGCTCAGTTTTTGAGCCGCCGATGCCGACTGTATTTTAGAAACGTTTTGAAAAGTACATACGTTTTCGGTAATATCGTATTTGTGATTATCGATTATGCCCGATTGTTGGACTATTTTATTGATACGTACTGGAAAGTAGTGGTGAGCTTCATAAAATTTGCAAGTTTTTGTTAAAACCAACAATTAATTTATGACTTAGATCAAGTTTATTGGCAGTTTTCGCCCCTCTATCAAGTGACCATTTTCGCTCCATTGCTTCGTTTCGTTTTTGCGAAGTCATAACACAAACAAAAATTATGTTATCATGAAAGCCACTGGAAATATATTCTACAACCCAATTCTGGAACAAGAAAATTTTACTTTTGAAGAAAAAATGACTTTTTCGCACTCACCGACTTCTGAGTCTCAAGTTGAACTTCAGAAGCCGATTAGTGGACGACATGCGGTATGCCAAATGAACATAAGCCAATAGTAGGCTTAGAAGATAAAAAGTGACATTCAGGGTTCGAATTGTTGTGAGTGGCCATTTTCGCCTCGGTCTCCACTATCAAAAGCAAATGTTGGTAAATTAGTTTAGCTGTAACTTCACCATTGTTTAGTTCACACTAACCAAATTAGAACCAGAATGTGGGCTTTAAATTATAATTTAAAAAATATTAAAGAGACGTTTTTTCCTAAATTTTAGTTTTTCGATTGGTTTTCAATATTTTAAAAAAGTGCGGCACATTTTTTATTAGTGTATATTCGATCAATTTCCTACAAATTCTGTTCGGTCACCATTTTCGTACAATTCACAGTTTCCAAGTTATAACGACTTGAAGAAATTGCATGCAAAAATATTTACATCCTATTTGAAAATCAGTCTTGAGTTGCATCGGTTTTTGCATCCGTGCAAAATAAATGTTTTGTCATACTGTAAACGTATACGAAGTTTCATCCGAATCAAAGGATGTGAATTCTGATGACTTCCTAATCAAGCACAAACAAGTGCATTAGGTTTAATATCAATTTGAATACCCATAATCAAAGCAGAAAGTCTGCATGGAATCGAGATAGAGATCTGAAATTCACAAGATTAGATTACCACTCTATTTGAAAGAGAGATGAATTTTCAGAGTCATCTAGATCGTCAATTCGGAAAATCAGTAATTTTACATGTCTAGTTCAACACAGTCCGCCTTAAGTCGGCTCGTAAAAAAATTGTCCCGTGCTCGATTTTGCTGTAAAAAGAGCACTCTTCAATAATGAACGCATCTGCTGATAAATGTTTACAGTAAAATGAGTTGAAGATTTTATGCAAGAGCAATATGTCGAATAATATTTTAAGCTTTAAAATTACAAATCGCATTTCATATCAAGCTGATAGTATTGGATCCAGATAGAAACTATCACTGTAAATCGCTGGTCAATGCTATTTGCTATAAGTCTACTGAAATCAACAATACCGAAGTCAATGAGGACTCTTTCACATTGAATAAACCTAAGTCAATGATTGAGGCACTTTTATTTCGAATATTGACCTAGGTATCATTAACCATAACAACATCGACGCAATATGAATAATCCAACGGTAGAAACATGGATAATTTGATGGATATGCCATATGTGATTACACTATTTCTCAATACCGTTCGAAAATCACGCCAAAAATAATGGTAACAATGAGTTCCAATAATAAAAAGGAATTAAATTCAATTACAACCATTAACTTGGCTATCATTCAGTATTTATGTTGCTTGAAATATTACTAATTTCCTGGGGAAATTTTCAGTGGACAAAAACCAGAAAAATTTCAATTCAAGACGAAATTTTCATTAACAACTAATAATGTGGTCAAAATCAGAAAATTAGACACTGCATCATCACTAATCATCACTGCTGATTGTGAGCTCATATAAATCAATAAAAAAATTAGTTTCATTTGCAAATTCATTAGTTAAAAATCCAAAAGATTGAGTAATGTCAAAACAATGCGTTACGAAATCAGAAACGTTCGTGTTGAAGTTGTTTGCGTATTGTTTTGGCCTTCGTTGTAATTGATTTATAGCATTAAAATACTAGTTCAAGACTGTGTGAAAACAATTTTTAAAAGGAACAGTGGCCCTTATTACCGGTATCACTACACGGTGAAAACCAAGTGAAGTGAGGTCCTCATTACCGTTCTCACTTCCACTTTCACATTCACTTCACTTACATGTCACTTCACTTGATTGTCCCTATTACCAGTATCACGCATAGTGAAGTGATCACTGTAGTGAAAAAAAGCATTTTTCCAACAGAAGTGGAAGTGGAAGTGAAAATGGTAATAAGGGCAAGCAAAGCTAAGCAAAGTCTTGGCATTACATTCCTTCCGTGGAATTTGGCCTTTCTTTTTCAACAGACTTCGAGGCGATTCTTAGCGTACAGAATCATTGCATGGCTAGTACTATGGATCCTACTGACACTAAGAATCCTTTCAGGTCGGGGCTCAAACATACGACAGCTGGTTTGTAAGACCAGCGTCCTATGCATTGAACCGCCAACCCGGGGTAAAGGTAATAAGGGCCAGTATGTATGGAATAGATGTGAGTAACAATGCGGTGAATTCTTAATGCTGCGCGCCTTGAAAAAATCATTATTGAGTAGCACCAAATATAGATTCGATTGTTAAAAATCGTTTGTTTTGTACAGTAATACTGCAAAGGATACTATACAAAACGAAATATTTTGAAATATGTTCAAATATTCGGATATTCGGTTTTAAAATGGGAGTTCATGTTAAGCTTTTATACAACGCCAACTTTCAATATTAGTTGAAATATAAAAAAATATTCAACCCGCCATCGGATTTTACTAAAAACTTAATTTTACTGCATTAAGTAAACTTAAGTGAAAGAAAACAATTATTATTATAGTTGAGACATAAATTGTGGATTCGTTTTCAGTCACAATCGTTGAATTTGTTTCAGCAAAATTGTAAAATGTTTTTGTTGTTTTTTTTTCCCGTAAAGTGGAAGGGAATTCTAGCTGAACGAAAGAACGGTTCGAAAGGTTATTTCAGTAAAACTATTAATTTTCAGACGGTTTCCGGCGAGTTATTTTGCCCACCTCTAGTTCGCCCTCACGTGCAAACTTACAACAAATATTGACCTACTAGGGTAATCGATCGAAGAATATTTCTCCTGATTTTATAATTCACACGAACTGAGGCAAAATAATGGGATACTTCTCCAGCAGTCCATCCAAGCCTGTGATCTACCGCGTGTTACTGCCAACGTCGATGCGAATTTTTCTAATGTCATCCAACGCTCGGCATGCTAGGGTTTTTTTTATGTCTTTGCTAATGACTTCTCTTGCATATATTGGGAGCAACGCGAATGAACCGTAGTGTATGTGTGTGATTTTTTCTCCCCAATTTATATAAAATTAAAAGGGGTTGACTTTCATCCTCGTCGCATTCGTCTATATCGACTAGCCTGAACGAATGAGCCACTGAACGGAGAATGCTGGATTTTTTTTGTCGTTGTCGTTTTGATTTTTTTCGCATCTCTTCGCTGCTTTCTGTTCGGTATCGGCCGTTTGAGTGGAAAATGGTACTATCCCCATCTGATCAACCTGGCGAGCGAATGAGAGCAAAAATTGAGCTTACCCGCTTCCACGGTGACAAACACCCCAAACACATGTATGGAAAAACTGAAAGAAATGAACGGCAAATATGCCGCGGAAAAATCGAACGGCAAAGTCCCCAAACAGCATCGCAGCAGGCCGAATGTTTTGCATTGCCGAAGTGCAAAAAAAACGAGTTTATAATTTGTTTGAATGAAGTAGCCGAAAAAGAACTTTGCCATTACGACAGGACCATGTTTCGGAAGCGTTCGATGTACTTATTTTCTCGTGGGAGTTCATACTGCTAGGTAACACTTTGTAGTCACAGTTAAAGGATGAATTTTGCATACGATCAGTTTTGTTCGCGATGGAATCACATCTAGGGAAAAGAAAGAACTCACTGATGGTATTTTGATTGAATGGTGTGACACTCGAGGGGTCGCAATGCTTGTAGCTTTGGTATCTGGATGGGTGGTTTTGATTCTGTTTGCTTTTGAAACCTAATTAGATGTCTTCAACATATAAAGCTTGGATCATTCGAAATGCTCTGGTATACAGAATGTACTTTAATTAAATTAAACACTCGAAATTTACAATTATTAGGATTATTTTTTTTTGAAATTATTACTTTATTGAATTTTGTTGCCATAACCAAATTCTTTAACTTATCCCAGGACTCTGGCTATTCTTTCTTTAAATTCTGCTCATTTTGCAACAAATTCAATTCTGAAAGAAACTCAGACATTTAATTTTGTTACTGAGTAAAAGTAAATAAAACATACATATTTTTTTAAAAGGAGTTCGGTTTGGCGGTTACGTTACTAATTCGGTTAAATATCTGGACTCCGAAGTGCCCAAAGTAGTAGATTTACGAGATCACATTGTAGTTCCTAAATGGGCCTAAATTTGGCGGTAGAGCCATGCACTTTCTAAGTTATGTCACTTATACAACTTTTTCACAGGATCGATCCGTTTGAAAATGATCGGTGAACATATTATAAATTTCATATCTACCCAAGTTCTCCGAAGTCGGTGGAGATATCTCTGAGAAAGTAGTGCGTTTTGTCGGGTACGTCACTTAAGGCAATTAGATCCTGAACCATGAGTGATCTCCATAATTCATTTTAATGTGATCTGTGACTACACTGTGGCTTTAAATAATTCCCACATCGGTTCAGACATCGCTTAGAATAACGAACCATTTTTTTTGACGAACCAGAACCGGAACTATCTGCTATTTCTTCTTCGAAGATTATCAATTACTCAATAACTCAAAAGTTGATAGTAGATAGTATATAGTAGATAGTAGATAGTAGATAGTAGATAGTAGATAGTAGATAGTAGATAGTAGATAGTAGATAGTAGATGTATGTTTCAGACCATGGGAATCCGTAAGAGTTGTTACAGAATTTAAGAGTTGCTTGGAATGTTGTACTTAGGATCAATACTGCTCCAAAACAATAACTACAACAGTCTATGTATACTTTTTGTGTGTTGTTCATAGTTTTGGAGCTACATACTGCTTACTGGTCTATTTTGATCTGTTCTACGAATGTTCTCTACTGTCCAAGAACTTAATTGAAAACACGACCTAAGAACTACACCAAAAATCATTAGTTTATATATAATTTTTTCTACTGTTCCTAGTCGTAGAGCTACATACTCCTTACTTGACTATTTCGATCTGTTCCTAGAATGTTCGCAGTCGTCCAAGAACTTCTTCGAAAACAGATCTCAAGTTCAACACGAGTAGTCAGTAGCTTACATAAAATGTTTTATTGCTCTCCATAGTTTTGGAGATGTATACTGCTATTTTTTTTCATTCTGATCTGTTCTACAGATATTCTTCGATGTTCAAAACTTCATTGGAAACAGGTGTTACGATCAACACGAGCAATCACGACATTACATTTAGAGATTTTAGATAATGATAAAGAATATCTGTAGATTGCATAGCTCTAAGTTTAATACACTGCACAGTGGGGAAAAATGGACCAAAAACGCGACGATTTTTTTGGAGGCATGATACAGCTGACCACAAAGCACTTTTTTGGTGTAAAATGGTCAGTAAAATCGATTCCATGTATTTAGAAGGACCGCACGAAACGCTATCATGTTCATTTTACCCCAAGTTCCCTTTTCATACTGCATTGTATTCAAGCTTACCTATACAACATGAAACCGAAGAACTTGCAGAAGAGCGAATAGAGTGTTTCCGATGTAAAAAAGTCTAACAAATCGATTGCATATAGTTTTATTGACAGCAGAAAACTTGTTGCACCGTTTTACCCCATTTCTTTTCTTGTTATAATATTCAGTTGAAATATGATCTACAATCCAAAAACAGATCCAATGCGATCTATCAATATTGGTTCATATTACATGCAAAACATTTGTGATCCAATTAAACACAATGGGAATGACAGTACTAGCCTGTTAAACCCGTTTTACCCCAATTTATATCAAAAGTCGTATTTCTGGGTAAGACTCAATTAAAGGATAAATTGGGGTAAAACGGTATAACAAGATTCGTGCGGTTATTGAATTCATTTATAATCCTATTTTCAGGTCTTTCTTCGTAATATCAATCGATTTTCATCAACCGCAATCAGCCTGCTTTCGGTATGTGAAAGAAAGTTTAACCAGAATTACGACTTATGAATTAAATTGGGGTAAAACGGGTTAAACAGGCTAGTACTGTCGTTCCCATTGTGTTTATTTGGATCACAGATGTTTTGCACGTAATATGAACCAATATTGGTAGGTCATATTCGATCTGCTTCGGGATTGTAAATCTGAATTCAACATAAAATTATATTTGTGGGAAAATTAGGGTAAAACGATGTAGCACGAAGCATGCTATCATGAACACTATCTGTAAATTATTATTTGAGGTTATATGCGAAACATAGAACTGTCCTGTTTAACCAAAATTGGTCCAAACACCGATCAGTAGAACTTTTTTTTCTGTAAATTCATGGAAGAAGATGACTGGGGGTAAACAGAATACAGTTGTTTGCGGTCAATCTTATTAAAAACAATCCATTTATCTAACTTATGAGCATGTCAGGAATACCTTCCGATTGGTTGAATTGAATTTTTTCCTGAGTTTCACAGTTAGTTTTCAAAGTAAAGTCAGAAAAAAGAGGAATTGGAGCAAAACGGGCATGATAGTGAATATTGCGAATCTTCTAACTATCATAAATCGATTCTACAGAAAAATTTGCATAAGAAATACTAACTTTGAAAATATTTGCTTATGTTTTTATAAAATTATTGAGCAAAGTTGCGTTTTTGGTCGTTTTTTCCCCACTGTGCACTAGTACATGACGTTTCGATCATGGATCACCAACAAGAATCTTCCTTTGTTATCGGTTACGCTTATAACAGATCGGCTGAAAAGTTCGTATCGTTTCTATGAGAGGGCGCCACTAGAATTAAATCCATACCATTTTCAGTTAGTACCAACCTTCAAAAGATACGTGTATAAATTTGACAGCTGTCTGATTATTAGTTTGTGAGATATTGCATTTAGAGTGAAACTACTTTTGTTATTGTGAAAAAAATGGAAAAAAAGGAATTTCGTGTGTTGATGAAACACTACTTTTTGATGAAAAAAAGTGCCGCTGATACCAAAAAATGGCTTGATGAGTGTTATCCAGACTCTGCACCGGGCGAAGCAACAATTCGTAAGTGGTTTGCAAAATTTCGTACTGGTCATATGAGCACCGAAGACGATGAACGCAGTGGACGTCCAAAAGAAGCTGTTACCGATGAAAACGTGAAAAAAATCCACAAAATGATTTTCAATGACCGTAAAGTGAAGTTGATCGAGATAGCTTACACCCTAAAGATATCAAAGGAACGTGTTGGACATATTATTCACAAATATTTGGATATGAGAAAGCTTTGTGCAAAATGGTTGCCGCGTGAGCTCACAATCACAATGTCACAAGTCGATGAAAACCATGCTGAAATTGAACAAATTGGGCTTCGAATTGCTCCCTCATCCAACGTATTCTCCAGATTTGACCCCCAGTGACTTTTTCCTGTTCTCAGACCTCAAGAGAATGTTCGCTGGTAAAAAATTTAGAAGCAATGAAGAGGTAATCGCTGAGGCCTATTTTGAGGCAAAGGACAAATCGTACTACAAAAATGGTATCGAAAAGTTGGAAGATCGCTATAATCGCTGTATCGCCTCTGATGGCAATTATGTTGAATAATAAAAACGAATTTTGGCAAAAAAATGTGTGTTTCTATTTAACGATACTTGTCAGCCGAACTGTTAGATATAGAAAGAAAGTCAAAAATTTTATATCATATTAGGTAATTCGTCATTAATTATGACGATTAACTTCTATAAATTATAAAATAAGCTGTTATTTTCAGACATTTTGTAGATAATTTCATAAACTATTTTGAGCTTGTTTGTATCATTACATAATTTCGATTCTAATTTAGCTATTGGTTGAACTCATGGACGCAGCTGAAAACAGAACTAAGTCTTAAATTTCATTTATTAAATTGAAACTCCAATTGTCTTTATGAAATGATAAAGAAGTTTCATGTATGAAAGGTCACGACAAAGATCGTGAGACATGTCATGCATGAAGAAATTATACATTAAGATCTATAAGCTAACGTTATGTTTATATTGGTCGTTATTAAACTCTAGGTTCATTATGAAGAAATCTGTTAAACAAATTATGTCTAAGATAATGAGATTAAATGATTTAAAGATTGTGAATTTTAGATTACATGGAAACTTTAAATTTTGTTAGTCATTTAAATTTCGAATCAGACATAACTTTTTGTTCTCTTACTATTACTGAATTATCTGAATCTAAATATAACTTTCGAGAAAAGTTATCCTGAGTAGTATTATTTTAGACAGCACAATATTTTCATTCATTTATCTTGGTAACCATTTTCCGTTATATATCTAATAAAAGTCTAGATGATAGTCTCGTAAGCTAGTTATCGTATGTACGATTCTCGATTTGGAAGGGCCCTTAGTGTCCGTACGGTGTTTGTACTAGTCCAGCAATTATTCTGTGCGCTTAAGAATTAGTCGCGAAGTCCGTTGAAACAAGATTCGCGACGGAATGTAATATTCTGAATTTACTATGCTTTCTTCATTTATATTTTGTCTGGGCTGCAAATTGCAAGCTTCATTACAAAACCCGGTTCAGTTTTTATTCGGTTTCGCGTTTAATTTTATTGTCCACTAATGATAATATAATTAGTGTAATATAATGATGTTATACTTAACAGTGTTTTTTCCCATCCAAGTCCAGGTATATTTCGTATCCTATGAACCTTAAAATAATAAAAAATGCATGGTGAACTGCTAGATATCATAACAAATCAACATAAACTGTTATGAACTGATAAGTCGACTGAGTTATGCAATGACGCAAAAAAAATAAAAAAACGTGTTCATGAAGCCAAACCCCAAGGGGAGGACGCTTAGAACAATGTGCCAATCACACATTAACACAATGTGTTGGTGCATTTATCAATATTGGCACTTTCGTTTTCATACAGTTGCACAGTTGCGGCACACAAAGGGCTCAGTTTTGACAAGTAACTGTTTCTTGGGGCACAGCGTGGCATACTTAGACTCACAGTATATCACGTGTTTTTTTAGAGACACAATATAGTTTGTGTTGAGCGACTTTCCCCTTGCCAAACCCCCATTATGGCATTTTCCATAAGGAAGAGGAAACGCGTCCTGTAAAACTACGTGCGCTGACCATTTTTCTTAAAATCGGCGGCGTAACAAAACTGTCGGCGGCGGCATCTATCTATGCTCTATCTGTGGTATTACGAGCATGGAATGTGTGCAAGAATTTTGTTAATACACATGATTACGCTGGTAGAACTTAATACCTATACTAAAAGTCGTTTTTGGATGATCATCACAATGGTCTCTTCAATTGAATGTGATGCCTCGAGTATGGACCGCAAACAAGATACTCGCTAATGACTTCGGTTAAGTTGGTGGATCCTAAGGACGTTTTGGATAAGCATAAACTTAGATCTTATCATAGTGTGTCAATTTTCTGTATATAACACTACGGATACATACCGTACTGAAGAGTCTTGCAACCGTCGCCAGTGTTAAATGTTTGTTTTTATATATGCTCCCCTCATTATGCAAAACCTCTTTACGTGACTTTCGCGTAAATTAAAAAAAAATTTAGAGGGTTGTATTCAAGACACGACCGAGCACAATAGCATTAAAAATGGAACGTTTCTAGGGTCTTCATAATTAATACGAAAATTAAGATGATAATGATGATGATACACTAAACTAAAAACTTATTCAATTGACTAATTACAAACTTGCTCTAGTTTAAGCGCTTAGATTGTTAGCGAATGATAAAAATTGACAATTCGATTCTTTCTTGATAATTGATTCTATACAATTTTGATCCCTTTCCACAAATTTTTACATTGTTAAGTTTTTGAATAACGTCCTTTAACTAGAAGTCAATTATGATGAATTCAAATGTACTTGAAAGCTCAATTTTAGGTACAAACAACCTAAAGATTTAAACCTAAACAAATGAAACTATTTTATTTTATGATAATAATTTTCGAGAAATGTACAAACTTATTAATTTTATAAACAGTTAATCGATCCAAGAGAAGATTTCATTTATTTTAACGAAAAATGATGTGACAGTAAACTCAGTAATAGTGTATTTTAATAATCCTTCTTCAAAATCGTCGAAAATCTTCGGAAAGCGTCGGTAAATAATATGGCAACAATACGAGGAAGAAAACATGTGAAACAGTTCGCATAAAATATTTAGTTACTTACATTGATTTTCGATTTGGCATATTAGGAATATACGGAATGGATACGCAACAAAATTCCAAAATTCTTTGTTATGGACAACTAACTGTAACTTGATGTTATTAACACATGAATGAACATTGTCATAGTTACAACGCGTGTAGCCATCAGACGCTTATGATTTTGAAGCAAATAATAATTAAACTGAAACTGGAGGTTAACCAAATTCTACAAGGGTTCCTATTCAAACGATACATGTAAAATCGCAGGTAAACTTACCTTGAGTTTATCTTTGATACTATATGATATTGCATCTAATTGTACTTCATATGTGAGCCTGTGGAACTCATTTATACTACTAAACCGAGGAGGTCGCTTTTAGATAAGTTTCAGAATTTAATTTTGAATCTTTTGAAGCGTATAATTCCTGGTGGGACAACAACTGGTTCAGTCACATTGTCACGTTTTGTTCGTATGGGAATAGATATTTAAGTATGCAAACCGATCCGCTGACAAATTGAAACATTTTTAAGCTTACAATATTGAAGATTTGGAAACATTCAAATTAGGAAAATCCATTAACAAATCATCGAGAAACAAGCGCTGCAAATTAGATCCGAAAAATCTAACGCCGATAATTCAAAATTGGCCTGATAGTTACCAGAGAACCAAAATAAAATACACAATTCAAATCAATTTTTCAATGGTATGCAATTGAAATATTCAAATGACGTTATTTCATAAGTTTAAGTTAAATGTTTCCGAATCGATTTGTTGTTAAATTATATGAATCCATCAACAAATAACTGAGTTATAAGCGTTCAAAATTATGACTGCAAAATGTTACGATATAAGTTTTGCATTTTTTAAATTGACACCCTCGTGTAGCGAAGAGTAAGGCATTTTTAATGGCAAAATCGACCAAAAATTTGCTAAATACATGGGATATTTCAAAATAATCGGTAACCACGCTGATTCGGTTCTTCAATAGATAGATGATATATAAGATACTGAAGCAAATACGGTGTTGCGCAGACAACAGGAAATTTTACCAACACATAATGCAAAAGCGACAATCCAGCAAGTGAACGCATATACAATTCAGTCATCAGCTCACTGGACAAGCTATTTGTTTCATTCACAGTCAAACATCAACTAGGCAAAGAAATATTGTGCAGCATATATTTATAGATTTCTCTTCCTACTACGCATTATGCATGACGCAAAGCCTCCTATGCCGAACAAGAAGTTGACGTCATTTTGTACAACTGGGATTGGTGGATGAAAACATAGGTCGATTCTAACCATTTTTTCAATAGTATGCTATTGAAATACTGAAACGACGTAGCCATATATGTTTAGGTTAAAAGTTTTCGAATCGATTGGTTGTTAAATTATATCAATGCATCAACAAATGACTGAGTTATTAACGTTCAAAATTATGACGAAAAAAGGTTACGCGGCTATTTTTGAAACTATTAATTGACACCCGGCCCCGTATAGCGAAGAGTAAGGCAAAAAAGTAGCGTGAATTAAGGCTCTTCATTCATTAGTTCCAAAAGCCTTTTAAATACCGATCCATGAAAACAACGATCATAGAATTATATAATAATAATAATTACATTTATTTTGCGGAAGAAAATATACATGATAAGTTCCATTGAAATGACTGGAAATGGTTTTTGGATTTAGCTACTCCAGGCTTGAGAATCAGCATACTTGATACTTAAATCTGATCCCCTATGTATATTCATTATAATCACTTTGAATCAGAGCTGAAAACTGCATCAATATCTTTCATAGTTTCTATACAACGTCCTCCAATGATACGATCAAGAGAGAAGCCTACTGTCCTTAAGAAAACGAAGGGGTTCCGGTGCTAGAATCACACTATTATATGTGATTCTAGCACCGGAACCCGAGAACCGGTATAATCGAAGTCGGTTCGTACGGCCACCAACTAACATGACGTATAAACTCTACTAGATTTTATTCAAATTTGGAAGATTTTATACAATTTTGCCATCGCACTCTAAATGACGATTTAAATGTTTGTTGAATCCGAAAATATGCAGTAATTTTTGGTAGGACTATGAGACCTTTCGTTTGACCCTAAGATTATGAATAACGGTTTTGAGTCCAGTTTAGTAAATTTTCTTACGGTTTCGCCGTTTTAGGGCATGGTGTACAATACTGAACACACTTTACCCCATAACTCCGGAACCGAATGTCGGATCCGGATGAAATTCAGGAATTCCGTATGGGACCACGAGACCTGTCATTTGAATCTAAGTTTGTCAAAATCGGTTCAGCATTCTCCAAAAAAACCTAGTGAGATTTTTTGACAAACACACACACAGAGACATTGCTTAGCTCGATGAACTGAGCCGAATGGTATATGATATGTTTTTTACTAGTCGGTTTTCAAGTGATTGCATTACCTTTCTATATGAGAAAGGCAAAAACACAAGCAACAACATCAACCACCGACAACAAATGAGAACAAATTTCCGAGAAGGCAGCTTAATATAATTAGTAATTATTGCGAAATTTTATAAGCATTAATTAAATAAATTTCAAGAAGTGGGCTCTCGGCTTGCTTCGATTGTAAAGCTGGTTTCACTTGAGGAATTGAGAGGAGGTGCCACCGCGAGACGGAGACTCTTCTTGCGCTCAACGATAGGTGGGCATCATGCATGTTGTTGGTACCTATCCGATTTGCAGGCCCGATATTTGCAAAGGGAGTGTTGGGAGTGCGGACGCGAAAAAAAGGCTCCAATTCGTAGGTACCTATGCTGCTGCATCGTCAGCCGTGTAGTCTGAATGTCATAAGGCGTGGCACGCATACCGATGTTTGACAGGCGAATTTTTTTTTCTCAAAAATTATTTATTGCTTCTAGAAAATTAATTATTTAATATGTTTCATTCCCGTTTACGTTTTGTTTCTTTTTCGCGCCCCGTGGTGGTGAGTAAAAAGGAGGAATGTAAGCTGGATGCAGTGGGAAGAGGAGAAAAGGGGGACGAGTTGCATATCATTCTCGAAGGTACAAGAAACAGTGAAGAGTAGATGAAACGTGGTTGCATTTATACGTATACGTTTTTAATGAAATCAAGCGAGAATCAAACATGTGCATCGTGAAGTGTAAGGAGTGTGGGGTAAAGGCGCAAAACGAAATGCTGAAAAAAACACTCCAAGTATGATAATTTTAATTTTATTCCTTTTGTGCTGAACATCCAAACCGTGCCCGCCTAGTATGAGAGTGAGGCGTGTGTGTGTGCGGCTAAAGTCTGTCATCGATGGACCGCGGCGGAACGGAACGGGACACATTTTACTGAGCCGTAAATATTGGCGCTTGATGGAATTCGAATTATCGTCGCCCGGTGAAATAATTTAGCAACAGTGAAACACTTGGGCTCGAAGATTGTGGAGACCCGTGACATGCAATTAAGACACATACATAGTTTGGGCTGTTGCCGTTTGCCAGTCTGGTTGATTGTCGTTGTCTTCGGTCGGTTGGCACTGGCCATCTGGTCGTCGGTTACCATGTTCAATACCAAAGTCCACTACTTTGAAATGGAACTGAGGCTAATCCGTCATTTGAGTCACGTGCTCATGTGATGATTTTTTTCTGTTGTTTTGTTTGGTTTTGCTTTACCAGTTTACCATTGGCCGGAATATATGTAGGTCGGAATTGCTTGCTAATGAATCAGGGCTAGACCCTGTACGACTGCCTGTTGATATACTGACAGGACATACTACATGATGATGGAAAGTTGTCTCTGTTCTAGGTGGCTGGGGTGAGAAGGGATTTGAAGGAATGTTGATCCGTCAGAATGTGGAACCCTGCTTGGAACCTGGGAATAATAAATTTGAATTTGTGTAACTCAAACATCTGTAGGAAAATTCTTTGAATGAAATGAGTGTTTTTCGAAAGAGCAATCCGTTTTGATTTTTAGGCATACTGCAGAGATTTGTTAAAAATTCGTTAATAGTGTAGATGAAATATTTAGTTTTCAGAATTTAATTTTTAGAAACCCAGCTGCAGTTTAATCAATTCGTAGACAGTTGTGGAAGACGCTTCAAAGCAACATAATACTAAATTTATTGATTTCATAGGCAAGGATTTCAAGTTGGTATCTGCATATAGGAGTAAAGAGTCGGAGATATATCTCGTACTTCTGCAAGCACTTAACTGAGCGACGAGAGGGGTATGCCATTTAACGCACGATTAATGAGACGTTTTTTCCAAACCGTAAACCGCATTTATATTTACTTCTTTTCCAATAGATTTACAATACAACACAATGACTTCCCTAAAGCACATAAACTTTGTGCCTGACCTATCTAAAGCACCTAATTTCCGTGCCTGACGTATCATCTATCAACACCATATATATCCCACCGGTTGAGCGATCTTACGACGTTCGAGCAAGGTTCTAGTTAGAGATGTCCTGCGGTACAAGCCACCTCTAAGTCTATATGGGATCTATAGTTTGCAGCGCCTGCATAACAAATGCTACACGCTATAGACTTTGGGGTGGAGTCCTTCGTCCAGTTAGTACCGTCCTGCGTTACAAACCGATACTAAGTCTGGTCGTATGGATAATCTGATTCCCCGCCTGCGTTACAAACAAGGAAGTAGATTGACCTAGGGATACAAAGTGGACCAACAACGACGAGCTCCGGTGTTTCGGAACCAACAGTTGAACTAAGAAGGCTCCCGAAAAATTCAAAAAGCACCCTTTTTATACTCAAAATATTGCTGCCTAACAAAAAATTGTATATATTTCAGCTTTACATATATTTGGAATTCACTGCTTACTCTGAAATGCGAAATGTTTTTTTCTGTTGTTTTACGTGAAGGTGTTCTAAATTACCCATACTGGGCATTCTTGGGTTAACTAACTTCCACATTTAATCAATATACATGTTTTCATTGCTATGGATATGATCGATTGCCGCGCGATCGTGTCGCTTGTGTACATCATAAATTAACTTGTCTGAACATGCTTTCCTCGGCCAGTGTTTTTACCGACTGATACAATATGTTGGCTGCCGTGAGCAACGTAAAAACTTTACTTAAATGCTATCTGTGCTAGCTAAGGTATAGCGAATTATGTTTTTAGAAGATCTTTTGATATGATTTCAGCCTGATCTTGATCTATGATAAAATTAGGGCTGTTGCATGCCCCCTTACTTACTGCGCTTGATAGTATCATCAAGATGATCGCGCGGGTAGTAAATAAAAAGGTTGTGTTGTCGGAATGTAAAACTTTAGCTCTAAGATTGCTGAGGGCCGTTTTTACTGTTCTTCACGTTTCGTCTTAGACTCGTCAGTGCAGAGCAGTTCAAATTGAACTGCTTATTGCAAACTTTAACAGTTCAATTTAAACCGCTAAGAGCGAGTGAAATGTTGCCAAAATCGGCTCGGCCACCATTGAGAAAGTAGAGTGGTGAAGATCCGTTGAAAAGTGTACGCACATACACAATCATACACCGCCCCCCCCCCTCTCTCTCTCTCTCACACACACACACAGATGTTTTCGTCATTTCCGTCGAGTTGAGTCGAATTGCAGATAGCACTATGGGTTTATGAGGCTCCGTTCGAAAGTCGGTTTTCCAGCATCTCTATCACCAAAAACTCCAACACAGACAGCTGAATACGGCATATTATCAGGTGACAAAAATATTCGAAAATAAAACATTTCCGAGATCGAAATATTACTTGATTTACGATGATGATGTTGACAGGACGGACAGAGCTCATTAAAACATTTGACGAACATATTTGGTCTAGCAGGGCAATTTGCTATTCCGGTGAAATCTGCGGCGCCATGCATCGTAGATCGAGAAATGAATACAGATCATGACAAATGGTACAAAACAGAATATGTGATAGTTGGCCTATCACTTGAATCCCTCCAACTGCCCTGAAGTTCGTTCCGTTGACTGATTTTAGTTTTCCAAGGAATTTCGTTTTGAGGATCTGAAAAAATTTAATCAAGAGAGTATTCATTCTTAGTTGTACACGGGGAAATGAATTTATCTGTCGTTTGAACAGAAGATATTTTAGTGTTATGATTTTTGGTCAAGAAAATGGGCGTGAACAATATCATTTTTATTTTGAATAAACTAATACTCCGATATAAAGCCTATTGTAGTGTTCAGCAAAATGATCCTTTCGGCGAAACGTCATTCGGCGAATTGATTCTTTTTGTTGAATTAACTTCCGGCAAAATACTCTGACCTAAAACTTGTATTGAGGTTCCCGATTCCGGAATTACAGGGTGATATGCAATATAATGAAACTGAACCGATTTTCATAAATGAAAGTTAGTTAGGTTCAATTCAAAGTGCTTTGGATCCTTCAGGAAACTCTTGTGTTTGGTTCAGATCTGACTTCCGGTTCCGAAGTCTTAAGTTTCCAGTTCAAGGGTGGATTCTTCAGAACTGATTAACAAAATGTTCTAAATTGCTCATTTTGTTAGTTGATGGTCTGACAAGCGTATTTCGGCAATACTGATTCCTGGTTTCCGTTTTCGGAACTCCTGGAAATAGTGAAAATCTCTAATGGAACTTACTTCGATTTATCGGAGACGGTTGGATCGATTTTTACAAACCTAAATACAAATCGAAGATCTTATTATTTCATACATTGCTATGAGTTGCTCTCTTTCCTAATTCGGCCGGAGACGGCACTATAGGATGAATAGTATAAATGATTGGAAGTTTTTATTTAAAATGTCGATGGCCATGTTAGTTCCTGGCTATACAAATTTACCCGGCTATGCCGTTGATGAAAATAGTAGCCAAAGTTCTGAAACGAAACTTGTATCAATTTCTTAGGAATCAGAACTAATTGGTTTAAGGTGCACGTTCCTTTAGTTATTTGAAGATTTGTGCTATTCCGTGGCTTCTCATCATTTTCCTGATGAGAAGGGCAAGATAAAAGGAATATAGAAGGGAATTGTGAAGTAGGTGAGGTGGGAAAACAGCTTTAAACATGAAGGAAAAATGATGCTTAACGATCTGCGGATTCCTGATTCCTGTATCAATTTCTCAATTACCAGTAATAAGAAAATCATGATTACCCCACTAGATGAAGTTTTTTCAGAAATACTAGCGAAACAGTCCATGCAATGCAATGATTACGCGTCAATTTCCTCAGATAATGACTGGAAAAAAATGTATCCAAAATTTTGCTTCACACCCAGCTGCAAACATAATTTCGCACTCATTTTCGATGGTGTGCAATCAAATTCAAACCTAATTTTCGAACCCTTACAGCTCTACATTACCAATTGAAGCCTGTCAGAGTTACACCTTCACATCCAAGTAGGCCGCACTGAAACGGAATGGCAATGGAAATCAAATACGAGGCCTCTTCTTCCTGCGATACTTTCATTTGTCGAATGACCATCAATCGTACTGTAAAAAATCACCCCTTTTTCTAGAACGTTTCAATTTTTTCCCATACCCGTAAGCAGAAACGGCGAGACGACGAATCATAATTCGATATTTTAATTTGAATTTCTAATAATGAGGGTGACGTCACTCAGTAATTATGAAAATTAAATTTCAACATCGTTTGTGTACTTAATGATGGACGGGAAATAAGTTCCACAGTCGGGCTTTCGAAAGGAGTGTGAGGTTCGCGAGTAGGGCTGTCGGAAATGAGCACGAACCGTTCAACGGGTAGAACGCTATGGAGACAGCGGTCGGTGACTGCAAGAATGTAATTACAATGTTTTAGGGAAGGGGTGATTATTTTTCTCAGTTCAGTTGTGCTGCGAACAACTGTTCGATTTGTGCTAATTATAGCGCTGTTCTTCATGTAATTCCAGTCCAACAGCACTGAATTTGTAGTTTGGCAAGCGAAGGGTACTGAATTGTTTCGAATTGAGTTCGGAAACTGTCAACTACTTTGTCTAATGTTATTTTTATGAAAGATAATCGACTAATTAATATACATTCAACGGCCTCCCGTTTGTCTCACTGCGCGCTTCTTTCATTTTTAATGTATATAGTTTATTCCGTGTGTTGAGGCGACTCTGACGAACACAATCATGCCAACGAGGTATATAGTTTTTTTTAATTGTATCAATAAATAAGTTCCAACAGCGCCAAATTGGCTTAAGTGTTCATATGGCCCATGATGATGACGTCAATCTGCGCATGATCGCGTATCTGTCCCATTAGTATCGATAAATTTCGCCAATTTTGCTCAATGCGTTTAATATTTTCTTTGAAATATGTTTGGAAATTTTGTTATAGCAGCGATTGATGAATACTTCTGTAATTATTACGATAGCTTAATATTTGTTTCGCAAATATTTTGAGCTGTTTTTGAACAAACTGTATTATATTTTTTGGGGTTAGAAGGCTGCATGTCACACATCGCACTATTTTGGAATAGACACTGGGATAAGACTTGAAATCAGCACTGGGTCTAGCAACGAATATTTGCCTCCCGCTCACAACATCACAGCACAAAAATTTCGCCCCTAATCAAATGATGTTCTACTGTCTATTGTGAAACCCCAACATCACCCTCTCGCGTTCTAGGCAAGGCTCAATTTGCGCCAGAAAGGCACTGGATAGTCAATAGCATCTACGCCAAACTCTGAAAGGGACAGAACAAAAAAAAATATGCCCACAGACAATGAATTGGGTATCTCTCGCGAGTGCAATTTGGGCGATTGATTGATTTTTATCGCAAATGAAATAAACGCGCGAATAAAAATGCCTACTAGAGTACGAGTACGGTCTGTCCTGCTACCTACCGATCTACCTACCAAGTAATTGCAATGGTTACACCGGCTGACCAGGACCCGTGCCAGTTCGAAATAGGCTGCGACGTTGGTGGCGAATTTAATTTCTTTCTCGTGGTGCTTCTTTTTTTTCTGTACGGTCTGCGAATGGCGCACGGCTTGCTGCGTCTGTTTGTTGAATTGGTTCGGCTGCTGTTGTTGCTGATGCGTTTTCTTTTTTACCCTTCGGACCTGGATGAAGCGTTTCACTAGGAATAGCGGCCCGAATCGAGTCGTCCTAGGGAGAGAAAAAAAATCGCGTAATGAAAAAAATCAACACGGAAATTATCGCAGAGTATATTGGGTCTCGGTGTTTGCTCAGGCTTTTCCATTTTCCTCCTACTGTATGTATGCATGTATGTATGTATGTATGGATGTATGTGGGTAGAATCGTGTGTGTCCACTGCATATCGCATCAGCATCAAGTGTGTGCACGGGAGAATGAGAAACTGCACTGTCAGAAAATATACTACCAGTACCATTTCCTGCGTTTTTCTCATCATCATCCTCTCTCCCCACGCGTATTCATGCGACTATTCGACTTCAGCCACTTCGATGGGATGGGATGAGATTGAGGACACGGTTCCTGATACTGCGAGGAAAAAGTTCGGTTTGTTTATAAATGAGTCCCTTTCTCCGAGACTGATTCGCGGGCGCATTTTTGTGTATCCCGGAAAAGCGAGGCCGCATTTGTCCTGCACAAAACCATAAGAGCATATGACACACACTGCTGCTGCTGCCGTCGGGTCTTGTGGGTTGAGGATGGCCGCATACTCCATCCGTGGCACATGTGGTGCGTCCAAATTTTGGCGGATTGGGGTTTTGTTACGGCGAACAGTGCGGCATGAGAAGATCGTCCTCGTCTATAGGAAACGTAGTCTTTTTTTTCAGAATGTAAATTTGTATACCAACGCTTTTAATTTTATTCCATTCCTCGTCGTATTTTTTCGACTGAAGCCGTTGTTGTACTTTATTTCATTTTCGCATTAAACATATTTGTGCCTCCCTCTTTATGTGCGCACCCAGCAATAGACATCCAGGCTTTCGCGGACAGAGTCCAGTGTTTTTCCCTCGCGCCAAACGACGCGGTGCTTGTTTTTCAAGTTATTTTTCGCGGTCTTTTTGTCCATTCCTCGCCGCGGCATGCACGGTTCTACGATTATGTACTGATATATGAGTTTTATCGATTGATCGTCCAAACAATACCAAATGGATTGAATCGGTGAATGAGTGCATCTCTGTTCTTCTGCTCACCAAAAATTGAAAAAAACTTGAAAATTTATGTCTTCTGAGACCGCCATAGTCGAGCGTCATAATTGACTCATTTCTAATGTTGATTCAAAACATGTTTAATGTATTCTGATATAGTTTATAGTATTGGAACATATGAAAATGTCAACTGAAAACTGAAAACTGAAAACTGAAAACTGAAAACTGAAAACTGAAAACTGAAAACTGAAAACTGAAAACTGAAAACTGAAAACTGAAAACTGAAAACTGAAAACTGAAAACTGAAAACTGAAAACTGAAAACTGAAAACTGAAAACTGAAAACTGAAAACTGAAAACTGAAAACTGAAAACTGAAAACTGAAAACTGAAAACTGAAAACTGAAAACTGAAAACTGAAAACTGAAAACTGAAAACTGAAAACTGAAAACTGAAAACTGAAAACTGAAAACTGAAAACTGAAAACTGAAAACTGAAAACTGAAAACTGAAAACTGAAAACTGAAAACTGAAAACTGAAAACTGAAAACTGAAAACTGAAAACTGAAAACTGAAAACTGAAAACTGAAAACTGAAAACTGAAAACTGAAAACTGAAAACTGAAAACTGAAAACTGAAAACTGAAAACTGAAAACTGAAAACTGAAAACTGAAAACTGAAAACTGAAAACTGAAAACTGAAAACTGAAAACTGAAAACTGAAGATTTTGATTTGAACATTGTGAGTCCTGTTGAAAATGAAGTCTCACTGAAATATGATCAAATTTCAACCCAAGTGTTGTTACAAGATGACATTACAGAGACGAATATTGATGAAATTGAGTCAATTATTAGGAAACTTAAAAACATGAAGGCCCCTGGTAATGATGGAATCTTTAATAATCTTATTAAAAATCTTCCCGATGTTGTCTTGAGACTCTTGGTTTAAATTTTCAAATTCATTAGTTTACTTCCCCAAGAGATGGAAAAACGCTAAAGTAATTCCCAGGCTCAAACCTGATAAAAACCCAGCAGAAACATCAAGTTATCGACCAATTAGCTTACTTTCTTCTATCAGTAAACTTTTTGAAAAAAATATCTTGTTGAGAATGATGTCTCATATAAATGAGAATTCAATTTTTTTTACCAGAGCAGTTTGGATTTCGTCATGAACATTCAACTACTCATCAACTTGTAAGAGTAACGAACATGATAAAAGCAAATAAATCTTCTGGGTGATCAACTGGAGTTGCTCCTCTAGATATAGAAAATGCATTCGACAGTGTTTGGCACAACGTTTTAATAGCAAAAATGGCCGATTTCCAGTTTCCTATTTATTTGATCAAAATGATTCAAAATTATTTAACTGATCGTACTCTTCAGGTTAGCTATCAGAATTGTAAATCTGAATTGCTACCCGTACGAGCAGGAGTTCCGCAGGGTTCGAGCGTAGTTCCATTCTTGTATAATATTTTCACTTCTGATCTTCCAAATCTACTCGTTGGTTGTCAGAAATCGCTATTCTGTGACGACACAAGTCTGTTAGCCACAGGTAGAAATCTAACAATGATCTGCAGTCGCCTACAAAGAAGCCTAAATATTTTCTGTGACTGTCAAAATGGAAAATTAAACCAAATGCAGCAAAAACGCAATTAATTATCTTTCCTCACAAACCAAGAGCTTCTTTTCTTAAACCAAATAATAATCACATTATCAAAAAACTCACTTTCAAGGATTAAATGGAAGGAATCCAATCAAAGTGTAATAAATATATTAAATGTTTATATTCTCTTATAAACAGAAATTCAAAGCTCTGCCTAAAAACAAATTGTTAACTTATAAACAAATTTCCAGACCAGCCATGCTTTATGCAGTACCAATTTGGTCAAGTTGTTGTTCCACCAGGAAGAAAACGCTTCAAAGGATTCAGAATAAAATTCTGAAAATGATTTTGAAGCGTCCTCCCTGGTTTAGTACAAATGAGTTGCACAGACTCACAAATGTAGAACCATTAGATGTAATGTCACATAATATTATAAGCAAATTCCGACAAAAATCGATGCAATCTTCAATCAAATCGATTCGCTCTCTGCATTAGTTAGTAAGTTATTATATAAGTACCTTTTTCCCATTACACAATACAAGTAGGTTTACATTTTTCCCTACACA
This sequence comes from Malaya genurostris, assembly GCF_030247185.1. Lineage (NCBI taxonomy): Eukaryota > Metazoa > Arthropoda > Insecta > Diptera > Culicidae > Malaya > Malaya genurostris. The sequence goes on along the minus strand of NC_080572.1, from coordinate 11,827,336 downwards.
AAAATCACAGAATTGCGGAGCCAAATGATGTCTTCATGGTAATAACCAAATCATGTATATAAAGGAGTCTTGGCATTACATTCCTTTTGTGGAATTTTTCCTTTCTGTTTCAACAGACTTCGCAGCCGACTCATAGCGTACAGGATCATTGCATGGCTAGTACTACGATCCTACTGAGACTAAGAATCCTTCCAGGTCGGTGCTCGAACATACGACCACTGGCTTTTAAGACCAGCGCTCTATGCATTGAACCGCCAACTCGGACGAAATCATGTATATAATAGGGCTGAAAAATCACCACTTGTGACTGAACACACAATTAAAATCTCAATAATATCAAAGTTATGTGCTACAATGTTTACACATACTGAACTTCATTACCTTAGAAATAGAATTAGGATATTAGTTTTGGTTATTCATAGTTCAAAGCGCAAGTCGCCCTGAAAACTATGTGTTACATTCATTCAAAGATAAATTGCTTCAGGACTATCGTGAAACAATTGGTAAGACATACTGAAAATAATACGCAGCTTTACACAGTGTCAAATAATGTTGAAAATTTTAATATACCAAATGCTTTCAATATTGATTGCATGTGGACTTTCGAATGGTATGAGTAGAAATTTCATGAATATCAAAAGCGCTTCTAAATATTCATATTATAAACTCAACTAATCAAAACACTCTATTTAAGTAAAATATCACTGGAAAAAATTCACAAAAAAAACAAATTCTCCCTGTCATCTAACTAGACAATGCATCCCATAGTGCTTTTCTCGTTTCATCCTTTGGGCTGGCTATAAAAATCATTTGAATGGTTAAAAATTGCAAAACTCAATATAACTTTCCATCACAATCCTCCGCCAAATGGTCGTTCCCGGTTGTGATGTCGCCGGTGGTCATCCTCTTCGAGTGAGCGCGAGGAAAACAGGCGTATACATTCTCCTCGTTGGTTAACGAGGGGCGGCAGGGGAGAGGTCGGCTCGAGCATCCATCGTCCGATCCGATGCGATCCGAGGATCCGACCGACCTCCGCTTGAACGCGCTCGACCAGTGTAATGTCCGCGTTTTAATTGGAAAATCTAGGCATTAATTTTTTTCAGCTCATTTTTTCCAACTTGAGTCGTTGATTTTTGCAATTTTTCACTTCTCCCGCACGCCTGGACCACGGTTTGTGCGATGGTCGGTCAGAAGCAGTGTGTGCAATCAAAAGAAGCACCAGTCACCGGAATCGGTAATACCGGTGCTAGTCGTACAGTCACCCGACACCGCTAGCAATAGATTCCGGTCGGTTGGGTGGGTGGTTCAGTTATTGGGTATAGAGCGAGAGAAAGGAAGAGTGAGCGAGAGAAAAAAATCGCGAACACTTGCAATCTAACGGCTCTCATGCCGGACATTCTGGCGGGTGCGGTAGCAGCATCACGAAAATATGTACATAAATCGTTGCCAGTGGAGTCAGTTGCTGCGGCGGGTAGGCAAGGAGTGAGGGTGGCTTAGCGCGGAAAGGTTTATGTATATACAGCACTCAACCGGCTAAGCTTGGACAACGTACCAAAGCCAGCAAACGCGCGACAGTGTATAGTATTGTTTTAACTCTTCTTTGTCGAAGAGAAAAAAGTGTTCCGATTCCGCCAACTTTTGCTCCCATCACTCACCTATGCCATTTGAGAAGATCACCCCATCAGAGCACTGCTAAAAACAGCTAACTGTCACGCATGACGCATGAGAGAGTGTGTGTGTGCTAGGGTTTGAACGATACTTGGACATAGGAGGTGAGAAAAAAATCGCATCTACCGCCTACTGCGAGCCCTGTGCAGAGGGTGCAACTCCTTCGTCGTACCAATACCGAGTGGGTGGTGCTTTGAAAAGTCGCACTGTGACAAAAAATGTCATCATCATAGCAAGCGATGGTCAACTTCTGCCTTTGTCGTCATAAACATTTCGCGGTCTCGCCTCACACAGCGTTTTTAGGTGATGGATGGAGAACGCATGGCATTTAGATATTTTTGCATGCTTCAAATTGCTCATTGCTACTAATGCAATTAGCTTCTTGCTATTGTGTGACGTCTTGAGGATTCATTATTGCATCGGTGCTGCTGGACCATTGTGTGAGCGTCGTTCTGAAATTTGGCATAAATTGAACTAATAAAAATGGTGATAGTGTTTCTCATCTTTCATTCACGTCTCTTTTGGTTGTAGGTTAGAGGAGGTGAGGTAGGCAGTTGTGACAATGTTCTACCCAAGCACACAAATGCAGGATAACTTCGGCACGGATGCTACGAAGAGACTACATGCTAAAATATGTGCACGAGTTCCAATTAAGCCATAGTTTGCATTAATGAGAAATACTAATCCCTAAATTTTCCTTTCTTCTGTTTGGCTATAATTTGATTTTGTATAAATTTATAGTTTGTACTGAGTCCTAGAGCGAGAGAGAGAGAATGGAAGGAAGATCTCCGCCTGCTGGTCTTCGAGTTTTGTGCACAATGATATAAGGTGCCATTGCTTAGCTCAGTTGAAAACTGGGATGCCCGGCTGGGGAGGCTGTGGGACGGGAAAATTTTCAACCCTGTCTTGTGTGATAGAGTATGACTCTTCTCCATTCACCATCGGCAGTGGTATCGGAGATAAGATATTTGAGCTGATTTGTGCTAATGTTTTACAAGCGGAAAGTATGGGAGAAGTTCAAGTATGGAAATGCTGAAGAACCGAGACTTTGGGTAGTTTCGGTGGGTGGTGTTTTGAATATTACATCGTCCAGAATGCTGGAAGACAAGTAAGTGGGATAAAACTTATTTCCCGTTTCAATGCTTCTACGGACACTGTAAATCAGAGTCATATGTCAAGCAAAATGATTTCGAAATTGCACAACGAAGGCAAAGTTGGTATAGCTGAAATCGGTGATTTGTGTTATATTTTAATGTGATTTTTGGGGACGATGAGATGAATTTTGAGAGAGGAGTTGAATCGGAAACAGAATAGTTGTTATTAATACCAAATGTTCTGATTGGGTGTAGTAAAATAGTTTGAGGTGTAAGAAAAAGATGTTTCAAAGAGTAAAATATTTAAACAGAAAGAGAGTATCAAAGTGTCAAAAGATCCTAAGAACACACGAGATGAAAAAAGAGCTTTTTCTGTGTTCGATTTCCAATCCCAACGTGCAACGGGTCAAAAAGTGTGTTTCGAGAATTACCACAGAGATCAAATCCCTATATTCAAAATCCAAATTCCCTAAAGTAATAGATTCCCAATAGCGCCATGTTCGCTAGAAGTTCAATTAGTACTACTCTAAATTTATTTCTCCGCCTGAGAGAGAACGAATATGTACTGTAGAATTCACTGCAACAATTCCAAGTAAAAGTATCTTCTATAAAAGATAGCCATTGTACATCGATTCATTCCAACTCATTTCTCATTCCAATATCTTCATCCGCCCCATCCTTCGGGTACTGTTTACTACCTTTCGTTTCAATTTTATCTAATTTTCAGATTTTCTTCTTCTCAAAACTCACCCGCTCGCCCTCACCCGAAATCCTACCCAACTATAATAATATGTAAATCTGTTTATGGGTGTTTCGCCTTTCCTTCCCGTATAGCCTTTCCCACGTCTGCATCTTCTTGGAAAGAGATGGGACCGGTATCTTGATGGTGATGGCCAGTGAGAGATGCAAATTCAAGCTCACATTTGCCTTGGACTTCCTGCAACAGAAACAGAAGCAGCAGGGATGATTTGGCCGGACTGGAGGAACAGTTTCGCATCTAATACATTCCAAATCGCCTGATGCCCCTCACCGGTTTTCTATCCTCCCATCGTCACCCAGTGTTTGTGGTTACGAGCAGCATTTGAATAACTATCACCTAAGAAGAGAAAGGTGCTCTTCTTTCGGTGGGGGTCGTCTGAATTCAGGGATAACCGTATGAAGCCAACAGTGGTGTGAGACTTTGGAGATGCGGGTTGAAAAGTTTTGTCGTATCGTCTCTCGTCTCCTGTGAGGCTTCACCGCCCACTTTTCCACCCATCAAATAGTGCTATAGAATACTGTGTATTTCGGAATAGTGCCGGTCAGATACCGAATACCTATTAGCATCCTGTATTATTTAAAACTGATGGTAAACTACTTTACTGCTTGGTGAATGCTAAATTATCTTTTGACTGGATTTTGTCGAACACTTTTCCTATCTTGAGCAGGTAGTTGATAACCGAAATTTTCGAAAGTGCTGATTGAATACTATTTAACAGTCGAACCAGTCCGACAATTCCATTACACTTAATTGATGAGAGAATTTTTCCAGATGTCGCTTGCGAACATGCCTTTTCATACTCCAATGGTCAATCAATCTTCGATTAACGTTTCTCTTTCTAGTTTAGTTTCTCAATTCCTTCCAATAAGTCGTCTGCTGTACGTTGTGTGCATATGTACATTTATTAGGCTCTAATTTAAATTTTTAATTAACTCCATGAATACAATTTCATTATCAATTCAATCTGAGCATAGAGGCCCCCACACTGTTGATTTATATTCGAGAGTGTATTGAGAGAAAAGTAGAAATAAATTATGCTCGGCCAACTACAAGACCGTTTTTATTTCGTCTCTGTATACATTTCTTTCTCGGTGCATCGGCCCATCCTTCGTGATGCACAGGAATTGTATTTCCGAGTGAACAAACAGCTGGCAGGTTCGTGAGAAAAGAACTTGCACGGTCCAGACCAACTCACACGTACAGCGATATGTTTTGAATTTAATGTCAAGCACATTTTCAAACTCTGTTTTGATACTGCTTTCTGACAAACTACGCCTACTATGCCTGCGACGTCATGTGCAGCACTCGCTACGATGAACTAGCAACGTTGTCTTCGATTGTGGTTTCAAAGCTTATCTCGATATTCCTATAAGGGAGATTATGCTTCCGTACGACACTGAGGTTGATTAAACTATACTATTCACTGTAGTATTGGTACATGAAGTAGTATAGTAGTCCATGTTTAGAATCATGATACCACGATGCTAACCTTTTCTTTACTTTGTGCGGTAGGTTCATGAACTAGACATGACTCTCGATGAATTTCATCAGCAGATGATCCTTGGGCACACAAAATCAGTTACAGTGCGAACATTGCATCTGGTGGAAGAAACGGTTGTCGCGGACATTGTTTACTGAACGCACAGCCAGGCAAATGACTACTGAATTCACAAAAATATTTGAGATAGCAGCACGAGTAATGCTTCTGGAATGTGACTAGGAATTGAAGTTAATGTTTGAATAAAAATGTTTCAATCATAAAACACTTAACGCCAATTTTTTTCCGAACGCACTAATGATGTCAAAATGCTACGAAAGAGTTTTCGAGATGAAATGAGTTGTATTTCGAACAGCCAAAATTTTATTCTCCATTATTTAATAACTGTATTCATACCCCAATCAGGAATCAGGAATCAGGAATCAGAACAAATTGGCTCAAATGGCACGTTCCCCTTGATATATGGAGATTTGTGCCTTGCCATCAATTTGTTTTTAGCATCATTTTTTCGATATATAAGAGGGAAGGATTGAAAGGAAATGGTAAGGGTTGGACTAGGAGGATGGGAAAAATTTACGACACAAAAACACATAAAAGCAGAAGTAAGTTCTGCACCCCTAAGGGATGCTGAACAATCTGCTGGGGATCATATTTAGTGGAAGCAGAAATAAATTCTGAACCGCTACGAGGTCCCGAACAGTGTGCTGTTAATGAAACCTCCAACCCCCGAGAGGATTTAGAGATCTTACAAAAGCGACATCATTCTGCACTCCCGGAAGAATGCAGAACGAATCGCAGTATGTACGAACATAAGTAAATTCGGCACCCCATAAAGGATGCCAAACAATCTGTTAAACCCTATTTCAGGTGAATACAGAAAGGATTCATTCACTCCAGGAAGAACGATGAACCCTTCTGACTATAGCTCCTTACCACATTGGGTGAGAAACGAGAGAATATCCTTTAATTTTAGCTCCGCATACACAGACTCAACCATGTATGGAGAACCAAAAACCCGGATACGCAGTTGCGTCAATGCGGGACAGTTACATATCAGATGATATGAAGTACCATAATCGCATTCACACAAATCACACGAATAATACTTAGCACGTTGAATAGTAGCCATGTGATAATTGAGTTTGCAATGTCCAGTCAGAGCTCTGACCAGAATACTGCAATGATGCTTGGAAAAATGCAGTAGACATTTTGACATTTTCAGATTTAAATCTGGTAGAAATGCTTTTGTCTGAGCGCAAGTTTGGAAGCTGCGCCAGTAGCTGGAATGTTTGGATGCAGCCCAAGAACGAATCTTGTGCTTTATTCAACTAGTTGAAAGTAGTAAAGCTGGTTCTGGACCAACGAAATCATTCGTTGCACCAGCTCTAGCCAACTCATCAGCCCATTCATTTCCAGTAATACCAGAGTGGCCGGGTACCCATAAGAAGTAAACAGCATTTGGAATGCTGAGGACTTCAATTTGAGTTCGACATGCGATTACTAGATTCGACCGTGAATCATTCGAACTGAGTGCTTTTAAGGCTGCCATTGACAATTGTTTTCAATCAAAATTCTTCCTTGGTTAAAATCCTTAGTGTGAAGCCAGATTGGAGGTGGCTCAGTCAGAGTAAACAACGAATAACCGGAATAGTACGGTGCCTTGCTGCGTGGTTTTGCTGTTAGACTGATCGCCGGAGGGACGAAATTTTAATTAATTCAATATTCTTTCCTCATAAGCCAAGAGCTTCTTAAACCAAACAATAATCACGTTATCAAATAGAATGGCTTGGAATTTCCATAGTTTGGTTTAACATATGACAAAAATCTCACTTTCAAGGAATCCTGTAAAAGGAATCTAGACGAAGTGTAATAAATATTTCAAATCTTTATATACTCTTGTTAACAGAAATTCTAAGCCTTGTCTTAAGAACATATCAGTAATTTATATACAAATTCTCAGACCAGCCGTGTTTTATAAGTACCAATTTGATACTTAGTGTTGCTCCACCAGGAAAAAAACGCTTCATACGATTCAGAATAAAAAAAAATGATGCATGCACCCTACCTGGTTTAGTACAAATCAGTTGCACAGACTCACAAATATAAAACTATTGGATACAATGTCACATAGTAATATAAGCAAATTCCAACAAAATCAATGGAAAATTCAGTTGATTCGATTTTCTGTTTGTATTAGTTTGACAGATAGTTTCTAAGCTCCTTTCTCCTTCATTACACATTACAACTAGGTTTACAATTTTCCCTACAAAAAATCACAGAATTATGAATGAAAATGAAGTCCTAATGGTAATAACCAAATCATGTATGTATACAATATGGAGGAACACTTTAATCTTTTGTGACTAAACACCCAATTTTCCGTATTCGTAAATTATTTCTTGACGCGTGACTAAAATTTTTCTACGGAATGAACGGTTACCAGCTCGCAGTTGTCATAATCGGATGGTACCACGATTGTTACCGTAAATTACAGGAAATGTCGATCCAGAACTCATAAGATTCTTCTGGTGATTTTCATAAAAGTTGCTACTTAAATAGAGCTTTGCGTCTGCTTAGCGGCTTATGTTGGATTGCTGGATGACATAACAGTTCCACATAAACTGTTATGCACTGACGAGTCGAAAACGAAACGTAAAGAACACGAACACACACGAACAAGCTTAATTTGTGGCAAAATACGCCAAGTTTTTTTTAATGCGTGGATATAAATCAAATATTTTAGAATGGAAAAAACTGTAAAATAGAACATGCGTCGATTTCTCATAGCATCAATCTGATAAGAAATCAAAGCACAACGAAATGAAAAAAAATCATTAGAACTCGAATTTAGAGGGACCAAAACTTTGCTTCGTCTAACTTTTATAATGTTATAGTTGAAAATACGTTGGTAATAATTTTTGTGTTTGAACGTCTCGACTAAAAAAATCAATAATTCAATCTGAAAATAATAGCTTTCCTGTTTTTATTTCCACTTTCGTTTATTATATTGTGATTGGTAATCTTTTCTTTTCGCTGCCTCTTATTATGATTACCTTTTATAATGACCAAGGCCATTACATGTACCATTTATCAGAAAAAAATTGGAAAACAAAGAATTACGCAATAATAATTGCAAGAAGAAATGAACATAGAAAAACCACTATCACTAGATGGAACCATTTGTAATGATTACATTCCTTGATATTCTCTTTCATTTTGATAATTTCATTATTACTACAAAATCAGGCTAACGATTTTACTACATGAGAAAACTGCACCATTATCGAGTATATTTTAACTCGATGATTATTGAATTTTGGGGACGGGTAATCTTCAATCGAAGAAATCTGTAAAATCTGTATTTCTAGCTAAACATCTGTAATCTGTACATTAAAAAAAATTGAATTTTACAAGTGACTTAATCCTTCATACGATGTAATTCTTAAAGACTTAATTTGTCAAATGACGGAAAATTTTATTTGAAATGACTTAATGTTAGATGAGCTTGAATTTTACTGGTTTCGACTGTAACTTGAATTCTGCTAGCCAAGCAGATGCATGCTTTTGTGGCTCATTCGATTAACAGACGTACTTGCGATCCAATGATTCTCGGTTCAAGTCGCGGCGGTTGCTATCAGTATTCTTTTTTTTTTATTTCAATGAATATCATGGCATGGAGTTTTAGAGACAATATTAAATGTACTTCGACGTAAATTTGTGTGAACTGCGACGCTCCATTTATGTGCATCTAATAAGATGTAAAATCACAGGGTTTTTTTAAGTGTGTATATACAAAATCTCGTTCATAGATTTATCTGAAATATCTGAAAAATACAGATTAATCTGTATATGTACAGTTGGATACAGTATGAGTGAATTGGCATGAATGACTGTTTACAATTGCAGCAGGATTACGTTCACCAACATTTTACTTCCAGTACAACTGTCACTTTTGGTTTGTAAACGACTGGACAATGCGTAACTCAAGCCCCAGTGTGGCTCTTAGCCTCTTGTCTAGTAACTTCTACCCCTACCTCCCCGTGGCGTAGGCTTAATAAGCCGCCCGTAAAATAATCATTACAAATAATACTACGATTGGAAACTTGGAACATGGAACTGTAAGTCGCTAGGTTTCGCAGGCTGCGACAGGATAATATACGACGAACTAAATCCTCACAACTTCGACATCGTAGTGCTGCAGGAGCTTTGTTGGACGGGACAGAAGGTGTGGAAAAGTGGACATCGAGCGACTACCTTCTACCAAATCTGTGGGACAACGAACGAGCTGGGAACTGGCTTTATAGTGCTGGGTAAGATGCGTCAGCGAGTGGTTGGGTGACAGTCGATCAACGCTAGGATGAAGTAAGTTGAGAATTAAAGGCCGTTTTTTCAATTACTGCATCATTAACGTGCACTGCCCACACGAAGGGAGACCCGATGACGAGAAAGAAGCGTTCTACGTGTAGCTGGAACAAGCCTATGACGGCTGCCTCCCGAGGAATGGTAGTCAGAAGCACCTTCTTTCCCCGCAAGGATATCCAGAAAGCTACCTGGAGATCACCTGACCAACAGACCGAAAACCAAATCGACCACGTTTTCATCGACGCAAAATTTTTCTCGGACATCAACAATGTTCGCACCTACCGCAGTGCGAATGTAGATTCGGACCACTACTTGGTTGCTGTATTCATGCGCTTAAAACTTTCGACGGTGGTTACCAAATGTCGAAACCGAACGTCGCGGTTTACAATCGCGAAGCTCTGGGATGCTGGAGTAGCTCAAGATTATGCGCAGCAGTTGGCAGTGGCACTACCAACGGAAGAGCAGCTTGGTGCAGCTACTCTTGAAGATGACTGGAGAGACATCCGTTCTACCATAGGTAGCACTGCATCAGCAACGCTAGGTATGGCGGCACCGAACGTAAGGAACGACTGGTTCGACGACGAATGTGAACAGTTAGTGACCGAGAAGAATGCAGCTTGGGCGAGCAAACTGAAGCACCGGACGAGAGCAAACGAGGAGCGATACAGACAGGCACGGAACAGACTAAACTCGGTATCCCGTAGAAAAAAGCGCCAACAGGATGACCGAGATCGCGAAGCGATGGAATCAGGAATCAGGAATCAGAACAAATTGGCTCAAATGGCACGTTCCCCTTGATATTTGGAGATTTGTGCCTTGCCATCAATTTGTTTTTAGCATCATTTTCCCGATATATAAGAGGGAAGGATTGAAAGGAAATGGTAAGGGTTGAACTAGGAGGATGGGAAAAATTGACGACACAAAAACACATAAAAGCAGAAGTAAATTCTGCACCCCTAAGGGATGCTGAACAATCTGCTGAGGATCACATTTAGTGGAAGCAGAAGGAAATTCTGAACCTCTACGAGGTCCCGAACAGTCTGCTGTTAATAAAACCTCCAACCCCCGAGAGGATTTAGAGATCTTACAAAAGCGACACCATTCTGCACTCCCGGAAGAATGCAGAACGACTCGCAGTATGTACGAGCAGAAGTAAATGCGGTACCCCCCAGAGGATGCCAAACAATCTGCCAAACCCTATTTAAGGTGAATACAGAAGGGATTCATTCACTCCAGGAAGAACGATGAACCCTTCTGACTATAGCTCCTTACCACATTGGGTGAGAAACGAGAGAATATCCTTCAATTTTAGCTCCGCATACACAGACTCAACCATGTATGGAGAACCAAAAACCCGGATACGTAGCTGCGTCAATGCGGGACAGTTACATATCAGATGATATGAAGTACCATAATCGCATTCACACAAATCACACGAATAATACTCAGCACGTTGAATAGTAGCCATGTGATAATTGAGTTTGCAATGTCCAGTCAGAGCTCTGACCAGAATACTTCAATGATACTTGGAGAAATGCAGTAGACACTTTGACATTTTCAGATTTAAATCTGGTAGAAATGCTTTTGTCTGAGCGCAAGTTTGCAAGCTGCGCCAGTAGCTGGCATGTTTGGATGCAGCCCAAGAACGTATCTTGTGCTTTATCCAACTAGTTGAAAGTGGTAAAGCTGGTTCAGGACCAACGAAATCATTCGTTGCACCAGCTCTAGCCAACTCATCAGCCCATTCATTTCCAGTAATACCAGAATGGCCGGGTACCCATAAGAAGTAAACAGCATTTGAAATGCTGAGGTCTTCAATTTGAGTTCGACATGCGATCACTAGATTCGACCGTGAGTCATTCGAACTGAGTGCTTTTAAGGCTGCCTGACTGTCGGAACAAAAATAAATACGTTTACCACAGATCCTCTGCTGAAGTGCCGATTGTACTCCACACAGAATTGCGTAGATTTCTGCTTGGAACACAGTACAGTATCTACCAAGTGAATGAGACTGCTCCAGCCTATTTCACGACAGTAGATACCAGCACCAGCACGACCATTCAACAGAGAACCGTCCGTATAACAAACTATGTGTTCATCAAGTTGTCGTTCCAGACAACCAGACAATCATTCCTAACGAAGAGGATAGCTCACTTTGAATGTTTTAAAAGGAAAACTGCATGTGAGAGTTAGGTCACTAGGAGCGAGTAAATACTCATCCCACGGAACCATTTGAGACCACAAGCGAGTGTGACTGGTAGCATATTCTAATGGGTTACTGTTCCAAAGCCCTGTAACCCTAAGACGGTATGCACAAGATAATGCTTCTTGTTTTAGGAACACATATAGTGGTTTAATGCACAGTAGCGCCTCTAGAGCAGCAGTAGGAGTTGTCGTGAATGCTCCTGTCATCGCCATTAGGACCATCCTTTGGAGATGATTTAGCTTTGACTGAACTGTCGCGACTTCTCCTTTCTGCCACCATACAAGACATCCATATGCTAAAATTGGTCTAACGATAGTTGTGTAGATCCAATGAATATATCTGGGTTTGAGTCCCCATGATTTTCCAAAAGCTCGTCTGCATTGGCCGAAAGCCATGCAAGCTCTTTTAATCCTGAAATCAATGTGAGCAGACCAATTCAGTTTTGAGTCAAGAATAACCCCGACGTATTTAACTTGATCGACCACAGTGACCCCTGAAGCAAAGAACTGCAACGGACGAGCTCCTGTAATTATCCTACGATGAGTGAAAAGCACCATTGATGTTTTGCCCGGATTTACAGATAATCCAAACCTGACAACACCATTGTTCAACAGATCGCAGGGCTTGCTGCATTAAATCAAAGAGAGTGTTAATGCTTATACCGGTCATCAATATATGATAATCGTCGGCAAAACCATAAGTCGGAAATCCAAGGTTATTAAGTTTCCTTAACAAACTATCAGCGACTAGGTTCCATAAAAGTGGGGATAGTACACCACCTTGAGGACACCCACAGACACTCAGCTTTCTAATCTCTGGCCCGCCGAAGCGATGATCAAAGAAGTTGATTGCTAAGCATTGCGTGTATCCAGTAAGGGAAAAACCCAAGATATTCCGTTCACGACTGCAATGTTTAACCTCCTGCAGCCATTCAGCCATCGGCACGGAAATACACCTTGACTTAGGAGTTCCTATTTTTGTGGCCTTTTACGACATGGAATAGGAAACCAGTGGATCAATTCGGAACAGTTGTTCCGTGCTAATGACACAAGGAAGTTCTACGAGACGGACCAAGTGTTCGCCATCCGCCAGGTGTTGCAAAAGTGCCACGAATACAATGTGCCCACACATCACTTATTCATAGATTTCAAATCAGCCTACGACACAATCGATCGAGAACAGCTATGGAAAATCATGCACGACTACGGATTTCGGACAAACTGATACGATTGGTCAAGGCTACGATGGGTCGAGTGATGTGCGTTGTTCGAGTATCGGGGATAAACTCGAATACCTTCGAAACTCGCAAAGGGTTACAGCAAGGTGATGGCCTTTCGTATCTGCTATTCAACATTGCTTTGGAGGGTGAGATAAGAAACGCGAATGGCACGATTTTCAGAAAGTCCGTCCAGCTACTTGGTTTCGCTGATGATATTGACATTATAGCACGCAACTTTGAGAAGATGGAGGATACGTACATCGGACTAAAAGCTGAGGCCAAGCGGATCGGACTAGACATCAATGTGTCAAAGACAAAGTACATGAAAGGCAGGGGCTCGAGAGAAGATAATATCAGTCACCCATTACGAGTTCTGATTGGTGGTGATGAAATCGAAATGGTCGACGAGTTCGTGTACTTGGACTCACTGGTGACTGCCGATAATGACACCAGCAGAGAAATTCAGACACGCATATTGTCAGGAAATCGTGCTTACTTTGGACTGCGCAGGACGCTTCGATCGAGCAAAATTCGCCGTCGTACAAAGTTAACTATCTAAAAAACGCGGATTAGACCGGTTATCCTCTACGGGCACGAGTCCTGAACAATGCTTGTGGAGGATCAACGCGCACTAGGTGTTTTTAAACGGAAGGTGTTGCGAACCATCTTCGGCGGAGTGCGGATGGAAGACGATACGTGGAGAAGGCGAATGAACCATGAACTGCACCAGTTGCTGGGAGGACCAACCCTCGTCCAAACGGCCAAGGTCGGGCGGTTACGGTGGGCCGGGCATGTTGTTAGAATGTCGGAGAACAACCCGGTTAAAATGATCCAACCGGTGTGAGGAGAAGAGGTGCGCAGCGGGCAAGATGGATCGATCAAATCGAGGACGACCTGCGGATCCTTCGCAGCTACCGAGGCTGGCGGTGAACAGCCATGAACCGAGTTAAATGGAGACGCCTCCTGTATACAGCAGAGACCCGCGTGGTCTACGACTGAAAAAGTAAGTACAACTGTCACTGGCGAATTAAAATGCTGCTACTCATGCTAGCAAATAATTGCGTTAAATCGCTGTAGAAGGCGTGATGTTACATTTATGTTAGATCAATTCAAGATATTCGTGATCAAAAGTATTCATGTCAAAAATCCATTTAAAAAAATCCATTTTAAAGAGACAATCTCCAAATGAAACTCATTGACTGAAAATATCTTAGTTCTGAATAAATCTGTTTCAAATTCTTCGAAATATTTGAATCGAGTGTGTGACAAAATATGTGCACTCCATGTCCTCGAAGAAGCTTGAGCGATTTACTTAAAATTAGATTTTAAATGAAAGATTCAATGATCCCATATTCTAATGTTGAGTTTTTTTTTCGGATCAGATTCCCGGTTGGGGAGATACAAGATACAAGAGCAAATCTCTTTAGATTAGTCAGTAAATTATAGATTTTCTATTTCAATCCCCGGCTACCGCTTTCAGAAGTAACGACTATCTTTTTCATGAAACCGGTAATGATAAGAGTATTGTTACACTACTAGATGACGTCATCTTCATCACAACTCCAAAAAAGTGGTTTAAAGCTTCCAAAATTAAACTCAAATAGATGGTCGAGCTTTACGTTAGTGTTTGTCAGACCGTCTTTGAAGCAGTATCACACTCTTTGGTTATCAAATTCAGTTCTGCTGAACCCTCCAATTTCGCACATTCTGTTTCATTCGTGAAGTATATCTGTCATTTCTACTAATTTTTTGTATCAAACAAAGTGATTTAATCCCTTGCGTACCCAAGGTAGATTATCCAATATCCCAGTTCGAGACATTCTTGCTTGTCGTGACCTTTTTTACATGAAACTTCTTTATCATTTTATAAAGACAATTGAAGTTTTAATTTAATAATTGACCCTTTTGATGGTTAGTTCTGACTCCTACTGCATCCATTAGTTCATTCAATAGCAAAATTTTAATAAAAATGATGTGCTGATAAACACAAATTTAAAATAGGTTACGAAATCAACGACAAAATGTATAAAAATTTCAGTTTGTTTTATAATTTATAGCAGTTAATCGTTTGGTTCAAATAATATGACATTTAAAATAAAAGAGGAATATGTTTTATCAAACTAAAATCGTTGTGACTATATTAGTATTATATTAGGATAAGAATTCTATGTAAAAGTGATGCTACGGCGAAGAACAACTTATGTAAATTGCCTTAAGAAATAAACGTATTTGTGGAAACGTGATTTAATCAGAAAACTCATCCACAGAACTTAATAGACTATCATTTAGATTAATCGGACATTGGCGTGACATCGCCGCCTTCCGGTAACTTCCAAGAACTTTCAGTGTCGCGCAAGGCATGCTACGATGGTGCATCCAGTGTGGCTTCTGCTACGACTCAGCAGTAATGCTATCTGTGGGACTTCCCAGAACAATCATTCTCATGCGCTGTAGTCAAATGCCTACTTCGATCCTTCTGTTCTGCTCAATGTCATCCCTGTTTCGGTTTGTGGATTCCGCGCTAAGATTCGTTATTACGTCTCGGCTGCAGAGTAAGCGGTGAGAGCAACCAAAGACAAAATCGTCGAAGCATTCGCCTGTCGTCAGACAGACGAGTGTACAACAATGATTTTAAAATTTAAACATTCAAACATTCAAATGAGCCCATCTACGCCATTCTTAACCCTTTTCGTCCACGGGTGGCTAATACTAGTATCTGTCTTCTGACCAAAACCCTGCACTCCACTTTGGAGTTAAGTAGAAGAGCGAGAGAGAGTCGTTACCAAATACAAGACGATTTATACTCAAACAGATGTGGTACATTGAGGACGAAGACTGCGATAAAGTGGCGAAGCAGAACGGAAAAAATCAACAAAGTTTTCGTTCAATTCGTCGTCCCGTTCATTCTTCATTATGTTTGAGAAGAATAATCAATTTTATTGAATTTTAAATGAACTAATTAAAATTTTAAAAAGTTCTTCTGTTCGATCGGATTCGAAACTGCAGCAAGTGGTAACGTGGTTGTAGTTGGCCCGTTGTTCCTGGAGAATCCGACTGCCTTCGGTTAGTTTTACGGTAGCACGCGGCACTACATAATTTGCATGTGACTCGCCCTTTCACTTGTAAGCGTTCGTCTTGTTTGCTAAACGTATCGAGATTACTGGTAGTCGGTGGTATTCATACATAACATAAGTAACATACATCTCAGTATGCTGGAAACACGGTTACCGAAAAATTTATCTGATCCATAGATGAAAACAAGAAATTCTTTGCTGTATTCATCGTTTGTTTTTTAATCTAGAAAGCGTTGCTAAAAAATTGCCTTTTTTCTGCAGGTGCCATGGTAGCAACTGAATAGAATAATAGACTGCGATTCCGCTTCGCACCACTCTGTCAAGGTTAATTATTTTTCCGTTTTTCCCGCAAGAGTTCGTATGACTTTGAGAACAGTGTTGACATATTTTCCGAACAAGTAATTCATGAATTTTCGTCTCGGTTCTGTGTTTGAATTGAGATACTTTGTCTAGATCATGAGGTTTTGTTTATTCACTGGATGCAATGTTCGCCATGAATTAAGGAAAAGAACAACCGCGATGTTTTTTTGTAATCTAATTCATTACTTTTTCATGTTAAAGTGGTTGAAAAACTTGATTAATTAATGGTTTTTCCTGTTTTATTTAATACTGCATATATGTGCTAATTTGACAGGGAAATTCTATGCTGGGAGCCAAACCCAAACAGTGAATCGATCGGATTCGTTTCGACAACCGAATGCATGCATAATAAACTCAAACCGTCCATCAACCCAATCGTGCTCCATACTCCGAGCAACAAAACTTCTGAATTAAGACTTCCTCCCTGAAAAACTGCCAGTCCGGTAAGTTTTCGATTACCATCTAACACGACCACCCGAGTGAGCTCCGGCCTGCATGTGTACGACCGGTAATGAGAGCTCAAAGCCATTGCTAGCAAGCATCCTTCCAGCTCCAGTTGCAACCTAAATTGTGCATCCAAATTAGGAACAGTGGAGTGAGATGATGCAATTTCTCCCTTTGCCCGATCTTGCCACTGACTGTTCCAATTGGGCTCAACACCCAAGCGGGAGCTAGTTATGACCGTTCATGTTGAGCTTGTCTGTTACCATATCTTACAATCCTCCATTGCCACCAACTCGGCGCCACTGCAGCAATCTAGTACTCTGGATGAATTTCATCTAGTTACAGTAATTAGTCTACCCTTTCCCGATTTTCCTTCTTGTTTCCAACACAAACAACAAGAAGACCAAGAGGACTCATAAGAACCCACTCTCGCTCACACTTGCTGGATCTCTCTCTTTTCTATTTCTTCCTCTCTCTCTCTCTCTCTCTCTCTCTCTCTCTCTCTCTCTCTCTTGCATGCATTCCGTACAAAGCCACCTACGATCCGGTCCCGAACCATTTCCTCTGGCACCTTATTTAAATGCAAATGAGCTTCATTTCGAAATATTAATGCTCCCTCGTGTTCATGTTGTCGTCCCCCACAGATCCTGGCCCACCCAAAACTCTCGAGTCAGACAGAAAACATGGATTGCACACACGTTTCACCAGTCCCTCTTACACTCATTATTATTATTATTATTATTATTATTACTACTACTACTACTAGTATTATTACGTACAGCCTGGCGATGCACTCGTACTCACTGGGTCCACTTGGCGCATTCTGTGGAGTGCCAGTTCCGAGACACCAAACCGGATCCGACTGTTCTTGCCTACTGTTTGGCGAAAAATCTAACCTAACTAACCTTTCTCACGGAACGGCGCCCCGACTCAGGCATTTCTTCTCTTCTTCTTCTTCTCTCTCTCTCTAGGTCATTTACATTTCAGTTTGGAAACACATATCTGCCACCCACTCGCCCAACACGCGATGTTTTCGGAAAAAGTGTGTACAATCGAATGGGGGCTAATCGGCGGCTTCTGGGTGTTGGTGTTGTTGCGATTGATTGTTTGTTACTAGTGGCGAATCGAGGACAAATAATTAAATAATCAAAATTTTCAAATTGCAACAGTTTTAAATCCGTTGCCGAAGCTTTTTTGTCCAGCCAATTTTCAGATTGTGGTGATGACGATTTGATTACCATCCAAGTAGACATCGATCTCATTTTGCTGGTTTAAATGACGGAGAACTCGAAATATGAATCTTAGCAGGCCGATCCCTAAATGAGAAATCGGTTATCACTGCCCATACAATTTCTCGTCGAAACGTTAAATTTGAACACTGCAAAGGGTGTAATTCATGAATTAAATTCGAAGGCGGTAAGGAGTGTTGAGTTTTATGGTAACAGTGGCAGTAGGTTGGTGTTGTCCGTTAACAAAAAAGTATTGCGTGGGTGTTTTGTTTGACTATAAAGTGCCGTTTGTAAATTTTGAAACACGGTTTTATGGAAAAACTGTGCATGAAAGAATCGTGCTGGTGCAAATATTTCAAGCAAAAGAAATCAGAGTGTTCTGAAAACAATCATAAACATGTTCGTCATATTCGACATTTTAAGAGTGGTCAGAGACTTAATATTATTGGGTTTAGTTGTAAGCTTCCAGCGTTTTACAAGAGATTCCACCATTAGTGGATTGGAGACAGGAAATTGAATTCAGGGCCTGGATTCTGGAAATGAATTCTAGATCTGAATTCAGGAGCTGAGCATGGAAATGAATTCCGGAATTGAATTGTCGGTCTGAATTTTTAAAGCGGAATTCTGGAAATTAATTATGAACTTGAGCCATAATTTTGAACTATCGACTTACTTTTGGATTCTGGACTTTGATTTTGGGCCTGGATTCTGGACCTGAATCCTAAACTGAGCTTCGAAACAAAATTCTGGACCTAAATTCTGAATCTTAATTCTGGAAATGAATTTTTTATCTGAATCTGCACTAGAATTATATAAATTGATTCTGTATCTGAATTTTAAATTTGTATTCTGGTTCTGGGAATGAAGTCTGGACCTTAGTTCTGAGCTTTTATTCAGGACCTGGATTCTGCATCTGATTTCTGGACCTGAATTATTGATCTGAATTGGGAATCTGGGCTCTGGACTAGAACTCTCGGACTGTATTATGTATCTGAATTCCTGACATGAATTTTTAGTCCTGTATTCTGGAGTAGGATTCAGTAAATGATTTCTGGGTTAGGAACTGAATGTTATACTTGGATTCTGGTTCTAGCGACTGGGAATGAATTCTGGACCTGGGTTCAGAACTTTAATTCAGGACCTTGGTTCTGCATCTGATGTCTGGACCTGTAATGGAGACCTGGGTTTTGGGTAGTACAAGGTATTATAGAACTGGATTCTTGACATGAAATCAGGAGCTGAACTTTGGACACGAATTTTAGATTCTGCACTAGTACTTGGATTCTGGAATTGGATTTCGGACATGAATTATGAAGTTGGACTCAGCTCTTGAATTCTGGAAATGAATTCTGGATCTTAATTCTGAACATTAACTCTGGATCTAAATTTTGGGTCTGAATTCTGCACGTACACTGACTTCTAGGCCCATATTTTTAACTAAACTTCGGAGTAGAACTCTGATCCCGGATTGAAAATGGATTTTGGACCAGAATTCTGGATTCTGGACTTGAATTCTAGATCTTAAAAATAAGTCTGGATCTGGTTTCGGTACCGGGATTCTTGACCAGAATTCTACAACTGGATTTTGAGTTTTGATTCTGGTTCTAGAATCCAGAGTTCTGAACTTTAATTCAGAACCTGGATTCTGCATCTGATTTCTGGACTTTTAACCTGAAATCTAGACCAGGGACCTGGGTTCTGGACCTGAATAATAGAACTGGATTTTGGGCATGAATTCTAGATTCCCGACCAGTACTAGGATTCTGGATATGAATTTTGGACGTGGATTATGAACCTGAATTCTGCATCTAGAATCTAAACCTTGATTATGGGAATGAAATCTGAACCCAGATTCTAAAACCAGATTTTGGAACTGGATTCTGAACCTGAGTTCCAGAGCTGAAATCTGAACCAGGACCAACAGTTTTAGAAAATATTTTTTTTTCTTTATTTACGATTCTCCTACTACTGAACAATAGATCGTAAATTGCTAAACATATTTCCGATGGTATAGAGTTAAAATTATTATGTTAAGAAATTTTAACTCATTCTAGAAAGGCAAATCAGAGTAAAATAACACGTTTCCCAAAAAAAATCGCTCCCTCTGTCGAGGTATGGAAGTCTTGCGATGTTCATAAGAACTAAAACATTTAATTGTTTCGTTGACTGTTCATAAAAATTTTTACGAATTTTATCTTAGAACGGTATGGTATTTTTCATGCCAAATGTCTTAGAATTTAGACTTCGGGAACTAAAATTCAAAACAATAGTTTTTTTTTCCTAAATCGTGATTTAAAATTTCAAAATTTATTTAAAAAAAACTCGACTCTAAAACTTAGGAAAATTTTGAGGTTGAAGAAATTTGTATGCCAAATGTAATAGAATTGCATGAAACATTGAGATCTAGTGTCATCTCGAGAATAACTTGAAGAAATTGTCTATGGAAAAAAATGACAATGGAAATTTTGAGATCTCAGAAATCGAAATATTTTTTTATGGCGAATGTCTAAGAATTGGGTAAAATGTCGAAATCTGGTGTTACCTCAAGGTTTAGGGCAATTTTAAGATATTTAGCATCAAAAATAAATTCACGATCTCGGAGATCTCAAAATACCCAGCGTTCAGCATTTCGAATGGAAAAAATCAGCAGAAATCCTACAAAAAACATTGCTACTCATGAAAGACAAAAAGTGCATTAAAACCCACAGAAACCTGATGAGCATAGAATCCTTTTCCACGGCATAAACGAATCGCACAGAATGTAAGTCGATTCAATAATAATTTAGATTGTGGGAAGAGGCTCAGTTAAAATGATCGCGTCCATTCTACGCGAACTGTAAAGAGTTTTAATGCATACGAAATTGTCGTCTTATGTAGGGGAAACTATGACTACGGCTTGGTAAAGATGGAAAATTATACATTGTTCGTTATTTATTAAAGTTTCGACAACCAATTATCTCAAATATATAGTTTATCTCTTCGAATCCATGCGACCTGGCCACTGTTTCGCATTCCTATGTAGAATTCAAAGAGTAGTCCTACGTCAAAACGTGCAATATCAGTTCACTGCACAGTAGTACGCACTTGCACATTTGATTAATAGCCAATTTTCGGGAATGATAATCCCTTTCAGGGAACCTTTTAGAAAATCTAGTTTATGATTTTCAAGAGGTTTGCAGGTTTGCTCTCTGAGAATTAGATCTTTGGTAGTTCCAAGGTCACAACCCCAATCGAGAAGAGAGCGTCTCTTGCTCACGAAAAATGACTGTGAAATTGCATCCTCATGTTTATAAATGATAATGATTATGGCGGTATCTCGTTGGATTTTTTTGGCAGCATAGTACTAATCTGAAACTTAATCTAGTTTAAATAGTTTTCCCGAAAAAAACTTCATGCAATTAATTTTTCATAAAATAATTGTACATTTTTCTTCAATTCCATCATGTTTTGGCACCCCCCGGCTGTTGGCGCCCGAGGCGGTCGCCTCACTCGCCTCACCCTCACTACGGTACTGCAAAGGGGTATTTTTATTTGAGATTTTGGGTGAATCGTTATATTGTGTAAGCGACAGTAGAAGTTGTGAATAGTAACAACAGCAGTAGAATAACTTTTCAATGTGCATGAAAACTAGCACCTCTCGTCATATCATTGAAAGGAAGCTGCGAATTGTATAATCTACTGTATCTCGTGCTTCTAATTGGAAAAACGAGCGTTTAATTAACTGTGGATTGGAAGGAAATAAAGGCTAAAAGGGACTTACTTTACTATGGGGCGCCTTTTCAAAATTTACCCTCTGAGAGAGTGATCAGTTTATGATCGTGAATATCTCTTGTTGTATCTAACGTATCAACATAATTTTACTACATTACATCGGAAATATGATCATCAATTTATGATAACATTTACAGTTGTATGACATAATCTCAAGTAATTCAAAATAAATTTTTTGTGAAATCAATAGATTCGAAATTTTTCAACAACTCTCAAAAATACGCCGATGATAGTTGAGAGGGTTTTCAATATAGATGCCTCAAAACGAGATAATATTAAATTCATTGATTTCATGCGCATCTATATGAAGTTGGATATGAAATCTGCTCCTTGACCAGCTAATTCCAGGTGTAGTAGCTTGCGAAGGAGCAGATTTTATATCCAACATCATGTATTCTGCATAGAGTTGAGATATAACGGCCATGTGAAATCAGTTTCAGAGAGAATCGAGCATGCAAAGAATCAGTACATAACTTTTCTGCAGTGAGTTTTCTGATAGATGTTTTTTTTTGTCCGAAAATCACTTGTGAGAAATTTCAGTCGCGATTTTCGAAATTTTGATTTTTTTCCAACGCTGGACTCAACATCAAAACTGTTGGAGGTTTTACGTGGAAGTTTTACAACGCGTAGAAATAAATCATTTGACTTATAAAGCTGCCAATATTGATTACAATAAAGTAAAGGAATATTTTTTATTCGATTAGTAAATCTACTGTATTAACTTGTTATTTATTATCTCTCATTTTTAGGTATGTACCGAATCTAGTGCCAGTGATTTGATTTTTGGAAACCAGAGAGTAGAAAATCGTAAGTAATTTTGATTAACATTCGAATGCGAGTTACAATAATAAATAAAATGTTAGTTCGAATCTCCAATTTTGAGCTCAATAATTTTCATCTGATGCCCAAAAACATTCTGTTCAAATTCAACCTAATTATGTTGGTTCTTTGATTATTTAAATATTATTTAATTTATAGTGTGGAATTATTCCAACACATCGCATCCACCCTGCTAATATCAAACTCGCTTAGAAAGGGATTTCCAGACACCGCCGCTCTTTGCACGACCCACCGTCCGCGCGATCCAAGGGTGCAAACATAGTTAGTCGGTTTGTGCGCTCGTCAGACTCAAGCCTTCACTGGTGACCGTAGACAGCGAACGGGCAATCCGATGTACGGAGCCAGTGTTGTTGTTGTTTGTTGTTGTTCCGGTTGTTGACGTAGGAGCCGCGTCTTGCTCGAGCTTCCTTGACCACTGTTGACTGCACAAGTGCACTCTCCCTCTCCCTCGGTACTGTCGTGTCATTCAATTTCTCTCAATTTTCAATTTCTAGACTACCTCGTTCGCAGCCGATCCGATATCCTTCGCAACCTGCACAGCTTTCCTCAAGTGAGCCGTACTCGGATGGGGCAAATCCTTCTGCAGCAGGGAATGTGCGAGTGCATTTCCATCTGCTTTATGTATGTGTGTGTACGTACGGTGCACCTAGGAAAATACGATATAAATTATAATGCATTAATTATGTTTAGAAAACAAGCTTATTAAACTTGTTCAATATTATATCCGATGGCGAGTGGGGAAAAGGGTGTCGTAACAAAGTGGGCACTGGTTCTGCTCAGTTCGATGCAGGCCGACTGGTTGGCGTGTGTCTGTTGGGAGTTTGGCTGTGGGTTGGGAAAATAGCCTGCTGTTCTTGCACTTGCTCTTGCTCCGACTCGAACCGCATCGCCTACTATGGGGCGATGTCGATGGAAACGGAACCACACGGAATTGTCTGTCGTTTCCGTTACAACGTCGTCACGAAACGGTGCGGTAAATTGTAGATGTATTGGGAATATATATAACACTTTTGGATGTTGTTTTATGAGATCAGAAACTTGCATGAAAATACATTAATAGCAAGTCTAATCCCCTTCAGCGGCTTGACACCTTCGAGACATACTTTGAACGAGATTTTTCGAGACCTCCAAATTGTGAATTTGGCGAACCAGCTGTTTCAAGTTGTGTGGTCGGTTTTTCCCAAGTTTCATCTTCATTTGAGCCCAAACGTTCTCGCAATTGGATTGGCATCGGGCGACTGAGAGGGTCAATCCTAGGCTACGACACCATTTTGCTCGTTTGCCCAGTCAAGACGTTTTTGCACTCGTTTTTCACTCAACATCGGTTTGCAAAGTACTTCGAAATTTCAAATTTGTAGCGATCAAATGTCTGCGAAAAGTTCCGTACGATATATTTAAACTTTTTTTGGTCAATTTTGAAGAACTTTTTCGTCTTTTTCCGACAATACACCGACAGAGCCGGGAGTTGGAAAGTCGACATTTTTTACCTCTTTAGAACGATTCACCCACTTACTCACAAACTGTTTCGACTTTCTCATGTATTTCGCCGCGGCAGCTTAGGTCATTTTGGGAGCTTTCGGGTGCGAGCACAAAAAAAAACTGCCAGCTGATTTATTCTCGCATTGCATCAAGGACACTACTGCTCTCTGTGTTAAAAAAAATCACATCATTCCACTTTACCTAAAGCTTGCTTCAGATAGAATCGGACCAAAGACAAATGCCTGTATTTCAGTTATTTATTGTTGAACTCAAGATCTTGTTTTACACAAATGTAGCGTTTTCTTCATACTTTTAAGAAAAAATACGGATAAAATTATTCGTCACGGTTTCGAAGGAATTCTCGAATTTTTCCTGTAATACGGCTCATTAGGCGGCGCACACCTTCTTCGTCCTTCGTTTTAGCTATCTTATTTCACCAGGTCGTCATCTGATTGATGTCTTTGACAACCTTTCCCTTTGCCTTGAGTCTCCTCTTCATGATTGCCCAGTATTTCTCAATAGGGCGGAACTAGGGGCAGTTGGGTGGGTTAAGGTTTTTCGTAATAAACTGGACCCCTTTCTCTGCATACCATTCTTGAACGACTTTGCTGTAATGACAGCTTGCCAAATCTGGCCAAAACATTACGGGATGGTCGTGGGATCGAATGAATGGCAAAATTCGTTTTTGGAGACACTCTTTTTGGTATAGTTCCGATGTCATTGTCTTATTTGTAACTAAAACTTTCGTTTTTTTGCCACAACTGCAAATACCCTGCCAAATCATAAATTTTTTTGCAAATTAGTCGGCAAAAATAAATTTAAATTTTCCTGGAACATCCCCCCGAGCCGTTTCCAAGTAAAATTCTTGTTTTATGGTCCGATTTGGCTGTTTGCTAGCTCGATACGCCTTGATTCCTTCCCGGAGTCGAGTTCTCCTCACGGTACTATAGGCAGCATCGAATTTTCTGGCCAAATCACGGTCCGACAGATTAGGATTCCTCTTAATCGTCTTCAAAATGTTACCACGCAGTTTCTTGTCGACAGTTCCACTCCAACGATTAGCTTGAGGCTTCCGAATCGTCGTCAAAGTTTCCTTATACCATTTGATAACGCGCCATACGGTATTTCTGGGCACTTTCAGCTGTTTAGCTAGCCTAGATGCAGACCACAATGGATTTTTCCAAACAACTGTGCATAATTTTTTCCCTTCTTTCGGCTTCCATGTTGATTGTTTACAAAGTACAGTTGATTTGCGGAATGTCAAAAATCATACGTGAAGCTGACAAATTTCCCGACACGTGGGCGCCAAGAACTGCCAAATCCGTCCACCAGGAGCGCCACAATATGAGCAAAAGTATGTTCCAATTCTAAATGAAGCAAGCTCTATTAGAACTTTTATTTTTTTAAACAAAGGAGATTTCGTCAACAAACAAGATAAATAAAAGAGAACCTAAATGAGATCCCTTGGGACCCCGGAACTGACGTGAATGGGGCTCGACTTTTTACCCTTGAATTTTACAATTTGTTGACGATTTGTTAAATAAGATTCCAACCATTTAAGAAGACCTGTTAAGATTTTTTTTCAATTTGAACATAAGCATAGGTGACACCCTGTACGATCTGGGCTGGCATACGCGTTTGCGCTATCGGGTGAAAGGTCATCGAGACTATCGGGAGATTCGCCAGTCCATGCTGATCGTGATGATCAATGAGCATTGGCGCATCAGCTGCGGAGGGTTTTTCAACATGGCGGCTACGGCTTTCCCCGAATTCATGAATTTACTTTATAATATCGTGTTATTTTTATTGAACGTAGTTTCCTAAGTGTGTTACCATTTGTAGAGTATACTTAATAATCAGTTGATGTTCACAGTCGTATTTTAGAAGAGTACTAGTAGGAATGTCAGAAACAGCAAAAAGTAGATCACACAAATATTGTTAAATATTTATAAATGTCATAAATTTAGGAATAAAGCAACATTTTATTTCCTCGCTTCTCTCTTCCATCGAGACTCAAATCTTTTTCTTTATATCCTTTCTAGTGTATTGGAATAAAGGGTGTGTCCGAAAAAAATGGCACTCCGAAAACACTGACCTTTGAATCGTATGATTGAAGCCTGTTTTAATCATGAACATGAACTTAGCGAAGCACCTATCCCCAATGATAACGTAATTAGGTGAACAATGTGTTACTAATTAGTTGCGATTTAGTGATGGCGGGTTCAAATTTATGTCACCTCTCCTAGATAGGCATCTAATTTGGCGATAATTTGTTGCTAATTCGTTGCAAATTAGTTACGGTGGTTTTTAATTTGTTACTCAATTTTTTCGGTTGAATGCTTCTCTATGTTCATATGAAGTGAACAGAGCATCACTGCTAAATACGCTTGAAAAAAAAGAAAACCTAGTAAATAATTAGTTGCTAATTGGTTACGATGGTTTCAAATTTGTTGCTCTTTTTTTAGTACTTCGCTAGTATCATATGAAATTAACGAAGTACCCCTCCTGAATAAGCTTGAAAACCTTGTAAAGAATTTGTTGCTAATTAGTTGCAAAGTGGTTACGAATGATTTTTTACTTTTTCGATTGCTTCACTATGTTCAATGGAGGAGTGCCCTCCTGAAGCTTGAAAACATATCAAAACCTAGTGAATAATTTGTTGCTAATTAGTTGCACATAAGCGTTTCCATAAAACTAGCTTTAAAGTTAATATAATGAAAAAGGTTGAAAATTAATAAACAAAAAAAAATTCAAACTTAGGCCTATTTTTTTCTTTTTTTTTTTTTTTGAAAAAAAAAGCCTTAGAGGTTTACCTCAATCTTGGCAAAGTTTCAGAGTGGAAAGATCAATACTTTCGGTGTAGTAATTCAAGTCAAACAATTTTACGGTCGTGACGATGTTATGATGCCAGGTCAAAAGGACACGAAATCTGTGAAAATTGATGAGAAAAAATGCACAATTCAAAAAAGATTATTTTTGGGAATCTTCAAGACGTTTATCGACGATTCATAGGTGAAAATGAAGGGATCAAAATAAGCTTTTCAAAATTCTGCTCACTCCGACCATTTACGAAAACATGAGACTGATGACTTCAGGTAATAAACGGAAACATCTCAGTTTGTTTCCTGTAACGTTACTATTCCCGTTGTTTCCAGGCAGTCAACTGGTCAAATTAATGATCAGCAACGATTATCGTGTTTGCCACTACGAAATATTTTGCTATATTTTTTATGTGAAAAATGCTTTTTTGAAAATGTAAAAAATGTCCAACTAGTGATCAGATGTAAAAAAAAAATTACGTAGTTTTCAAAAAGAATGAAGTAAAAAAAGACATGCACAAACAATGGGTTATGAAACCAAAAACATGTTTGGAAAAAATAACAACAGCTACTGATAAGTTTATCGAAAACTTTTGAAAAGCTGCAAGAATATTTCTCAAGCATTCTTTTATTGCTCGAAAAAAAAACTTCATATTTTCAAAATGTGAAAAAAAATTGAATAGTGACGAAAGTTTAATAATTTGCGATTCTGGGGAAAATTACGCCTTCGTTATTCAAAACGCCATAACTGGCTTCCATTGGAACAACGACCAAGCGATTATATTCCCCATTGTTTTCTATTATAAAATGGACAGCAAAATCGATCATAAAACATTAGTAATTATTTCTGATTGCAAGAAACATGACGCAATAGCTGTGTATGTTTTTCTCGAAGCTTTTAATCAATATTTTTCACAATACTATCCACATATACGCAAGTGCATCTATTTTTCTGACGGCGCTTCTCAGCAGTTCAAAAATGTAAAACACTTTGAGAATATTTTTCATCACGAGCATGATTTTCATCGTTTTGCACAGTTTGCACGCGACAGCTCATGGAAATGGGCCATGCGACGGTGCTGGATGAACTATCAAAAGAATGGCACGTCGCGCAAGTTAGCAAATGATCAGTGATTGTGAAATTTCGACTGCGAATGAATTGTACGAGAGGGCTAGGAAAGCATCTTCTCTATCCAATATTTCAGTCAT
The DNA here is from genome assembly GCF_030247185.1 of Malaya genurostris. Taxonomy (NCBI): domain Eukaryota; kingdom Metazoa; phylum Arthropoda; class Insecta; order Diptera; family Culicidae; genus Malaya; species Malaya genurostris. Next base: position 11,799,304 of record NC_080572.1, on the reverse strand, counting down.
ATACAAATGTTCGAAAGATCATGTAAAAGCAGAGGAATTTCTTAAAAATCGTTTCGAAAAATGTAAAACTATTTCTGGAACAAAATTGTTTCACTATGTTGAGCCGCACGGAGATAAGGAAGTAAAAATGAATGTTTTCTCTTCCCAGGACACGTTGAAGAATTGAGTTTTTGTAAACCAGAAAAAACAAATCATAGAAAAATTGCAACTGTGCAAAAACTTTATGTCACCATTATTTTATTACTCACGTAAATCCTTTGTCCCAATTTTGATTGTCCCAAGATTGAGTTAAACCCCCTAGAGCTTCGTTTTTCTTAAAAAAAAAGAAAAAAAATAAGGCCCAAGTTTGAATTTTTTTAATTTGTTTATAAATATTTAACTTTTTTCATTATATTAACTTTAAAGGTTGTTTTATGGAATCGCTTGATTGAACGCTAAGAAAAAGACGCACATTTCTTCTAGCTTGAACTAGATCATTTTATAATTCAATGGAAAGGAGTGTCGTTCCCGCGAACCCACACGGACCGAAGGAAGCTGCCAACATAGATACATACCAATATCATCTGGATGAATCTTATAACGTACATTAAAATTAGAAAAAAAAAACCATTGGCATTTTAAAACTTAAAAATTATATTATTGAATAAAAAAAGGATTGTCGTGACAAAAACTTACGATTGCACTACCGCATATCACATATAAACACGTACTTTGCCATTTCGATTTTTGCCTAAAAGACAGTGTGATGGTGAAGGGGTCAACTGCGGTACTGGTTAGAGCACGGCTAGAATATTGATACTTATTTGAAAGTCAGCCTTCTTGCCTCATGCATCAGACCATGACCAGGATACGAGCTGCTCGTTTTTCAAACTAAATAGTTAGAGTGGTTGAGTATCTTCTAACCCTTGCCGGAAGCCCATTTTCACATGTTCCAACGTCGGTGTCGAGTTGGGTTGGGTTGTGCAATGACCACCTTGAACGGAGCCTACATAGCTAGACAGACACGATGGGTGTCGTTTGGTGCGTGCACCATTATACGATATAGCAAGAGAGTATCGTGTGTGCATCAAAAATTAGCATAAAGCTCCTTTAGTTGTTATTTTCTTGTGGTGAGGCCTCACAAAGAGAAGGACATCAGAAGAGAACACTGTGCAAACCGAGAGAGTGGTTGTTATTCTGGGCATATGCATAATTGCATACCGCACCGTTGGGAAAAAGTGAAGCCGAGATCGAAGAACAGCTTCGAGGAAATAAGTTTTCCAATAATAGACATTACAGCATCAAATTAGTTTTCGATTGTAGAAATGGGGAACTGTGTGTCGAGTCGAAATCAGATGAATTTAATTCCAAATCTTATTTCATTTTAAATTATGCTTCTAACGTTTTCAATCATGTTATCAGATACCCTCAACTTTATATTGACTAAACGAAACAGTTTGGCTTAGCTTATCGTTGTTGATTGATCGAAAACCAATAGAAATTTATTACTTTTACGTTTCGTCTTTGACTTATCAGTGCAGAGCAGTTCAAATTGAACTGCTTAGTGCTAAACTCGGCAGTTCAATTTGAACCGCCAAGCACTAATAAATTGCTTATTGAACCAGCTGCTTGAGACTAAAGGTTCGTAGTTTTATTACAACTTGTTGTTGATGGAGTACCGTGTATAGAACTTGATCTCCTTGATTTTCCACTAGGCATTAATAAGAGCAATGGTGATTTAAGGAAGAATCCGTCCAAAACCCACAAAATGTTAACAACAAGGAGCTAGAGACTCCAATTCTTCATCCAGATCGTTTCAGTCAGGTGTCATATGCCCTTTGAACTCATCTCGATGCCAAAAATATAGTGTTTTAAATAAAATTCCTTGTTTTATTTGCTGCCTCTTCTCAAAGAAGAATTAGATACCGATAGATATTTTACATCTGCTTGTAAAAATGTAAACAAAAGGTATTGAAAACAAATCCTCAAAACAAAACTAATTGACTAACGGAAAATTGTCTAACATCGATTTTTCAATGAAATTTGATAGGCAGAACACTAAAAACCTATGGAAGATAATTATTTTTGTCGTGAATATGACTTACTTTACTATGGGTCGCATTTTCACCCTTTTTACCCTATACAAGAATGGGTAGAACTTAATCGTGAAAATCTTTTATTGTAGGGGATACCGGGGCGAAAATTGCCACGGGGCGGAAATGGCCACTCGCAATAATTGGAACACTAAATGTCACATCCCATCGGCTATGTCCTCTATGCGTGGGCTCAAGCATTAGCTACGAATATCTTATTTTAAATAAAGAGATGGCTTTTTGGTCAAACATCTATTTTTCGTTAAAGGCCAACGTTTCGAAGGTTATACCTTCATCTTCAGGGCAACTGCAATTTTTAGTATTATTTAGTCACAAAAATTTTTTCCACAAAATACAATAATTTTAGAAAATGTACTCACAACGACTAGAAATATTTTTCGTCAAGTATGGTGTAACATTTATAATAGTTGGTTGAAAAACGGCTACTCTACACTAAAACACAAAAACGAGACATACGAATTCAATTTGTTTAGAAATTTTAATTCGAATTATTTGTTTTGCCAAGAACTTACACAAGCACTTCCCACGCACATCGACTTCGATTGTGCACTGAAATATTGCAAGCAGCGAATATGGAAGACAGTAGAGCAAAAATTAGAGTGAAACAGATGCTTTACAAATATTAGAAATGTACCACATTTTTACTGACAGTCCAACCATTAACTTCAGAACCGACACGCATAATTTGAATGCTGTATACTCCGGTCTGTTGCTCTCTCTCACACATTACCTGTCAATCTCGCCTCCGATTTCGCTGTCTATCATTTCTCATCTGTTTCACTCTAATTTTTGCTCTACTGTCTTCCATATTCGCTGCTTGCAATATTTCAGTGCTCAATCGAAGTCGATGTGCGTGGGAAGTGCTTGTGTAAGTTCTTGGCAAAACAAAAAATTCGAATTGAAATTTCTAAACAAATTGAATTCGTATGTCTCGTGTTTGTGTTTTAGTGTAGAGTAGCCGTTTTTAAACCAACTATTATAAATGTTACACCATACTTGACGAAAAATATTTGTAGTCGTTGTGAGTACATTTTCTAAAATTATTGTATTTTGTGGAAAAAATTTTTGAGACTAAATAATACTAAAAATTACAGTTGCCCTGAAGATGAAGGTATAACCTTCGAAACGTTGGCCTTTAACGAAAAATAAATGTTTTGACGAGAAACCAATTGACCAAAAAGCCATCTCTTTATTTAAAACAACATCAACTGGTCGCACCCGCATCAAACGAATATCTTATGTTCATTTGACATACTGTCCACTCATCTGAGCCTCAGTAGTCGGTGAGTGCAAAAGTGTCCATTTTTTCGCCAAAAGTAAAATTTTCTTATTCCAGAGTTTTTGGGTTGTACTCATCTCGATGCCATCATTGTAGCTAATAAGGATGCGCTGAATCGAATGGTACTAGCCTTTTTAGCCCTATTATTCATTTCGCAAAAGAGTAAATCTATGTTTAATTTCTTTTTGTAAATCCTTAACTATGTTTTTCATTGCAGGACCACGAGAACGTTGATATTGTCGTCGACGAACATTCTTCAACTGAATGAGCAGTTGAAGATTGTCATCGATGATAGGAGAATTTAATTTAGTTTAAGCTTTGGGAACTGGAAGATTTCTAGCTTCGATAATGTAATGATTCAAATTATCAATTGCTGTGTCGATGTCCGCAGAATTTTCTAAAATAGTTGCATTATCCACATGATATCAGCATGTGTAATCGGTTCACTACAAATGTGACTTTGATCTGCTAGAATCAGGTCAATTGTAGAGGGGTTTTTCACGGAAGAGAAACAAGTCGGATTACTGGGATGAAGAACTGTGAAGTAACCAGCTGAGAGTTGATTATGAAGTATTTTACCATTACTGCTATTTTGCCTACAATTCCACTGGACATGCTTAGCATTTAAGTCCTCTATTACGAAAAATTTCGGTCGATATCTTGTAAGTTTTTGCAAATCGCCTTCAAAGAAATTTAATTGTTCGCCGGTGCTCTGGAATGGCAAATATGCTCCAGCGATGAAATAAATTCCACGAATGGTTTTAACTTCGATATCCAAGCTTTCAATAGCTTTAGTATTGAAAGAAGGTAAAATCGATGTTTAATTTGCCGTTGGACAAAAATGGCAACTCCACCACCCATTCCAGTAAACCTGTCAAATCGATGAACCACATAATGCGGATTGCTTTTCAATTTGACATTTGGTTTAAGAAAAGTTTCTGTCACAATGGCAATATGGATTTTGTGAACTTTGAGAAAAGTATAAAATTCATCTTCACTCGATTTTAAAGATCGAGCATTCCAATTTAAAATATTCAAGGAATATTGGTAGGTAGACTGCCATTAGAATTGCCATTAGAAGAAGATGATTTGGCCGATCTAGCTATTAATAAATTGTTTTCGTTAGAAAATGAACTGCAAGGCGTTCCTGTGTTTTGATTATTTACATTAGAAGAATTTCTACCTGTTATACTAACGTAACTGACATTAGAAGAAGATGATGACGAGGTCGATCTACCTGTCAATAAATTGTTTTCGTTAAAAGACGAATTGGAAGGCGTACCTGTTTTTTGTTTTAAATTCGAAGAAATAAGTGTCTTAGAAGAATTAGGCCTGGCATTTGTAACGGGTTTTTTTATTTTCAGGTATGTTCTGTAAATTTAAGGTCGTTGATTTGACTTGTTGTCTAAATGAAAGGGCGTTTAAAATATTTTCCCTGACAGGACATTTCAAATAATTGGATTTATGATTTCCATCGCAATTTGAACATGAAAATTTATCAGTGGTTTCATTCATTGGACAAACGTCTTTCGAATGCGATTTACCACAATTCAAACACCGTATATCCATATGACAATTTTTGGTTCCATGACCGAAGCCTTGGCAACGACGACATTGCGTTAAGTTTGCAATACGATTATGTCGTTGATAATGTTCCCAATGAATTTTGATGTGGGAGATGAAACGTACTTTTTATAAAGTTTTCAAATTGTTTACATCACTTCGATTGAAGTGTATTAGGTAAAGTTAATGGGACATTCCAGAGCGTGGTTTAGAAGTACCATTCGCTCTTTTTTCATGAGTATTACTTGGGAAAGGGCAAAACCAAGCAATTCTTTTAGTTCATTTTTAATTTCATCAGTACTTTGATCATTTGATAAGCCTTTTAAGACAGCCTTGATGGGTCTGTCTGATTTTATATCATATGAATAAAATTTATGAAGTTTCTAGGACAAATATCGGATAAGACGTTCATAATCTTTCAATCCATCAACCAAGACTCGACATTCTCCTCTTCGTCCGATTTGAAATGAGACTTTTTAACTCCGGGAGAAAAGTAGACAGCTCAGTACGGAATGCTTTGAAGATGGAAATCATCACCGTCACTGGTGGCATAGATTATTGTTTCTTCCCAGAACGACAAGCGTCCATTTTGGGAATTTTTGAAGAATTTTCTTCTATGTCGCTACAGTCGAATTCAGGAAGAATCTCGTAAATATTGTTAGACGGCATAGATTATATTAGAATATCACTATCATAGCCTTGAGAAAGGCTGACTAATTTTTTTTTTCATAAATACGTTTATTTCTTAAGGCAGTTTACATAAGTTTTTCTTCGCCGTAGCATCACTTTTACATAATATTCTTATCCTAATTTAATTCTAACATAGTCACAACGTTTTGAATTTATTAAAACATATTCTCTTATAGCTTAAATATCATCTTAGGTAACTCGTCATTAATTATGAAATCTACTCGGAAATATTATTTGAACCAAACGATTACCTTCTATAAATTATAAAATAAGCTGTTTTTTTTGACATTTTGTTGATAATTTCATAAACTGTTTCGAGTTTGTTTGTATCATTACATAATTTTTATTCTAATTTAGCTATTGGTTGAACTCATGGACGCAGCTGGAATCAGAGTTAAGTCTTAAAAGGGGCCTTTATTAAATTGAAACTCCAATTTTCTTTATGAAATGATAAATAAGTTTCATGTATGAAAGGTCACGACAAGCAAGAATGTCTCGAACTGGGATATTGGATAGTCTACCTTGGGTACGCAAAGAATTTATTAGTTGAGATCTGACATCACGATACTCCACGCATGTCCAAACGACATGATCAATATCCCGATAACCTTCTCCGCAAGCACAATGATTAGTCTCGGAGAGCCCAATTCGAAGGAGATGTGCATCTAACGTGTAGTGATTGGACATGAGTCTGGACATCACACGAATGAAATCCCTACTCACATCCAGTCCCCTGAACCATGCCTTTGTCGATATATTTGGAATAATTGAGTGCATCCACCGACCCAGATCATCTCTATCCCAAGAAGCTTGCCAGCTGGCAAGTGTTCTTTGGCGAGACGAGCTATAGAATTCGTTGAAAGCAATCGGTCGCTCATAAATTTCACCCTCAATAGCACCACGTTAAAGGCTGACTAATTGTTAGTCTTTAAAAAGACTGTTAGTGATTCAGGTAGCCTTGAAAAAGACTGAAGCCTTGAAACAATGAAACTCTTGGTAGCCAGAAAAAATTTCCAGGAGCCAAGAGCTATACGCGTGCGGTGCGAACGACTGTTCAACACCGACTGATAGTTTTTATTTATTTATGGGTATCTCACACTGTTGAAATTTTAATCACATATTGCTGATCATATTTCTGATGGCGTGTAATAAGAATAATGTTGCTACGTTTAGTATCAATTCAATTGAAAACGATACGATTTTCCTCCCATAGGTTTATTTTGAACGAACACAATTTTAAACGGAAAACGGAAAATAAAACCGTATCGTGGTCAGGCTTAGAACATCTACTAATCAAACAATTTCAAATAAATTTTCTTTATCCTTGCACCACCACTAACAAACTAAACTTTTCTGGGTGTCGAAAATTCTCAAAGAATTATTTTCGAAAAAAAATAGCAATACTTCTCTGAAACATTTTTCAAGACACCAAATCAATCGGATCCACCTCTTTTGGGATATCCGTTTTTGAATATTTGCAAGGAGTTTTTGATTAGGCCCTTCTCGAAAGTAAGCCTAAAGTCAAAATTATGATGATGCAAATTATTGTTCCTTATTGGTCATGAAGAATGCTTTTGTGAAATTTGGATCAAATCAGAAAAATACAAAAATAAGTCGGTTTTTGAACTGAGATGGAACTGTTTCATAGCAGTGCTTCGGAAATCTATTTAGTATTATCAGGACATTTTTTGATATATCTTTCAATGCATTTTTTGATAATGAATAAAGTTTATGTCACGCACTGAACGAATCTCCGGAGAAAATTGACGAGGATACAAAAATTCTGAAATATAATTTACCTACATTTAAACAAATTATCTTGACCAAGATTGGTACTGCAACAGGCATAATGGCATCCAAGTGTTTGTGTACGTGTCTATTTTCCAACTATTCTCCCCAAGTACGCAAAGCCACCCTCAAGTTCCGGTAGTCACAACATCAACATTTCACGCAGCATTTTCTTATATTAGCAAATTAGACCATCTATATGCAGTCGATGGTGGCCAAATCTACCAAGAGGCATTATAACATTCAGGTCCTGCTACCTTCGGATCCAGTTACTGTTGGTTCTCCTACGACTGGAAAACGGACCGATAGAGGAGCCAGACCATAGCAAAACAGACTCCTCCATAATAATGTGCACGTGTTGTGCAGTTGTGCAGACAGGGTTCATGTCGAACTTCTACCTCTACTGGACTGCTGCAACTGCCGAAGTCGATGCAATCAATTTGGAATTAGTACTGTGCATTCCTCCTTTCTTCCTCTTCTCCTGCTGCTGCTGCTTCTGTTGCCCCTGTTTCATTCCATCAGCCATTCAATATAGGCACAATTATAAATGTACATAATTTTGACTAGTTTTCAGTTTCTGAGAGGCGACCGACCGACCACATGCTCAGACTCGGACCAAAACGATAAGTGGAAAGAGTATCCACATCAGGAAAAGGACCTTCTTTCAAGCTTTGTTCGATCGCAGAGGCGAAGAGTTAGAAAATCCATCCTATGTCCGTACACATATAATGAATAAACAACCACCCGGTGCACCCGATGGCCTAGTACTCCTCGGAACTCGTCTTTGGGGGCCGGGCCGGGTGGTGTGGGTGTATTTGATCTCGATGCCACCCGCACTACCTCCCGAGAACACCAACGGCGCGGAAGTTGAGAGGTACAAACTTGGCTTGAGCATGCTCCTGGAGTCCAACTTACGGTGGTGAAGGAGCAAATGAACGAGGATACACTAGGAACGTACACAATTAGAGAGCAAATATTTCTGTTCGGCAATAATGAGGTTCGTGGAGTGGTGGGGGGGAACAGATAATGGTGAAAACATGGAGAGAGGTGCTGAAATCGATGTTGGTCGTGGTCTGAACTGAGGCAAACATGCATTAACTTTACCTTCTTCCGCTTCAGCTGTGTTCCTGCATATCTTCCTTGAAAATTATAATATATAAGTAAAATCACACTTGGACCGATACCGACACTCCTCCCTCCGGGAGTCTTCTACTGGAAGAATTGCAATATAAATACAATGCTCATATAAAATCAATACTAATCAACACGAAAATCAACATCTAAAATGCATTTAGTCTGAAATTCTAAAACCCAACAGTCTCCATTGGAGAATAGCTCAGGAAACGGCACATATCCTGGAAACTCGACTCTCTTCCTCTTGATCCTGCCACATTTCCATCAGTTGCACATGTAGCACATTGGCAGCGGAAGGTTCTCGTTCGCTTTTCGTAGTTGTCTTGAAAATAAATTTAAATATTCATCCCACCACTACTTCGTTCGCAGTTTCTCCCGTCGAATATCGAATGCCTGCCTACCTGTAAAAGTTCTCCCGGCGATGTGATGTACAGGCAAATTGCAACCCATCAGGCTTCGACCTCATGAGAAATATAATGGCCCAGTAAGCAATGTGTCTATCCTCGATGCACCGCACATTGACTGGAGTTTATCAATCGATAATTATAAAACAAAATAAGCTTTTGTCAAGCCAATGGAGGTGTATCCTTTTGAGGGTTTTTTCCGGTTTTTGGTCGGGCGCACGGTGTTGTGACTTATGATGCCTTCCCGAATGGTTTCTGGTACCGAAAGTGAGCTGGTAAAAATACTAGACTATCTTGGTCTACATGACCGTCAATCGAGGCATCATTCATTGATGAGCTACAAGTTATCACTTTTAGACTGACACAAGTTTCTACGATGTGGGACTTTGTCTTCGTTGGTCGGATGGATGAATGATTGCTAACGATTTGAGTGGATATGGATCAGACTGAAATTCGTTAGACTGAAGTTGTATCGTCAGTTATTGAAATAATTAGCTGCTGGTTCGTTGGAACGAAACTCACTTTCCTGTTTTAAAATTTTATGTAGTAGCGTATGGTTTTCTTTCAAATTGGAAATACATATATTATGATTTATCAGTAAAAATCTTCTTGGGAATAATTTATCATATTGATTTGATTTATAGGCATCAGGCATGTCTGTCTTTCTCTGATGCTACCTTCAATGTAGAATTCTATACTTCAACCTGAACGAGAAGGGCCAGTGATGATGATCCTTAGGTTTTTGTATTGAATGCATGGAAACTTGAAATGTCGTTTTGTTGTCAACAGATGGCACCTAAAATCTGTTTAAATGTCAGTCGGTGTTGAACAGTCGTTCGCACCGCACGCGTATAGCTCTTGGCTCCTGGAAATTTTTTCTGGCTACCAAGAGTTTCATTGTTTCAAGGCTTCAGTCTTTTTCAAGGCTACCTGAATCACTAACAGTCTTTTTAAAGACTAACAATTAGTCAGCCTTTCTCAAGGCTATGATAGTGATATTCTAATATAATCTATGCCGTCTAACAATATTTACGAGATTCTTCCTGAATCCGACTGTAGCGACATAGAAGAAAATTCTTCAAAAATTCCCAAAATGGACGCTTGTCGTTCTGGGAAGAAACAATAATCTATGCCACCAGTGACGGTGATGATTTCCATCTTCAAAGCATTCCGTACTGAGCTGTCTACTTTTCTCCCGGAAGTAAAAGTCTCATTTCAAATCGGACGAAGAGGAGAATGTCGAGTCTTGGTTGATGGATTGAAAGATTATGAACGTCTTATCCGATATTTGTCCTAGAAACTTCATAAATTTTAATCATATGATATAAAATCAGACAGACCCATCAAGGCTGTCTTGAAAGGTTTATCAAATGATCAAAGTACTGATGAAAATAAAAATGAACTAAAAGAATTGCTTGGTTTTGCTCCATCCTAAGTAATACTTATGAAAAACAGAGCGAATGGTACTTCTAAACCACGCTCTGGAATTTCCCATGTACTTTACCCAATACACTTCAATCGAAGTGATGTAAACAATTTAAAAACGAAATTAGAAAAAGTACGTTTCATTTCCCACATGAAAATTCATTGGGAACATTATAAACGGCATAATCGTATTGCAAACTTAACGCAATGTCGTCGTTGCCAAGGCTTCGGCCATGGAACCAAAAATTGTCATATGGATATACGGTGTTTGAATTGTGGTAAATCGCATTCGAAAGACGTTTGTTCAATGAATGAAACCACTGATAAATTTTCATGTTCAAATTGCGATGGAAATCATAATTCCAATTATTTGAAATGCCACGCCTAATTCTTCTAAGGTACTTATTTCTTCGAATTTAAAACAAAAAACAGGTACGCCTTCCAATTCGTCTTCTGACTAGAACAATTTATTGGCAGGTAGATTGACCTCGTCATCATCTTCTTCTAATGTCAGTTACGCTAGTGCAACAGGTAGAAATCTTCCAATTAATTCTTCTAATGTAAATAATCAAAACACAGGAACGCCTTGCAGTTCATCTTCTAACGAAAACAATTTATTAATAGGTAGATCGGCCAAATCGTCTTCTTCTAATGGCAGTTACACAAGTCTACCTACCAATATTCCTTCAATGCCATTCGCTTCTTTAAACGAAGTCGATTTAGGCGATATAACGGAAAATAAAATGTTCTACCTACAAGATCAACTTTTTCGAATGATCATCCGAATGAATTCGACTTCATCATTTTTTGAAGCATTTCAAATCGGATGGCAATTTGCAAATAATAATATAATGAATTTATAATTTACAACTTAAAAAATTATTAAATAATTATAATTATAATTATTTAAATATTTTAAATGGGAATGCTCGATCCTTAAAATCGAGTGAAGATGAATTTTATAATTTTCTCAAAGTTCACAAAATTTATATTGCCATTGGGGGGACGGGTATAGCGTGATGGGTAAGTCGATGCCTTTCACGCCGCCCGCCTGGGTTCGATTCCCAACCCGCACATAGGGTCAGAAAGTTTTTCTAGCCCGAAGATGCGAATGACATTAATGTTAAAGCCTCTATAATTGAAACAAAAAAAATATTGCCATTGTGACAGAAACTTTTCTTAAACCAAATGTCAAATTGAAAAGCAATCCACATTATGTGGTTCATCGATTTGACAGCTTTACTGGAATGGGTGGTGGAGTTTCCATTTTTGTCCAACGGCAAATTAAACATCGAATTTTACCTTCTTTCAATACTAAAGCTATTGAAAGCTTGGAAATCGAAGTTGAAGTTCATGGAATTTATTTCATCGCCATTCCAGAGCACCGGCGAACAATTAAATTTCTTTAAAGGCGATTTGCAAAAACTTACAAGATATCGACCGAAATTTTTCGTAATAGAGGACTTAAATGCTAAGCATGTCCAGTGGAATTGTAGGCAAAATAGCAGTAATGGTAAAATACTTCATAATCCACTCTAAGCTGGTTACTTCACAGTTCTTCATCCCAGTAATCGGACTTGTTTCTCTTCCGCGAAAAACCCCTCTACAATTGATCTGGTTCTAACAGATCAAAGTTACATTTGTAGTGAACCGATTACACATGCTGACTTGGACTCAGATCATCTTCCTGTAACATTCGAACTTTTCAACGAAGCTATAATTAATCTAATTAGTTCTATATTCAACTATCATAGAGCTAATTGGTTGGATTACAGATCTCACATTGAAAATCATGTGGATCATGAAACTATTTTAGAAAATTCTGCGGACACAGTAATTGATAATTTGAATCATTACATTATCGAAGCTAGAAATCTTTCAGTTCCCAAAGCTCAAACAAAATTAAATTCTCCTATCTTCGATGACAATCTTCAACTGCTCATTTGGTTGAAGAATGTTCGTCGACGACAATATCAACGTTCTCGTGAACCTGCTATGAAAAACATAGTTAAGGATTTACAAAAAGAAATTAAGCATAGATTTACTCTTTTGCGAAATGAAAATTTCGCTAAAGAAGTTGAACAAATTAAACCATATTCTAAGCCTTTTTAAGGTTCTTCAGAAACCTCAGAAACCAATTCCTGCTATCAAAGAAGGAAATCAAATAGTTCTTACAAATGGCGATAAAGCTCAAAAACTTATTCAGCAGTTCGAGAGTGTTCACAATTTTAATTTGAACGTTGTGAGTTCTATTGAAAATAAAGTTTTGTTATAAGTTACTACGAATTTTGATTAAAATAAGTCAATTATTAGGAAACTTAAAAACATGAAGGCTCCTGGCAATGTTAGAATTTTTAATATTCTTATTAAAAATCTACTCGATGTTGCCTTGAGGCTCTTGTTTAAAATTTTCTACAAGTGTTTTTCATTAGCTTACTTCCTAAAAAGATCGAAAAACGCTAAAGTAATTCCTATCCTCAAGCCTGATAAAAACCCAGCATGAACATCAAGTTATCGACAAATTAGCTTACTTTCTTCTATCAGTAAACTTTTTGAAAAAATTATCTTGTTGAGAATGATGACTCATATAAATGAGAATTCAATTTTTTTACCAGAGCAGTTTGGATTTCGTCATGAACATTCAACTACTCATCAACTTGTCAGAGTAACGAACATGCTAAAATCAAATAAATCTTCTGGGTTATCCACTGGAGTTGCTCTTCTAGACATAGAAAAAGCATTCGACAGTGTTTGGCACAAAGGTTTAATAGCAAAAATGTCCGATTTCCAGTTTCCTATTTATTTGATCAAAATGATTCAAAATTATTTAACTGATCGTACTCTTCAGGTTAGCTATCAGAACTGTAAATCTGAATTGCTACCCGTACGAGTCGGTGTTCCGCAGGGTTCGAGCGTAGCTCCAATCTTGTATAATATTTTCACTTCTGATCTTCCAAATCTACCCGTTGGTTGTCAGAGATCGCTATTCTGTGACGACACAAGTCTGTTAGCCACAGATAGAAATCTAAGAGTGATCTGCAGTCGCCTACAAATAAGTTTGAATATTTTCAGTGATTATCTGTCAAAATGGAAAATTAAACTAAATGCAGCAAAAACGCAATTAATTATTTTTCCTCATAACGATTTATTAATTTTAGTTTGACGTAAAGCCGCCATGACTAAGTTTAGTTTTTGCAATGACTGAGCGGAAATATATATTGGAGAAGCCAAGTGAAAGAAAAACTAACAGAAAAGGTGAATTTTTGGAAAAAAGATACGCTCAGAGACATGACTCGAACCTGCGTTCTTATGCATTCCGTGCATACGCGCTACCATTTCGCCACTCTGATCTTGCTTTAGCCACTCTAAAACTCGAAACAGACATAGTAGCAACGTACATCGAACATGGTCTACATCCTGGCCGTCACCCGACCGATACCTTACATCCAAACGTCTTCTCTGTCCATCAAACACTAGTCCTCTCGCTTTATACCTATTCCCTCGATCAAGCATTGAGTAGGAGAGTATATTTATAATCGCTTGTCACCTTCTTTAATGGTGCCAGTCGCTGGCTGGACATATATATATATATATATATATATATATATATATATATATATATATATATATATATATATATATATATATATATATATATATATATATATATATATATATATATATATATATATATATAATATAGCTGAAAAGTCACCTCTTGTGGCTGACCCCAATTTTAATCTTAATAATTTAATTTTAACTCATATGCCAATGAATATTTATTAAAATAAATCATAAGTTCCACTTCGACTGTTACTGCAAACTTTCCTAACTATAGTTTTGTGGTTACGGAAACGTTTGGACTAATACGCACGGTAGATCTCAAAATGCAACGATTTCGTAGGTATGCAAAATTTATTTCTTTATTTTCGGATCTCATCAAACACAACTTGAATCGAGTTTCATTGCAAATATTTCATCAACGGAAGAAAATTCAAGACATAGTTCAGCATGGATTTCAATCAAAGCCATTGCCGTGGAAGAACCAACAGTCAGCTTTAATATTTGCTTTGACACCGTCTTAAGTTTTACAATTTTTGTCAATGCAGTTCAATTGCTTGCGTAGTTCGTAGTCGCCAGTTTATTCATGTGCAGGTGTTTTCGTCTGAAGCAAAACCCAACCCAGTTTCGATCCTAACTACTGTCAAATTTATGAATTCAATTGATGTGAAGATTGGAAATGGGTTTGTTTGGTCACTACGCTAAAACGACTTTTTATTATTTCATATCCTTTGGTTATTTGCGGGATCTGACGCTATGTTCGTATTTTGATTCGACTGCAGCTCACCATACGAAATATTGAAGTCTATAAAATTGATCAATAATTTTTAATATTTGTTGACAAAAAATTAAAAAGAAAAGCAATAAGATTTTCTGTTTAGTGCTTCGTATTCGATTCATCAGTGCACCGCCGTTCAAATTAAGCCCCCAAGAAGATACTCCGTTTGCTCCACTTGGGTACGGACTTTTCGAATGTTGTACCGAAGAGCAGTTCATTTGGCTTTGAGTTGAGCTTCCAGGTGGCAATTATAGTTTAATTTAGACCAAAGAATCGAAGACATACTGTGATAGAAACATTTATGTGAATTTGGCCTAAAACAGTTATGGTTGCAACTGAAAATTCAGAATTTGCTATTTTGCAAGAGGTTTGGAAATGTTTCCTGAATATCTAAAAATTAGGGTATTCCAATTTTATGCCGAACACTGAAAAAAATTGTAAACCAAGCTATGACGAGTTTATGTATGACCATCGCACGTGGTTTATGTAAAGAAAATCACGCGACGGCGAGCGCTATGTATCATTCTGACACGTGAAACGCGAACCAAAATGTGAACGTGAGAATGTGAGGGTCAGAAAGCTATCAATGTGTAACATTTATATTCACTTATGAAGCGTAAATTGTGCATATCATGAGCGGTTTGTTTTGTGTTTCAAATTAATACACATATCGGAAAACGTGCTATCTCCGGCCGGTGGCCACGATAATGGCCGCGAACTGGTGACACAGCGAGGACCTCGCATTGATTTACATTTATCAGGATTCATTTATTCGTTAATTTCGAGTCTTAAATTTCCAATCTGGAGAATGAGAGACACAAAAACGGTTGGTCAGCTCATTTAAATAAAGTCAGTCTTTCATCATTTCGTATTAAATTTAAATCGGACAATGTGAGTACCCTCACCTTCTTTCGTCCTCATTCTCTCAGGACTGATCGCAGAGGCACCGTGACTTTTTTTTTTTTTTTTTTCATAAATACGTTTATTTCATAGGCAATATACATAAGTTTTTCTTCGCCGTGGCATCCACAATACATAGTAGTTTAAACCTAATACATTTCGAATATCATATTAGTATGTTGGTACTCATTAGTTAATCTAAACACTGTTTTTATCAAGCGAGTTGCTATTTTAAATTACATTAAATAAAATACATTTATTTTGTACATGATCTTATAACTATTTCAGGATTGTTTGTATCAGTTCACCACTTATATTCAATATCCTATAGTTGGCTATTGGTTGAACTCATGGAAGAGAAAACAGTTTAACATAAAATAAAATTTAAATTGGAACTCCAATGGATTTAATGAAATGATAAAGAAGTTTCATGTATGGAAGGTCACGACAAGCAAGAATGTCGCGAACTGGGACATTGGATAGTCTACCTTGGGTACGCAAGGAATTTATTAGTTGAGATCTGACATCACGAAACTCCACGCATGTCCAAACAACATGGTCAATATCGCGGTAACCTTCGCCGCAAGCACAATGATTAGTCTCGGAAAGTCCAATTCGAAGGAGATGTGCATCTAACGTGTAGTGATTGGACATGAGTCTGGACATCACACGAATGAAATCTCTACTCACATCCAGTCCCCTGAACCATGCCTTTGTCGATATTTTAGGAATAATTGAGTGCATCCACCGACCCAGATCATCTTTATCCCAAGAAGCTTGCCAGCTGGCAAGTGTTCTTTGGCGAGACGCGCTATAGAATTCGTTGAAAGCAATCGGTCTCTCATAAATTTCACCCTCAATAGCACCACGTTTGGCTAAAATATCGGCTCTTTCATTGCCTGGAATGGAGCAATGAGCCGGAACCCAAACTATTGTGATTAGATAATTATTATTCAATATGTCGTTCAGACACTGTTTTATTTTACCCAAGAAAAACGGTTCATTTTTGCCAGCAGCGTTTGAGCGAATGGCATCAATTGCACTCAGACTATCTGTGAAGAGGAAATAATGGTTTGGAGATAATGTGACGATTACATTCAAGCTATAATGAACTGCTGCTAACTCTGCTATATAAACAGATGCAGGTTCTTGAAGCTTGAATGAGGCCGAAACATTATTGTTGAACATACCAAACCCTGTCGCTTCTTCCATTCGCGATCCGTCCGTGTAAAACATTTTCTCAGAGTTAATATGCCTGAACTTACTTGAAAATATTTTTGGGATTTCCATAGAGCGTAGGTGGTCCGGGATTCCACGCACTTCGCGCTGCATGGATGTATCGAAAAATAAAGTTGAGTCAGGTACATTTAGGAGGCTGACACGGATAGGAATATATCTTGAAGGGTTGATTTCCTGTGACATATGGTTAAAATATACTGTCATGAATTTTGTTTGAGATCGAAGCTCGACTAGTCGTTCGAAATTATTAATTACCATGGGATTCAGCACATCACATCTTATTAGCAGGCGTGATGAAAGCTCCCAAAATCGATCTTTTAATGGAAGAACTCCCGCCAGAACTTCAAGACTCATTGTATGTGTCGAATGCATGCAGCCTAAAGCAATTCGCAAACAACGGTACTGAATTCGCTCAAGTTTGATAATATGAGAATTTGCAGCGGAACGAAAACAAACGCATCCATATTCCATCACTGAAAGTATCGTTGTCTGATACAATTTTATTAGATCTTGCGGATGAGCACCCCACCAAGACCCTGTTATTGTTCGAAGAAAATTTACTCTTTGTTGGCATTTCGTTATCAGATACCTAATGTGTCCTCCCCACGTGCATTTGGAATCAAACCACACCCCGAGGTATTTGAAAGTCAAAACCTGTTCGATTATTCTTCCCATCATATGAAGCTGAAGTTGCGCGGGATCATGCTTTTTTGAAAAGACGACCAGCTCTGTTTTCTCCGCAGAGAATTCGATACCAAGATGAACAGCCCAAACGGACAATTTATCTAAGGTATCTTGCAATGGTTTTTGCAGATCAATAGCTTTGGATCCAGTAACTGAAACCACGCCATCATCTGCCAATTGTCTTAGTGTACATGGGGTTACTAGACAGCTGTCAATGTCATTCACGTAAAAATTATAGAGGAGCGGACTGAGGCATGAGCCTTGCGGGAGACCCATGTAGCTAATTCTGATTGTTGCCAAATCGCCATGTGAAAAATGCATGCGTTTCTCTGACAAAAGGTTGTGCAAATAATTATTTATAACCGCTGGGAGTCCATGTTGGTGGAGCTTGTCTGAAAGAACATCAATGGAAACTGAATCAAATGCTCCTTTAATGTCTAAAAATACAGATGCCATTTGTTGCTTTTGAGCGAAGGCAATTTGGATGTCAGACGAAAGTAATGCAAGGCAATCATTCGTCCCTTTATTTCTACGGAAGCCAAACTGAGTATCTGACAACAAACCGTTCGTCTCGACCCAAGTGTCGAGACGTCGTAGAATAATTTTTTCGAACAATTTTCTGATGCAGGACAACATCGCAATGGGTCTATATGAGTTGTGATTGGAAGCTGGTTTCCCCGGCTTTTGAATGGCGATAACTTTCACTTGTCTCCAGTCAGGTGGAACAATATTTTGCTCAAGAAACTTGTTGAACAATTCCAACAAACGTCTTTTTGCGAGGTCGGGCAGATTCTTCACCAAGTTGAATTTAATTCTGTCCAATCCAGGAGCGTTATTGTTACAAGACATGAGTGCTATGGAAAATTCCATCATTGAAAAGGGGCTATCAATGGAATCATCATTTGAAGAAGACTCCCTAACAATGCTATGCGTAGGAACGGAATCTGGACAAACTTTCCTCGCAAAATCAAATATCCATCGATTCGAGTACTCCTCACTTTCATTTCCTACGTTACGATTCCTCATTCGTCTGGCCGTATTCCAAAGAGTGCTCATTGAGGTTTCTCTTGACAAACCTTCCACAAAATGTCTCCAATAGCTGCATTTCTTAACCCGAAGTATGTTCTTGTACTTGGTTTCTAAAACCAAGAATTTTTCAAAATTCTGAGGAGTTCCTCCTCCTCGTTTTAAAAACGTCTTGAAAGCATTTTGTTTCGCGTGTTTAGCATCTGAGCACTCTTTGTCCCACCAAGGATTTGGAGGTCTTCTGTTAGACGATGGACCAAGAAATCGTTTGGTTTGGGCTTGTTCTGCGGCCTCCAGAATCGAACAAACGAGGAAGTCATATTCTTCAAGTGGGGGAAGCTCTTCCATTGAAGTTAAGACACTTGAAATATTACTTTGGTATTTAATCCAGTCAATATTTTTTGTCGAATCATATGGAATATTAACTGAATTAGCAATGCCTTTGTTACTGCTAATTGAGATGATGATTGGTAAATGATCGCTACCATGTAAATCAGGAAATACTTTCCAGGTGCAATCTAGTCGAATTGAAGTCGAACAAAGAGATAAATCTAATGCACTTGGACGTGCAGGAGGTCTTGGGATCCGTGTCATGCTACCCATATTTAGTACCGTCATGCTAAAATTGTCGCAAATATTATATATTAGAGATGATCTGCTATCATTGTAAACGGAACCCCACATCATTCCGTGCGAATTGAAATCTCCTAAAATCAAACGTGGAGCAGGAAGGGCTTCGACAATTTCATTAAGCTGTCGTTGTCCAACTTGAGCTCTTGGAGGAATATATACCGAAGCAATGCAAATGTCCTTTCCTTTAATGTTTATTTGACAAGCAACAACTTCTATACTAGAAGTCGAAGGAATGTTTAATCTATAAAAGGAATAACATTTCTTAATTCCTAAAAGCACTCCACCATACGGGGAGTCTCTGTCGAGACGTATAATGTTAAAGTCATTAAAATTTAAGGCTATGTTTGATGTAAGCCATGTTTCGCACAAAGCAAATACATCACATTTTTGACTATGCAACAAAACTTTAAATGAATCAAGTTTTGGCATGATGCTTCGACAATTCCACTGCAGGACAGTGATTGAATCATTTGCGGCGGATGATAAATTATCCATCAAATGATACAAAACCTGAAAGAGCTGGCCATTGAGCTGATAACTGTTTCAAAAAAGTTCTAGCTATTGGAAGGAATGCTGTTATGATGGTCTTTAGAGGTTCAGAAATATTGAATGCAGCGAAAATCCATTCTACAATTTCCGAAAATTTCAGTAATCCTGTTGGTGAATGTGAAATGGAGCCCACTGGATTATTGTCTTTTCTTGAGCTAGTTCCTGGATTGGTTTGTGAATTTGACAAACCAGGAGGCACAGTTTTTGGTTTTAAATTTGGCTTTTTAGCTTTAACACGGGGATCTTTTTTTGAAGGTATAATTTTAGGTGTCTTTTTTGGTATTTTGTGGTTTGTTAATCTCCTCTTAACAGACCCTTGAGGAGTGACAAACGAGGTATCTTCACTATTTCCGTCAGAGTCAGATTCCTCTGGCTCCGCAAGATTTGAAAAACCGTTTTCGGTTTCCAAAGGGGAGACATGTATGACCGTTTTGAGCATTTCTGCATATGTGCGCTTAGACCGTGCTTTTAAAGAAAGCTTCATTTTGTCTTTACGCAGCTTAAATGCAGCGCACACTGAAAGATCATCATGAGGGCTTTCCCCACAATAAACACATTTTTCAACATCTTTATCGCAAAGATTATCCTTATGAGGCCCTTGACATTTGATACATTTGGACTTATTACTACAGTAAGTAGCTGTATGTCCGAATTTTTTACAGTTCGTGCAATTCATAACATGCGGTACGAAAAGCCGAACAGGAAGACGAATTTTATCGATATAGACATGGCTAGGCAATGCAGATCCGGCAAATGTTACGCGAAACGAATCTGAGGGACGATAAGACTTTTTTCCATCGACAATAGATGCTGAGTACAATTGTTTGCACTCGAGTATCTTAACTCCCTCAAGCATGGAGTTTTTAAAACGGCCAACTCCATTTTTAAGTAAATCATCTGCTGTCAGACTTGCTTCAGTCACAACACCGTCAATTTCTACCTCCTTCGATGGAATGTAAACTCGATATTCAATAGCAAATAATTTACAGGTTACAATATCGTTTGCCTGTTTCAAGTCGTTAACTACAACTCGAATTTTATCTCTATTAACCTTACAGATTTCTTTAACTTCAGAGAAATGTGATGTCAAATCCTTTGTAATTTGCATCAAGTTTAAAATCTTTTCTTTTTTTCGAAGATAAGGCACCGTGACTTGCTGATGGTACTTTGACTGTGACTTTGAGCGGAGAACCTGGGACATGCAAATTTCTCCTTCAAATCGGTTGGATTCCAGCCTCCAACTTCCTGCCCGAACAAAAAATCCCCCGGTCCAAGTCCAAGGCATAAGTGGAGAAAAAATAAGCGGATAAATAAACTGATATTTATTTGCTAACTCTAGTTTATTTATGATTTAGCATATTGCATTATTTTGCAATTTCACCATCGCCATTCGAATCTCGAATCTCGCAGAGCACCGAAAGGCGAAGGAAAGCTGAATGTCGTGCGGGGTTTGCCGTTCGTTTGATTTAGCGTTTTCGTGTGCAGATTTATTGACTTATTACCGAGTCGGACAACGGGTGGAACCGGGACAGGCGACGATCGACGGAGCAGCGGAATGCGTAATGAGACCGAGAGTGCGCTGCTGACTGCCTGTCCGTACAGATGAAATTTAAATACCTTTTTATCATCTGCAGTCGTACAAAAGTTGGTGCTTTTTAATTTTAATGAATGCATAATGCCTTTCGAATGTTTAAGTACAAATTCATAATTTATGCTCAATTAATTCAATTATGTCGGAACGAAAGTTTTGCCTCCAGAAGGATGCGTTGCAGAAGCTAGCAAAAATTGTGTCGGTTTGATAGAACTGCATCTCAACCAAACCACGGTTGGTCTGCTGGCATCTTCGGGAATTTATTTAGCGTCGCGTAATAAATGGCGATTTTCTATTGCATTTGATTTGTCCTACTGGTTCGTTTTTTTGGTAGCTTGTAGGCATAGATTTTGATAAAACTTTTCGTCGATTATTGTTGTTGAAAAACGTTTGAATAGTGAATCAAGCAGTGACTTTTAGATGACAAAAATGAAGAATTCCGCGTTCTTCTCTAAAAACCATCCTCGCATCCTAAGAATTATCAAGACGCTTTACTTTGATTTTTGTGATAAGACACTAGTCTTTTTATTTTTCATCACTGCCAACGGAAAACAAAAGGTGTTTTCAAATCCAGACGACGGGTGACAGGATGCAATCACGCTGGAATGTGTGACCACCTGTAACGGTGCTGTAAATAGAAGTGATCTATTCAATGTAAAAAAAATATACATATTAAACTGTATCTACCGCGGAAAATTATTTATGGAATAATAATAGTCCTAGTTCTATTCATTCGTGAGCAGGAACATGTACAGAATTCTGTTCAATCGAGTTACCTTTCGAATTGTGTTTCAACACATCCAGAGCATTTCAATTGGATGAACGAATCCCCCGGATCGGAGAAGGAGGTGACTTAAGGAGCATTTTTTAGAAATGTTTTCGCTTTTTTTTGTAGTGAATTTTTCGTTTTATTAGCCATTTAGTTTACCATCATAAATTTTGGTTTGAAAATCACTTCATGTATAAATGAAAACAAGAATGTTAGACAACACTCAATACCGGTAATAGTCTCATGTGAGATTGAAACAATCCTTCGGTGAACAAGTAATCCACTAAAACGACTCTATTTGAATGTTTTTCGACTTTTACTGCACGTGACACATTCACATTCATGTCATTTCATTGCGCTTCAAGCGCGTCACATTCATGTCACACACTGATTTTACTGTCGGCCTGCGGCTTGCATTGCACCTTTCAGTAATTTAACTGAAATTTCCATCGGTTCGAATAAATAACCGAAGCTTAGGAACCCTTTTCGCAGGCGGTGAAACTTTTAATTTTTCCATACCATTCCACTTCGGAATCTATTCAATTTAAATAATTAAATTCTGTTTATGAGATCACTTTTTGCCTCGGTGCAGTGTAAGAGTACTGCCGGTGTGGCGGAAAAAAAGAAGTGGAAGGGGTCCGTCATATCCATACACATATATGATATATGCAACTCGAAGCCGAGTGAGATTTGCCTGAACTCGAAATGAACTATTATAATGTTTCATTTAATTCCATAAATATAACTAAATCATCTCCTTCCCCGCTCGAGTCCATGGTCGTACTTGTGGAAAAGCGGCTATGCTCGAATCTTTCTTCTATGGGAGTGACGAGAGAACGAATAATCTACATTATGATATAGATTTGCCGTGTTTCCTTCGAGTGGCCCCGGTACATGACTGATACAGGGCCGGCCAGAGAAAGAACAGAAAGCAGGACAGCCCAAAAGTATAACGAGCACAAAACTCAGCTTAGTACTCTTCTTTCGCATGTCATGATTTTCAACTCTTCCGACGATGTTCCCTGGGTTCTCCTCCATGTCTTACAGTGCAAACGGCCAGCAGGACGGCTTTAGAGGATGTCTACTCGGTCCGATATTCATAGAAGCTTCTTCTAGCTTCTAAACTCTGTCGGTGGTATGCTGAATTGTGTCCAACCGTTGCATTCGTTCTCCTCCAAACTACTGCTCGGTGTACAATGCTATACATATTTATAATATCTAAATGAAATTTTTGGAACATTTCAAAACCCGAAATCTAAATTCGAAATCACTTATTATAAATTTTATGCATTTATGTATTAGTTCTCCGAGGTAATCCTATTGTTTCGAGCGTGAGCACCCCTCGTCTAGGTCGCATCGAAGTAGGCATCTAATATCACATTAGATATTATGCATGTGAGTGGCCTCCACATCTTTTCGTTCCTATCACCTTAGCATATAGTTTTCGATGTGGTCAGTTTTCCGTGGGCTACATATCTCTCATTCCAATTCCTTTCTAACTGCTAACTGCAACGTCCGGAAAACGCACTTGGCTTCATTTTTGAACTATGTAGCACGTGATGCTTGATGTGTGTGTGTGTGTGTGTGAATGTATGTGTTTTGCGAAGCGCATGCAGGTATAATATTTTATGTTCTAAAGTTCGGATGCAATAAGTGGTGCAATGGCGGTGCTGCTGTTGGTTATGGTGATTGTCAAAAAGTAGGCACAACCAGTACAGCGTGAATTGTCATTGTAAAGTGTCATTTGGAAGTCTCCTGCTCGGCTTACTCGGATGCTTAGTCGGTGTCGTAGCCCATCCTAGGTAACCTCTTCGGTTGGTTGGTTGGTTGGGGTTGAAGGAAAAGATGCACCGATGGCAATGGTGTCAACGACGATGAATGCCTTTGGTAGAATAGTAGGCCTTGGAAAATAACCAAACCAAACGGTTGATGCTTTCGGTTTTGGAAGTATAGAATCGGAAGACAAGCTCCGGCACAGAATGAATATTTTTATTGACAGTTAAATTTAATAAATTGAGACGTACGCGACGAGTTGTTTCGTTCACTGTTTGGTGTGATCCGTAGGGTGGTTATAATTTGAGTTGAAATTGAATTTATGACTTTAGGGGATTAATTTTCAAAATGGGTAATATTGTAAATTTGTAGCTTAGCGCATGAATAGTGAACATGTCTTTTTACTCTTAGTGTATTGAAATAGGCATCGTTGGTTTACTATTAGAGCTTGGTGTTCTAGGGGTGGAGTTTTTTGCTATGAAAAACAAGAAATGAACATATGACAGTTAGTTAAACAAGACATTCTTATGAAACACAAATGTAATCATAATCGGAACGTTGAGAGAATCCTAATATAGACTTGTTACTCTTTTTGAATTTAACCGGCTACCAGAGAAACATAAACTGCGCAGTAAAAGCATCTGAAAATGAAATGAAACACTTTAAATTGTTTTCCATCAAAAGTATACATTTTTTTGTCTACCAACTGTATTCTCCGACATGACAGATTGAGTTTTACGTGTCATGTCACTTCACTTGCCGCTTCCACCCCGATCAGATGCACATAACAAAATCATAATACAAATACAATGGATATGTATAACAATTTGTGTTATTTTGAGATATTTAACAAATGAAAACAGTTAAAACTTATAACAGTATAATAACAAAATCAGTTATGATATTTTATTTTCACTTGCAAGACTCATGATAAAGTTCATTAATTGAAAAAATGAGTTTTTCCGTTGCTTTATATCGAAATATAATGATCAGAATTTCAGAAAACTAAAACAAAAAACCAGATCACTAAATAAATTATTCATTTAATAAAAAAAAAGCATTCAACAATTTTGGATTGAAACGATAGTCAGTTACCGGTCAAGGAGATATGTGTTTATGTGGATCTATCGATACATGGACGCTCTTTCTGATCGAACGATGGTCGGTTACCTTTTTGGAATGAATGTTAAACTCGAGTTTTGGCGTTATTTGTTTATTTATTTGTTTTGAGGCAGAGAAAAGTTAAGTGGAGTTGAAAATAATTTTTGGATTTTTTGCATTAAGAGATTTTTTACATCCCTATGATACATAGATGTCTTATACATAAAAAAACGTGATTAATCCACCTAGCAGTGAGATGATACCTTTTTTTTATCAATCCGCATGTGTTTTTTGCATGGATATTCTTAGGTGTTTTAGTTCTCATGACATTATTTTTTTTTTTCATAAATACGTTTATTTCATAGGCAATATACATAAGTTTTTCTTCGCCGTGGCATCCACAATACATAGTACTTTAAACCTAATACATTTCGAATATCATATTAGTATGTTGGTACTCATTAGTTAATCTAAACACTGTTTTTATCAAGCGAGTTGCTATTTTAAATTACATTAAATAAAATACATTTATTTTGTACATGATCTTATAACTATTTCAGGTTTGTTTGTATCAGTTCACCACTTATATTCAATATCCTATAGTTGGCTATTGGTTGAACTCATGGAAGAGAAAACAGTAAAATAAAATTTAAATTGGTACTCCAATGGATTTAATGAAATGATAAAGAAGTTTCATGTATGGAAGGTCACGACAAGCAAGAATGTCGCGAACTGGGACGTTGGATAGTCTACCTTGGGTACGCAAGGAATTTATTAGTTGAGATCTGACATCACGAAACTCCACGCATGTCCAAACAACATGGTCAATATCGCGGTAACCTTCGCCGCAAGCACAATGATTAGTCTCAGAAAGTCCAATTCGAAGGAGATGTGCATCTAACGTGTAGTGATTGGACATGAGTCTGGACATCACACGAATGACATCTCTACTCACATCCAGTCCCCTGAACCATGCCTTTGTCGATATTTTAGGAATAATTGAGTGCATCCACCGACCCAGATCATCTTTATCCTAAGAAGCTTGCCAGCTGGCAAGTGTTCTTTGGCGAGACGCGCTATAGAATTCGTTGAAAGCAATCGGTCTCTCATAAATTTCACCCTCAATAGCACCACGTTCGGCTAAAATATCGGCTCTTTCATTGCCTGGAATGGAGCAATGAGCCGGAACCCAAACTATTGTGATTTGATAATTATTATTCAATATGACGTTCAGGCACTGGTTTATTTTGGCCAAGAAAAAAGGTTCATTTTTGCAAGCAGCGTTTGAGCGAATAGCTTCAATTGCACTCAGACTATCTGTGAAAAGAAAATAATGGTTTGGAGATAATGTGACGATTACACTCAAACTATAATGAACTGCTGCTAACTCTGCTATATAAACAGATGCAGGTTCTTGAAGCTTAAATGAGACCGAAACATTATTGTTGAATATACCAAAGTAGCCTCTTCAATTCGTGATCGTGATGATTCCATCGAGCGTAGGTGTTCCGGGATTCCACGCACTTCGCGCTGCATGGATGTGTCGAAAAATAAAGTTGAGTCAGGGACATTTAGGTGGCTGACACGGATAGGAATATATCTTGAAGGGTTGATTTCCTGTGACATATGGTTAAAATATACTGTCATGAATCTTGTTTGAGATTGAAGCTCAACTAGCCTTTCGAAGTTATTAATAACCAGGGGATTCAGTACCTCACATCTTATTAGCAGTCGCGATGAAAGCTCCCAAAAACGATCTTTCAATGGAAGAACTCCCGCCAGAACTTCAAGACTCATTGTATGTGTCGAATGCATGCACCCTAAAGCAATTCGCAAACAACGATATTGAATTCGCTCTAATTTGATAATATGAGAGTTTGCAGCGGAACGAAAGCAAACGCATCCATATCCATTTATTAGATCTTCCGGATGAGCACCCCACCAAGATCCTATTATTGTTCGAAGAAAATTTACTCTTTGTTGGCATTTTGTTATCAGAAACCTAATGTGTCCTTCCCACGTGCATTTGGAATCAAACCACACCCCAAGGTATTTGAAAGTCAAAACCTGTTGGATCATTATTCCCATCATATGAAGCTGAAGCTGCGCGGGATCATGCTTTCTTGAAAAGACGACTAACTCTGTTTTCTCCGCAGAGAATTCGATACCCAGATGAACAGCCCAAGTTGCAAGTTATAGTAGTAGTATCTTGCAATGGTTTTTGCAGATCAATAGCTTTGCGTCCAGTAACTGAAACTACACCCTCATCTGCCAATTGTCTTAGTGTACATGGGGTTACTAGACAGCTGTCAATGTCATTCACGTAAAAATTATAAAGGAGCGGACTGAGGCATGAGCCTTGCGGTAGACCCATGTAGCTAATTCTAAATGTTGCCAAATCGCCATGTGAAAAATACATGCACTTCTCTGACAAAAGGTTGTGCAAATAATTATTTATAACCGGTGGAAGTCCATGTTGGTTGAGCTTGTCTGAAAGAACATCAATGGAAACTGAATCAAATGCTCCTTTAATGTCTAAAAATACAGATGCCATTTGTTGCTTTTGAGCGAGGCAATTTGGATGTCAGACGAAAGTAATGCAAGGCAGTCATTCGTCCCTTTATTTCTACGGAAGCCAAACTGAGTATCAGACAACAGCCCGTTCGTCTCGACCCAAGTGTCGAGACGTCGTAGAATAATTTTTTCGAACAATTTTCTGATGCAGGACAACATCGCAATGGGTCTATATGAGTTGTGATTGGAAGCTGGTTTCCCCGGCTTTTGAATGGCGATAACTTTCACTTGCCTCCAGTCAGGTGGAACAATATTTTGCTCAAGAAAGTTGTTAAACAATTCCAACAAACGTCTTTTTGCGAGGTCGGGCAGATTCTTCACCAAGTTGAATTTAATTCTGTCCAACCCAGGAGCGTTATTGTTACAAGACATGAGTGCTATGGAAAAATCCATTATTGAAAAGGGGCTATCAATGGAACCATTATTTGGAAAAGATTCCCTTATAATGCTATGCGTAGGAACAGAATCTGGACAAACTTTCCTCGCAAAATCAAATATCCATCGGTTCGAGTATTCCTCACTCTCATTTCCTACGTTACGATTCCTCATTCGTATGGCCGTATTCCAAAGAGTGCTCATTGAGGTTTCTCTTGACAAACCTTCGACAAAATGTCTCCAATAGCTACATTTCTTGGCCCGAAGTATGCTCTTGTACTTCGTTTCTAAAGTCAAGAAATTTTCAAAATTCTGAGGAGTTCCTCCTCCTCGTTTTAAAAACGTCTTGAAAGCATTTTGTTTCGCGTGCTTAGCATATGAGCACTCTTTGTCCCACCAAGGGTTTGGAGGCCTTCTGTTAGACATCCAAGAAATCGTTTGGTTTGGGCTTGTTCTGTGGCCTCCAGAATCGAACAAACGAGGAAGTCATATTCTTCAAGTGGGGGGAGCTCTTCCATTGAAGTTAATGACATTATTTTAACTATTGTCGTTTTAAACGCAAATTGAGATTATAATCACTCATTACCCTGTAATGCCGAAACTGCTAATCGTATCGAATTTCAATCTTAACGTGTGACAATCGATTGAACATTCCATGATATGTCGAAGTAAGTTACACTTTAGAGTTTTTCGTCATTATTTATGGTACTTCCAGAGCCGCTATTCAGGAACTAGCATAACCCAAAATGATTCGAATGGCCTTAAATTAATACGCTAAATAATTTACATCTTCTATATCGGTATGAATTTTAAAAATTCATCATCTGTAATTCCAGAATCGGATAAAATTCACCAATTTTGTATGGGACCTTAAGTCCGCATTTGTATTTTGTATGGGACCTGAATTTTTGTTTTTGAAGTTCAATTTGGAGAAAATGATCGAGAAATACTGGAACCGGAACTCTAGAATCGGTGTAGCCAAAATCAGTTAAATTCACCTGAGGAGTGTGTAGACATCTTTGAGAAATTGTAGTGCGAATTAAAATTTGGGGGTACATTCCGAATCCAAAAACGAATACCGCTTAAACTGAAATAAATTAATTTGGTAATCGACTATCCAAATCTGCCAACCCGATAAACCTGATTAATTTTTGTGAAATGGACATTTTTATACTAATCACCCTGTATCTCCTATACCAGAAGTCGGATCTGACTAAAAAGTAAGATGTCTGAGACGAACTGAGCAAATGTCCGTGTGTGTATGTGTGTGTGTCTGTATGTGTGTTGTAAACTAAGAGGTCGAGATCTCAGAGATGGCTGGACCGATTTTGATCAAACTAGTTGCAAATGAAAGGTCTCCCCGTCACCCAGAACGCTATTGAATGGTTTTGAGATCGGATGTTTACTTTTTGAGTTATACGAAGTTCTATGTCAAAATTTTTAGTTTTTTGACAGTATCTGTCACACTTGACCTTGAAAACAGAATATGTTTCTATACTTAGATTCCACACGGTAATAGCTATCCAACAAGCCATAGATTGCTAAAATCCGTTCATTTTCAACGGAGATATCGACATTTTTGTAAAAGCGACTTTTCCCCCTATTCCAGCAGTAGGAGTTTTGAGCGCTGTATGACAAAGCAATGCATGGGAGCAACGTGAAGCACGATTTTTTATACTGTTACATACAATTGTTTCTACGTACCAAAAAGACTGTGTACAGCATCCTTTTTCATGACAATTTGCCTCGGACCGATTTTAGCACGGTTCGTTTTTGGCAACATAATCGCTCGAATATGGCATATGTAAACCAAATGATATCAGCATTTTCGAGTTGAAAGTAATTCCATAATTATATTGATTTAAACTACTTACAGCAATAAATGCTGGAAGAACATGACCTCCATATACCATACGACTCAGTTCGTCGAGATCAGCAAATGCATGTGTGACAAATAATTTAACTCTACTTTCTCGGAGGCGGCTAAACAGTTTTCTACAAACTCAGATTCATATGAAAAGTATTATACTCCCAAACAAGGTTCCTGAATTAGGTTTGGATCCGACTTCTGATTGCGGAACCACAGGATGATATGTGAAACGAAATTAAAATAATGCAATTAATTTTTCTCGTAGATGGCTGAACCGATCTAAGATTCAAATGAAATCTAAGAATCAGCTATGATTCAAATGAGAGGTCTTAAAATCCTATGGATCATTTTACTTTTTAGTCAGACCCGATTTCTGGTTTAGGGGATACAGGGTGATTAGTATAAAAATGTCCATTTCACATAAATTTATCTGGTTTATCGGGTTTGTAAATTTGGATAGTCGATTACCAAATAAATTTATTTCAGTTTAAGCGGTATTCGTTTTTGGATTCGGAATGTACCCCCAAATTTTCATTCGCACTACAATTTCTCAAAGATGTCTACACACTCCTCAGGCGAATTTAACTGATTTCGGCTACACCGATTTTAGAATTCCGGTTCCAGTATCGAATCGTTTCTCAAAGCTCAATCATTTTCTCAAAAAGGCCATCGAACTTCATAAACAAAAATTCCAATTGAAGGACTTGAGGTCCCATACAAAATTGGTGAATTTTATCCGATTCTGGTATTACATATGATGAGTTTTAAAAATTCATACCGATATAGAAGATGTAAATTGTTTGGTGTATTAATTTATGGCCATTCGAATCATTTTGGGTTACGCTAGTTCCTGAATACCGGCTCTGGAAGTACCATAAATAATTACCAAAAACTCTAAAGTGGAACTTACTTCGACATCTCATGGAATGTTCAATCGATTGTCTCAATTTGCCGTTAAAAACGACGATAATTAAAATAATGTCATCAGAACTAAAACACCTCAGAATATCCATGCAAAAACACATGTGGATTGATAAAAAAAAGGTATCATCTCACTGCTAGGTGGATTAATCACGTTTTATATATAAAAAAAAGTTAAAAATATATCAAATAAATTAAATATACATTTACACTATTCAAAAACTATTCTGATGAGTGATTATGTAACAATCTTGTGATCAGACTTCGGTATAAATAAACATCGAAGACAAGTTCGTAGTATACTGGAAAATGTTCGGTACATACTGGAAAATGATTCATTATAATCACCATTGTCGATCATATGAACCATCATTGCGGTTGTCTGGACATTTTTCATTGATACAACGATATCAAAAATTTAAATTGTCGGATTCCGAACAGACAGAGAGCGGAACAGATGAGTTAAAAAAACCGCATTGATGATTCATATGATCGACAGATTTCATCTAAACAAAACTAAATATCTCGATCAAGAAAGCAGATCTGTTACACTCTATCACACACTAACTGAGCAATTCCAGGAATGAGTAGACGAAAAATCAGAATCGACCTTTTCCGATTTGGATGGAACTTTGCACATGGCTTCAGTATGGCAAACCATAAATTTTGAACCGATGGAGAGGTCAATCCGACTCACAACTGATTTTTAAAAAGGGCGTGTGTATTTTTGCACTTTACAAAAATTGGCTTTTTTTTCAAATCGTTGTAACTCGGAAACCGTTAATTGTACAAAAATGACGTTCAGGAAGAAGTTGTAGGGAATCAATTGGGCACTCTAAAAAAATATACATTGAAAAATTTTTTGGATTTTTTTCTCAATAATTACAAAATATTCCGAAAAAGTTAAATAAAACAAAATCAGGGTTTTAATTTCTTTTTGATAATTTTTATTTTAAAGCTGATATTAAAACCTACAGATTGATGGCTATCCCATCCGTGCCTTTTGAAAAATAAAGAAGTTACAGCTAAAACCAAGGGGAGAGTCGCTTAACACAAACTATATTGTGCCTCTAAAAAAACACGTGATATACTGTGAGTCTAAATGTGCCACTCTGTGACCCATGAAACAGCATCTTGTCAAAACTGAGCCCATTGTGTGCCGCAACTGTGCAACTATCTGAAAACAAAAGTGCCAATATTGATAAATGCACCAACGCGTTGTGTTAATGTGTGATTGGCACATTGTTCTAAGCGTCCTCCCCTTGGCTAAAAAAGTTTACGGGTGCATGCAAATGATCAAGTTCTTCTCGTTGTAATTCGGAAACCGTTAATCGTACAAAAATGACGTCCAGGAAAAAGTTGTAGGGAATCGATTGGGCACTCTAAAAAATATACACTGAAGATTTTGTTTGGATTTTTTTCTCAATAATTACAAAATAATCCGAAAAAGTTAAATAACAAAAATCTGGGTTTTAATTTCTTTTTGATAATTTTTATTTTAAAGCTGTTATTAAAACCTACAGATTGATGGCTATTCCAACCGTGCCTTTTGAAAAATTAAGAAATTACAACTAAAACAGTTTACAGATATATAACAGTTTACAGATATATTCAATATGTTATTTATGTTATTTAGTTCTCGTTGAAAGATTATCATTTAAACAGTAGAATATTATTCTACAGATTGAAGGCAAAAAATTTGTTCATGATATCCTTTCTCCTAAAAGTAGCTGCTCTTGAGATACTTGGATTTTTGATTATAACACCATTTTTTATATTTCCATGAATTGTTTATTTGCTTGCTATATCTACAATTATTACATTACGATCGTATGACTTTTCCTATAATCCCGCCTACGA
Source organism: Malaya genurostris (assembly GCF_030247185.1). NCBI lineage: Eukaryota > Metazoa > Arthropoda > Insecta > Diptera > Culicidae > Malaya > Malaya genurostris. Next base: position 11,766,724 of record NC_080572.1, on the reverse strand, counting down.
CAGTGATCACAAATGCTAAACGTGATATTAAATTTAATCTTGCACTTTAGAGCTTCTGATTTTTCAATTATGGTTTCTGTTAATTGGAAAAATTTTCCGGAACACACAAAACCAGGAAAAGGTTTACAAAACCATATTGTAGTATCGTAACTGTTTCGAAAGAGATTTGTTATAAACTGATATCTGTTCTACGATGCATAGTTATTTATATGTGAAACAGGTAGAATTTAGGTAAGCAATTCGCCGGTTTTCTTCAGTGTATATTTCTTAGACAAATTGCCCAATCGATTCCCTACAACTTCTTCCTGAACGCCATTTTTGTACAATTACCGGTTTCCGAGTTACAACGATTTGAAAAAGGCAATTTTTGTGAAATGCAATATACATACGCCCTTTTTAAAAATCAGTCGTGAGTCGGATTGACTTCTCCATCGGTTCAAAACTTATGGTTTGCCATACTGAAGCTATGTGCAAAGTTTCATCCAAATCGGAGAAGGTCGAGTCTGATGATCTGCTAAGCATTTCTGGAATTGCTTAGCTATCAATCTCGCTTTCTTCTATTTACATCTGTCTCACTCTAATTGTTGCTCGTTTGTCTTCCAAACTCGCTGCTTGCAATATATTAGTGCTCAGTCAAAGTCGATGTTCGTGGGAAGTGATTGTGTAAGTTTTTTGGCAAATAAATAATTTAAATTGAAGTTATTAAAAAAAATGTGTTCGTACGCCTCGCTTGTGATTTCAGTGTAGAGTAGCCGTTCTTTAACCGACTATTTAAAATGTTACACCATACTTGACGAAAATATTTGTAGTCGTTGTGAGTACATTTTGAAAAACCATTGTATTTTGTTAAAATTTGTGTGAGGGATCGTTCATTAACCACGTAGACCAATATCTGGTCCCTGAATAACTAATGCATAAAGTTACAGTTGCCCTGAAGATGAGGATATAACTTTCGAAACGTTGGCCGATAACGAAAAATAAATATTTTGACGAGAAACCAATTGAGCAATCTTTAGATTTGAAACAACATTAGTTGATCGCACCGCATCAAATAAATTTAGCTACTGCTATTTAGAGGGTTGTTCAGTCAAAAGCTATAGAGAAATCAGTGTATATCGCGTCAACCGTGCTTGTAGAGATCAAACTATAGAAGAAGTGTAGCACAGTAAGTTTGTTGCAGTTGATCGTTTTGGCATAAATTCGTTTGAGTCGGCTATCCCACGATAATTAGAGACGTATGCCTTATATTTCGGAGCAAATATTTTTTTCCAATATTTGGGAATGTTTCTGATTTAAGAGAAATATTAAACAACGACGACAATTGGCTCTTTGAGCACTCTTTTAATACTATCGAAAGAATACTATCCGTTTCCGGTTGGGAAGATGAGTTCATCTTAGAACACGCTTCTTCTATCGTAGCAGTTGTTATGAAAGAATGAGGAACATTGATAATAAGTTTGGAGATCTGATCATTCGATAGGACTTCATCAGAGAATACACCATGCTGAAATGTCGTTGAAGTAGGTAGCAAATATTAGCTATCGCCGGTGATTCTACGTCACAAGAACACATCAGATTGGGTAGACCTGATGCATCCCTTCGTTTGTACATGGTTCCAAAAACTTTTAGGATTGATTTTCAAATTGTTTTGTACTCGAAGGAGGTGAGCTTGGTAAAACGTTTCGTTCAGTCGTTTATAGCGGCGTTTAGATACAGATAGTAAGATAGCAATTGGAGCGATAGCCGTTGTTTAGCGCGTTTGCAACATCAGATATAGATAAAAAACTTTGTCCATGGGAGATGGACTAGTTCACTTTAACCGGATTGCTCTCCTACATTCTAGCAACATGCCTGGCCATCGTAACCGCTCGACCTTGGCCGTTTGGACGAGGGTTGATCCTCCCAGCAAATGATGCAATTCATGGTTCATTCACCTTCTCCACGTACCGTCTTCCATCCGCACTCCGTCATAAATGGTTCGCAGCACCTTCCGTTCAAAAACACCAAGTGCATGTTGATCCTCCACAAGCATTTTCAGGACTCGTGCCCGTAGAGGATAACCGATCTAATCAGAGTTTAGTAGATAGTTAACTTCGTACGACGGTGAATTTTGCTCAACCGAAGCGTCCTGTGAAGTCTAAAATAAGTAGCACGATTTTGTAAGATTTAAAACAATCCTATAGATTCGCTTATAACCTCGGACAGTACCCTCCTACTTTCGGAAATGAGACTACTGAGAACTTTCGCCTTTATCCGTGAGTGACATATCCATCCGATGATGTTTCGATCGTGCAAGTTGGACTCCGTGCCCGGGTAGAAGTGATTTGCAAACCAATACCAAATTCTGTCATTAAAATCAAACATCTCAATGGTAGAAATTAACATTATTTAGTTTGAAATAAGAGTTAAAATATCAAAAATCATATCAAAACTTGCATAAGAAAATAGCAACAAAATGAAAAATTCTGTCATTGTAACATCAAACCAAGAACAAAATATTTATAGAAGATGAATTTGGTAATTATTTTATAATCTAGCATTTAGAATAGAGTAATATCTTAAGTATTTCTCTTATCTGATTCTGATGCAGTTTATTCAATGGTATTTTATTTGAAGATAAAACTACTGGATCAATTTACTTAATGAAATTGAAATAGCTCATCAATAACGAAATAAGATATTATAACTAATTTTGATGTTGAACAGATATTATACAATGTCTTGATCCCTTGATGAAATATCACGAAAATATCAAGTATCGCTCTGACAACACAGAAACATCAAGCCAAGATATGATGGTAAAATTTGTTATTATTTTGACCTTTGTTTGTTATTTACACCTACCCGGGTGTACAGGTAGTAGTTTTCTGCGATTCGATCCCGAATGCCAATATGGAAAGATGAAACTATAAGGAAAACTGTACGGGTAAATGAGACGAAAGGCTATTTTAACAGCGTTCATTACTAAATGTTCGCTTGACATCGCTTGATCAATTGCATGAAAACTGTTCAGAATAATGCAATCATTTGCTCTCATATTGGCAACACTTGTATGCTGAAACATCGTTAGTTTTCTATGCTAAGTTTTTTACGATTTTTAGCGTGTTTTCTTAAGCATATTGATTTTGTTCGATATTAATCGTATTCGAAAGTGTATTCTACAAAATCGGTCATTGGAGTGTGCATCGAGTTTGAGCCTGTTCATAAGCTATTTGCCGTTAATTCGGATAAAGTTTTTATTGTTTTGGCGCCACACTGATTGTTAGAACCAGTACCTCTTCTTTTGTTCATTTACTTGTTGCTGTGTGTTTGATGAACCAGAACAGTGTGTCTTCCTATATCAAGGATGTGCTAGGTTCAGAGCAGTCCCATCCAGTGAATTTTGATAGTCTTTCTGCTCAGGTTCACCAGCTTTTCGATCTGATCGAAGCGCTTGGCAAGCAAGTCGAAAATTTAGCAAATAAGCGATCCTCTGCCAACTCTATGAATACAAGCGGCTGGCCAAAATTAGGAGTAAAACGTCGACGTGGAAACAATGGACAAGCCGTGCAAGATGCTGCTGTACATGGAACCAAATCTATCGATCTGAGCGATTTATCTGTTCCGTTCATTGTTTCTTCAGCTGCATCACACAAATTTTGGCTCTGCTTACCGTTGAAGATGTGCAAAAAATTGTCTCTCGCTGTCTCGATGTATCTGACACTGTCGATGTCGTACGGGTTGTTCCAAAAGAAGCGGATCCAAACAAATTGACGTTTATATCGTTTAAAGTCGGACTAGACCCATCTTTAAAAGAACAATCACTTGACGCATCGACCTGGCCCAGTGGACTTCTGTTTCGCGAATTTGTCGATCACGTTAAAGTGCGTACTGCTGAGAGAGGAGCACTTATGACCCCTTTAGACAACGGCACTCCTCAACCATCGTCGTCGCAGCCTCGGATCCGGGACACCCAGTAACAAGCACTAAGAAAGTCTCCCTACCACTCCACCCAGTCGTGCTCTCCGAAGACATCCATCATCGTCATCGTCCCGGTCCTGTGGTCGGTGATGGTAGAGGAGGCTTCCGACATGCTACTCCAGGCGAGTATAATGAGCTACTAGAACCCGATGTACTTGACAATTTTCCGCTTTCTAGTGTTACTTTTTCGCATTTACTACCAGAACGTGCGTGGATTGAGGACAAAAATTACGACATTATCGTCCTAACGGAAACCTGGCTGAATGATCAAATTCTCTCTGTGCAACTCTTCGGTCACCTGTATGCTGTTTACAGGAGTGATCGCTCCCCGCTTAACAGCCACAAAACACGCGGAGGAAGCGTACTGATAGCAGTATCGAAAAAAATTAACAGTTCAATTGATCAAACAATCATATCTGTATCGCTTGAGCAGTTATGGGTATTGGTTGAACTCCCACGAAATTCGCTTAGCATCGGAGTAATCTACTCGCCCCCTGATCGTCAAAACGATTCGGTGAGTATCAATGAGCACATAGACTCCTTGAGTTCGATATCTTCCCGATTAAGCCCCCGCACTCCTGCGCTATTGTTCGGTGACTATAATCAGTCCGGTTTACGATGGTGTTTTCCTGAAGGCGGATTACCTTTCGTTGATCCACTGCTGTCGCAAATTCCGACTGCCTGCAGCACTCTTCTCGATGGGTTCAACCTGAATGGATTTACCTAGATTAATACATTGCTGAATCGAAATCGTCTGTTAGATTTAATACTCGCAAATGATGTCGCTTCACCGGTCATAACCGTATGCTCGTCAGTTGAGCCACTGATTGACCTTGACGCGGACCATCCCGCTCTAGGCGTTGAGTTTAGGATACCAACGCCAATTGAGTACGACGAACCATCAATCTCATTCTCTCTTGACCTTCGTTGAGTTGATTATGTCGAACTGAACGATCTACTTTCCGTTATCGACTGGCGATTCATTGAAAGGACTGCTAATATCAATGACGCTGTTGAATGTTTCTGCGATGCTGTAGAAAGTGTTGTTTCTCGCGCTGTTCCAGCTAGTCGTCCACCGCTAAAACCGCCGTGGTCTAATCCACGCGAACACGTTCTGCCACCTTACGAAAATATTGTAACACTCGTTCGCAGTACTTCAAACAACAACTGAATACAGCAACTAGACAGTATCGTTGTTACAACATTTTTCTATATCGTTGCTATATTAAACGTATTGGAATGAATCTTCGTCGAAACCCTAAACGTTTCTGGTCCTTCGTTAACTCAAAAAGGAGAGAGACTGGCCTTCCGCACTCTATGTACTTTTTTTTATTCAATAGTAACATATTTGAAGGCACACTGCTTAAGCTCTTAGATGCCAAGGGCATTTTCTTATTTTAAATTATAACTAACTTAAAACTAGGGTATTATTCCGGTCGCAATGGTCGATTCTGGCAGATTCAGTCTGCAGCTGGCGGTCGGCAATGGTCGGTGGATTAAATATGACATTAGTGTCTTCCAGATGACGATTATACGTTTCAATGGATCCGCGGGAACTCTATGTACTTAACCGATGAAACGGCCCGCAACGAAAAGGAAAAGTGCGATTTATTTGCCCATCATTTTAAACAAACATTCAACGAGAGTTCTACTACACTGATGCAAATAGACGAAACAGTTACAGATGTGCCTTGTGATATTTTTAATTTCAATATTCCGCTTGTAACCGAAGAGATGGTTAGAGTCGCATTGAACAAATTCGTTCGCTGCTGGACCCGACGGTATTCCCTCATCTGTGCTGAATCGTTGTGCAGGTGCTCTCAGTTATCCACTAGCAAAACTGTTTAACCTTTCAACTCTACAATGTAAGTTTCCTTCTCGATGGAAGTTCTCCTATCTGTTTCCTGTTCACAAAAAAGGTGATAAACGCAATGTCTCCAATTATCGAGGAATAACGTCTTTGTGTGCTTGCTCAAAGCTGTTCGAAATTATTGTGAACTTTGCCAGCTGTAGGAACTACATAGATAACGAGCAGCATGGGTTCTATCCGAAACGTTCGGTGTCATCTAATCTCATGTTGTGCACTTCGAAATGTGTGCAGAGTATGGAAGGTGAATGGCAAATCGACGCAGCATATATGGATCTCAAAGCAGCATTTGACCGAGTGGAACATGGAATTCTTCTATCAAAATTGCAACGACTGGGAATCTCATCGATGGGCGTGGAATTGTTCAGCTTCTACCTAACAAACCGTTCTGTCAGTGTAAAAATTGGCTCCTCGATTTCAGAAGTTTTCTCAAGGCAGTAATCTTTATCCGCTGCTGTTTTCGATTTTCATGAACGATTTTTTGCTACTGTTACCACCGGAATGCAGACTCTCCTATGCCGATGACACAAAAATCTTTAAAGTTGTCAAATGTCTCCTGGATTGCTCCATCGTAAAACTGATCCTGTCATATTCGAGTGGAGAATATACAGGATCTTGGTGTTATTCTGGATCAAAAAATGACTTTTAGACTTCATTATGACGAAATCTTAGCCAAAGCCAATCGTCAACTCTTTGTATTGCTCACTTGTACGCTCTATACTTGAGTCAAACGCTGGGGTATGGTGTCCTTACCATGCCCCGTGGCGTAACCCCATGAATTTACCGCCATATACCGATCGAGCCATTGGAAACACGACGAATCATTGCTCAAGCTACATTTGCTACTAAACTGCTTTTGGGGGATATTGACAGCCTACCTTTGCTAATACGGTTAAGTCTCTACGCACCGGAAAGATCACTTCGTCAACGCAACTTTCTGCTCTCGGAATCAATGAATACGGTTTATGGACAGCACGAACATTTTCGCTCAGTCTGTACGAGATTCAACGAGTTTTAGTGTACTTAGTTCATTAATTTTTATTCATCAAGACAAACTATGTCAGATGAATCATAAGAAACAAATAAATAAACAAACAAATAAACTTTCCCAAATTAGTACCAGTGTGAATCGAAAAAGCCATTTTGTGAGTGGAAAGTAAAACTGAGATGATTAGACGAAGGACGTTACGATATAAGTTGTGAAACAAATATTTGTAACTACGCGAGTAAAGAGAAATATTCTGTTATATTTCACTGGAGGAACGGAAAGCCATTTTGTATCACATCAGGAAGCCATTTTATTGGCTTGTAGATCACTGTTTAGAAGATTGCGGCACGAAAATTAATATTACCGCAGGTAAAATACTTTATTTTATGACCCATTCAGCATGAAACTACAAAATTAATACTACATCAAAGAGGAAACCCCACAGTTCGACGTGGGTCTTTGTGTGGGAGCCGAAGTAACACATGGATCAATAAGTCCCGAGACTAACAATGGAAACAACATTTTTTTGCAAAATTATTTTTATTCATCAATATAATCACCTTTTAGGGTGATACAATGGTTCCAACGTTTTTCCAATTTTTCAATACCATGTTTATAAAAAAAATTATCTTTCGCTTCAAAATAAGCTCCAGTTTCAGCGATGACCTCCTCATTTGAGACAAATCTTTTTCCCTGGAGCATTTTTTTAAGATCAGCAAAGAGCCAGTAGTCACTGGGGGCTAAATCTGGCGTGTATGGGGGGTTGGGAAGCAGATCAAAGCCCAATTCGTTCAATTTCGCCATTGATTTCATCGACTTGTGGCAGGGTGCATTGTCTTGATGAAAAAGGATTTTTTTTTCTCTGCATGTGTGGTCGTTTTTTTGCGATTTCCTCCTGAAAACGCACCAGTAAGTCAATATAATAATCACTGTTGATCGATTTACCTTTTTCGAGGTAGTCAATGAAAATCACGCCCTGCGTATCCCAAAAAACTGACGCCATGACTTTGCCAGCTGACTGCTGCGTTTTCGGACGCTTCGGACGGCTTTCGCCGTCTTCTGGAGTGTAGTGATGTATCCATGTTTCGTCCATGGTCACGTAACGACGCAAGAAATCTTTTTTGTTGCGAGTAAATAGCGATAAAGTGCTTTCTGAATCATCGACTCGTTGCTGTTTTTGTTCCATCGAAAGCAATCGCGGCACCCACTTGGAAAAAACATTTTTCATGCTCAATTTTTCATGAAGGATAGTAAATACACTTCCATATGATATCTGTGTCATCTCAGCAATCTCACGGAGCTTCACTTTACGATTTTTCATTATAATTTTTGTCACTTCACTCACATTTTCCGGTGTAACGGCTTCCACAGGTCTACCCGAGCGTTCCGCGTCATTTGTGTCGGTACGACCACGTTTAAACTCGGCGAACCACCGACAAATCGTTGCTTTTGATGGACAAGAGTCCGGATAACATTTTTCAATTCATTGTTTCGCTTGCACGGTATTTTACCCATTAAAAAACAATGTTTTATAAAAACACGAAACTCGGTTTTTTCCATTTTTTAAACAAACTACAAAACGACTTTACTCCAACCTCGATAACTCAGCTGTTTCTGGTCGGATCGACTTAAAATTTTGAGCCGTTTCAAGCAAAGGTTAGTACTCTAGAAAGACGTGGTTACTGGTTTACTACGAGCGCCATCTCTGCTTTAGTCTCGGGACTTATTGATCCATGTGTTATGAGGTAGGGATAGCACGAGGTTGAGATCCTGAATACGAAATTTCATTATTCTCGTGTTACAAGCACGGGTGGTGCAACGTATCGTGCTATTGACAATATCCCAACCGTAAACATGTGTAGCTTGGAACTTCGCTTGCAGAAATGTCAACGGGAGTCGACGCAAGGTCATTAGCTGTGAGTTTTCAATAAGTCAGCCGGCCAATAATAATTAGGTTAGACGATTGTCAATAATAGAGCAATTTCGTATTTAGGATCAAGTATCGGCTAAGACGGCATTTCGTTTCAATCAGGTTTAGGGACTAAGTTTTGTTGATAATCGGAGTAGGGCGACTTGGATGTTCAAATGTTTTCGGGTGTTTGAGATTTATCTTTGATTTGCCCTGTGAAAAGAAGCCTTAGCCGGGCCCTTGAAAAAGCCTCAGCAGCCTCTCCTTGGGAGAGTGGCGCTAAAGCTGTTGTAGGTGAGCAGGAACCAACAAATTCGACACAATTACTTGACGAGATGCACATTGGGACAAACGATTCCTTCCATTCATTTATCCGGTAAAATCTCGTCTTCCCAGATCTTGGTAACGACCCAGTGCAGTGCTTTTGCTAGTGCATTACCACCGTGTTTTAGTACCTCGTTTGGTAGTTGGGCAACGCCAGCGGCAACCAGCCTACCTCCTTCTCGACTTCTTGGAGGTCGGGGACCGAAAGTCTATTTTCCTCATAGTACACACAGACACATAGTTTCTTCGGTGGAGCGTTTTAGTGGAATGCTTTATAAAGAAAAATCAGAAAAATCCTTTCTTTCAATGTTATTATTTGTTCCACGTATTTTGAAAAGACATGTCTTTCGTCTACTGCAACTCAGACAGCAGAAAGTTTACTACAAACTACAACTGATGGAAAAATGGTCCGTGTACAGTATGGTGAAGTAATCTTTGGGTATAAAATTATGGTTTTAAATGGCACCTTAGATTACCGATTATTTCATTTCGGATGTCAATATTTCAGTAAAAGAAACTATTAAAATGCTGTACGGGATTAATTTCTGGCATCCCAGAAATCCCAGGCTGATTTTGCATAAGGTTCCACATTGTTGTCCATTTCCCGTTGTATTTTGCTCCAATGCAAACGACCACCAACATGATGATGTAATCGATCTTCTTCGAAGGGCAACTGGCTCTGCGACCTGAGCGTTGGAGGTTTTATACCACGCAAAAGGTCTGCTCTCATTATTGACGGCTGCAGCACCCGACGATTGAAGTCCACATGAAAGTATGACCTGAGCGTTTGAGGCTTTATACCACGCAAGAGGTCTGCTTTCATTGCTAACTGACGACCGAAGTCCAAATGAAAGCATTACCGACTGCTCCACCTGACGATTGAATTCCAAGTGAGAGCATGACCTGAGCATTTGAAGTTTGATACCACGCAAAAGGTCTGCTCTCATTATTGACGACTGCTTCACCTGACGACCGAAGTCCAAATGAAAGCATTACCGACTGCTCCACCCGACCATTGAAGTCCAAATGAAAGCACGATTTAAGCGTTTGAGGCTCTATACCACGCAAAAGGTCCATAATTCCTGATCATATTTTGATGAAATAGTGAAAGAATTATGTTGCTACCATTAATACAAGTCGAGATATTCACGATTAAGTTCTGCTCATTCTTCCCTATGGATAATTTTGAAAAGGCACCCCTTAGTAAAGTAAGTCGTATTCACGACAAAACGGCCGTCTAAACAAAACTAATGACTGTATCACACTGAAGTTTGACATGTCTGCCTAACTGGAATAGATAATAAGGCACCATAATCTTTTTTGCGACAACTGCGCACTTTGACGGTCAAGAAGGTTACGTTTTAACCAACCAAATGCCATATCGACCGTGCCTAGTGTAAATGTACAAGTTGTCTTCCGAGATCCATCACCTCTATCCAAATAAGTTGAATCAATCGAAAAGTTTCACGAACTGGAAAATGTTAGCCTCCTTTGTCGAAATCATCATTATAATAATAATCAAACAAAATCAGTTAGTCATTTAGTGTACAAGGGATTTATTTTAAATATTTCTATCAAATTACAATACGTTTCTGTTATAGAAAAGCGTGGACTATTAGGAATCGCCTCTTCCTAGAAAGTTTGTGTGATTTATGAGAGGTTTCTTATGTTTAGGATGTTATGACTACCTATTCCCAACAGAAAATATTTAATCACATTCAAGTAAATATAGACGTAATACAATGACGTAAATCGTAATTTCAATTGTGGGAAAAGTGTTGTTTTTGAGTAATTATATAAAACTGTACTGGATGTTTATTTGAAAATCTAAAAATAATAATAGTAAGTAAAATAGTCTGTCACCTTCACAAAATTTTCGAAAGAAGTACATTCAACCCTACAAAACATACTGTCCCGTTTGTGGTTGCTCGGAAACAATGAACGGCACATTTGAAATTCGGTTCTTTTGATTGAATTCGGATGCTCCCTTGAGAAATAGTTCACGGTGTAGACGTTCGAGTTGGATTTCTATAATTCACCACACCGTTATGACCGACGAGAAAACATTGACCGAGCTGTCGCGGTGACTGCCAGAATGTGGCATATGTCTTCATCGATCGACGCCGCTTGTCTGATCTGTCCTCTTGGGAACTGTTGACATATGATTTCAACAACGGAAGCCCTTTTTGATGCTAGTTGAACACGAACTCGTGTGACACATTTCGATGTCCTTGTCGGTTTTCCCACAGAACCGTGCGTTGAAATCTTTTTCCTTGTCCCAGTAGCCTTCGCGCGCGTGATTCTTCGCGTTGCTCTCGCTCATAGTCACAGCCTGCTGCTGCTGTATGTTGGCTGCATGAGAAAATGAAAATAAAAAAAAAACACAGAAAAAAAATCACAGCCGCGCACTCGTTCGTTCGCTAGCTTGTCGGTGGGAGGGAGCCGGCCGCCTACTATGTACAACGCCTCGATACGACGTCACACACTTTGTGTGCTTTTATGTGTGTGCTTTGGCCACAGAAGATGAATGGGGAGCAGAGCACATGTAGCAGCGAATCGCTGATGATGATGATGATGATGATGATGATGGCGATGATGATGATGGTTACGGCTACGATTACTAATGATTTGGATGCTGTGAGTGTAATACATAGCGCGGCTCCAGCGATGATGATAAATACAGTAAATCGGCTCCAAAGCTCCCTCCAAAGAAAAATATTGCAAACTCCGATGATTGCAGGGAAAATGAATTCGGCTTGTCGAAAAAATTCTCTCGTTCGCCCTTACCCGATGTGTGTGTTTGTTTGTTTGCATTAGTATTGAATATTTATCTTCCATGCATACAAGAGCACTTTTTTTCGCAAGCACGTTGTTCTCATCTGTTCACCACCCACCGAAAAGCTTCGTCGCAGTAGGCACATGGTAGTAGCAGCGATGGTACAATAAAAGTAACTTGACATATCCAGTTCGGGGAGATGATTTGCGGTATCCATGGAGTTTCGTTCTCGGTTGACACACAATCTTTTCTCTCCTTCGTTGCGCTGTATGTTGTCGGAGGCTTATTTTTTCTCTGTCTCAGTTTTACTTTGGAATCACTCCTCCGGTTCGTCAAAATGAACGGGAAACACAAAAACTGGTACATAGGCTTAAGAAAACATTTGAATTGCGAAACGCATCGCACTGGCTTGGGTGGTAAAGGTGTTTCGTAGCACTTGTGGCACCGCCGCCATTGAATTGACGTGCCGATTCAGTTCTTCTTTTCGTTATATTCAGATTGTTGTGTTTCGTTTTTTTTTGCAACTGAGACTACATTCGGATTGTGATAGGCAGATTGTGTATCACGATGAAAGGGCGCCATTCGGTTTTGTGCCCACTGCCGTGGTGCGTTTGGGTTAAACTTTGAAGCGCTCTTGTACAGTCAAACTGTTGCATTGAAGATGAAAACGTTAGAATGAGAACTGGGCTGCAAGCGAGCTTTGTGGTTCACCAGGATAACGATATCGCAAAGTTTTTTCGTTTTTCCTTGGTGGGATTATCGATGCCTCAGACTTTCACTATAGGTACCTACTGTGTGGATTATTCTACCATGGTACAGAACATCTCTTATGTTAAATTATTTCGGCATGGCTTCATTTGAAACGATTTTGGATCCTTGTTACCGGACTATCGCAAAGCCAGTGCTGAATTTCTTCGGACACTAACAATCTTTCCAGGTCAGGACTCAAACATACTGACTTGCTAGACCAGTGCCTTATGCTCTGAATCACCGACCTAGGTTTCATGTTAATTAGGAATAATCGAACAAATTACTGAGCAAATTGCAACACTAGAGCCGTTCAACCGATTATTCTTTAGGGGATGAAATCAATGATATTATTTAACTTTTTCCATGTTCATTTTATTAAATTTCAGTACAATATCCAAATGCACGAACCTTCCTCTTAACACTACCCCTAAGGTCTTTTACAAAGTTTGGACCAACATTTTTTACGTGTAAATCCATCTTTTCCTTCAACTTTACTTCATTAGGATGATTCCAAAGTCCTTGCTTCACAATGGCTCTGTATCTCTTCGAATTATTTTTCGAGTAATGGCACGAAACTGACTCCGGCCAGAAAAGTGTAGTGTATTATAGTGTGACCAAAGAAGTGGAAGTAGAAGCTGTTGAATCGTCCTGTTCATTGATCGCCCTGGTTGTTGCAAATAGAGTACACTATCCACTTGAACAAATTACTTGCTAAACCAATGCACGTCTCGATTTGCTTAAGTTTTGGTTAAAGTTAAGATTCCTGCTTATCACCCATACATTGTAAGAAAAGCACTTCTATTGGTTTTCCTTTTTTTGCCCTTCATACTGATTTTTTTTGGTGTCTTGCTATCCTATGAAGGTTAGTTAAGGCAGGAACTGTTTGTTCATGAAAAAAGACAGTTCTTATAATTTGCGTAATAGATTTATAAATCTACCGTTCACTTTGACGTGTTTTTCCGCTTATGATCAAGAATAACAAGTGATGCTCTTCACAGGTTCTATGTAAATGGCTACATCAACTGAGTTTTTGGTAAAAATCGATTATAATTGCTATCGATTATTATCGATAAATAAAGGTGTACTGTTCATTAACACGTGAAACGTATATTTTTATTTATAAACACAGGTAAGGTCCTTGTAATTAAAAACTGGCCCAGAAAGTCTGAACGCACTTTAATTCCAATCTTATTCGAACTGTTGAATGGTTTCGGCTGTCGAAACAAACCTTACAAACCTTGAAGTCGTTTTTTGTAAACATTCTTTGATGTATATTTCGCTGTTCATTGAAGCAGTGGTGATGAAGGGTTTCGAAATCTTACCGTAGCTACAAATTGCATGCTAGACCATAGCTTCCTTACCAAATTTTTCGACTTAAATCGATGTCTCGGACTGGTTTAACACTTGCCCTTCTCGCACCGTATAATATTGTGGTCCCGGTAAGGATTTGTAATCGAGTTTCACGTAGGTTTCGTCGTCCATGATTATGCAGTTCAAATTTCCAGCAAGAATCGTGTTGTACAGCTTTCGAACCCTCGGCCTGATCGATGCTTCTTGTTTCGGACTACGTTTTAGTTGTTTCTGCTTCTTATAGGTTCGAAGATTCAAACGTTCTTTAGCATGAAGACTTCGAAGTGCCCACTTTTTTGGCCACATCCCGAACTGAATGAAACCTCCTTCTTTTGCTCGAACGCCTTCAGTATACGTTTATCCAACTGATGGTTAGCAGGACCTTTTTTTCGACTCGTTTTCGGTTTACCCTTAAAGGTGTTATCCTCACCGAACTTTTTGATTGCATTTCGCACGGCTTTATCACTTACTCCTTCCATTTTTTGCTATCTTTCTTAGTGACAGTCCGCGTTCTGTGCACCATTTGTACACAATTTTTCGACGTTGTTCTGCTGAAAGTTCACGCATTTCGAAACAAACTAATGAACTAGCGAACAAAACATGTCGTAAGTCCACTGCACTCAATCACTGAATATATTCCGTATTTCTATGTGTCGTATTTGCTCGATATGCTTTGTGTGATGATTCTTTCAGTTCATGCGGTTGAAAATTTAAGCGTCATATTTTGGCACTGAATTTCATCTCCATGCTCGTTCATACCAAACATTTTAAAAAAATTCAATTTTGAGTTATTTGTGGTGACCATTTTTCCGATGATATGAAGAATAAATTATGCTGCTGTGTTGAACACAATAAGAGATATTCGGGATAAAGTTCTACACATTCTTGTACAGAGTTAAATTTGAGAAGACGCCCCATAGTAAAGTAAGATATATTCACACCAAAGAATTTTCAAACAATTAAGTCATTTTCAGCAATACACATTCATAATTCAGCACCTAATAAAAATGCACGCTATCATAGTACAGAAATAGTTCCATTTCTATTCATACACAGTCAGAAAGGGTGCGATGGTAGAGAATATATCAGCGGTGATAGAGACTTACAACTCCATCAATGAACACTGCTTGCTACATTATGGCAATATTTTCATTTTCTCTCAGTTGTCTCTTATATTCTGACACAATCGCAGTTTATGTTTCGATTACCGACCGACCAGAATTGTTTATTGCAAGGTAATTTAAAATATATGTTTTGATTTGCACGGTGAAATCTTACCCACAATAAAATACTTAATAATAGCTTAATTGTCTTACTACAAGTTGGTGAGACTTTTTTAACAATTACTGAGTATTTGGATTTGGAAATTTGTATTTATCACGAAGGGCGAATCGAGATAATATTTTTAGCTCATTTTAGCTTTAGGTTGTAACTATTTCTGTGAGAAATATCTTTTTAATGATACAATTTTGTTCTCCTTTGCTGATTGGGAATGGTTTGAGGTTGTCGGAAAATTATCTCTTATCCGAGCTGCTGTTACCTTCACCGTTGGAATGCGGGAAAAGATGAAAGAGCATCGGAACATTTAAGAACTCAATAATACAAAATTGAACTAAATTTCTGTTTGAGCTGTTCGTAGAATATTCTCACTAATAGTTAGTGACTAAATTGAATATTAGTGACTAAATTGAAGCGTGGAACAGCTGGAACGGGCTAAGCAGAGGTGATGATTAAGATTTCAAACATCCCAACTTGTTGCTTTTTTGATAGACAAAAAACGAAGCAGCATATTTACCGTAACGACACTTTCGGGCTTCCAACTCATTATTTGGAGAATCCGAAAAGAGAAAATTCTTGTGTGGCAGGCAATTTGTTCCTGCGGCCAATAAAAAGTGCCTCATATTCTATAAATGAATAAATTAATCGCAAATTTTTTACATGATAAAAACAACATTAAGTCATCATAACTAATTTTTGGTTATTTGCTTGGCCTAAGCAGAAAAACAAATTGAAAGAAAACCATGCATATGCACTCCAGTTTCCCCACCATGAATTGTGTTCCAGAGCAGCACAGATTGAAAGTTATCCAAACAACCAGAAGTTCCACAACTGCATAAAAGTACACGAGAAACTTTTGATAACTTGAAAGTGCAAAACAAGCTCCGCTTGAATATCTGCATAGAATATCAACAATGTATATTAGAAATAGCTTAGAGGTTCGCTTGGTTGCTGTAGTGGAATAATCCTGCAATATGAAAAACATTTTTAAAAAAATTGATGACTTATTTACCTGATTGTATTCAACGCAAATCATGAACTATGAACACTGTTGCGATTGTCAAAATTAGACAAAATAGCAGGAGGTTAAACAATTGCTAAGTGTGTGTGCAGTAAAGCGTTAGTGACTAACGCTTACGTTGAAAACAAGACGATGTAACTGAGAAATTCGGTTGAAATGCACCGAAAAATATTAACTTGTATTGGTGTGGGTGATGCATGAACCTACCGGAAACGAATTTCAGGTGTATGGGTAATCAGAGCTGAACACGGACAAAGGTGTTTACTGCAGCTGGTGTACTTTGTTCTATAGGGGATACGTTGGATGGTTTCGTTGAAGGGGATGCTTCACTGTTGTTGGTGACTGTCACAGGTGTACTGGGGTTGCTTAGGGTTGGTGTGAAGGAAGTACCGTTGTCCTTCGGTGTGGTTGTCTCCTTGTCCAGTTTATCACATGGCTTACCGTAATGAACAGCTTTTTGGCAATATTGACATGTGGCCATTTGATTGTCATAGGTAACAAGTTATTTGCACGGGATTCTTGTATCCTGACCGAAAGTTACATAAGAAGGTATAGGCCTTTTCAAGCGCATGCGTAACAAACGTACGCCATTTAGAATACCGGGGAAAAAGTTTTTCCACTTTTCTTTTTCGATAGAGAGAATCTCTCCGTATTGGGACATAGTTTTACGAATATAAGGATCGATGACGCCTGAGGGAAGATCATGCACACGCACTTCTATAGCACTATCATCCATATATACTGGAATGTTGTACTTAATGTTCTCGTGCTCCACATAATGCACATTATTATTGTCTTTTGCGAATTGAATTGCATCTAACTCTTTATCAAACTGGATGTGAACAACATTATTTGTCTTATTGCATTGAAGTAAATGCACACGTTTAATGTCAAGACGCATCCCAAGTAGCATGTTAAGTTGCTGTCCTGTATATTTCTACCGATTGTGCAATTTATCAAGTTAGTTTATATCACGATTCTAGTAACTGTTGGGTTATGGAAAAAGCGCAATTTTTCTGTGTTGTGCAACAAACTTTCAAGTTCATCCGTTATTACGAACATTTATTCACAACGATTGTGCAACTGATACAAAAACTCATGCGTCAATCCCATCGAAAAGGTAGTAATAAAATTAGCGGAGAAACAATTGTGAAACTCGTGCAATCTACTACGTAATGTAAACAAGAAATGGAATGATGTTTACAAAAACATAACAAACATAATTCCTTATAAATAAGTTTCACATTTGATTTTCAATACAACTGCTCTCAACACAAACATGGATCTTGTAAAATAAACTGCATATGAAAAATGATAATGCACATATTGTAGAATTAATCTTTTGTGTTTTTTTAAATGGAAAATCGACAACGAACTGCATTTTTGTGGTGAAACATGTATTCGTACGCCCGAAATTTTCAAGCGCCTTTAAATTAACGTGATTTGGTGATTGTACACAAATATCTGTAAAAATGAAAAAAAAACAGTCTATTATTTTTAATGAGAATCATCGGAATGGTGTTTATAATACGTGTATTCAAACATTCTTTAAAATTATCGGACGATTTTGATCAAACTAATGTGTAATTAAACCTGAAAAATCCTGAAATACTTTTTTCTTGAATATTTTCCAATATGGCATCGATTGTAACACTGAGTTGAATAAAAAATATTATCTAAATAACAGGAAACATTAACATGTTAATATTTCGGAAAGAAATTCGTTTGTTTTGTTTTTCATCAGTTTTAATTTTTAAACAACAATACAGTATAGTTATTTATCTCAGAGGGCCCGACTTTTGTGATACGCACTGTAGGTATTATTTTGGCAAGTCCGTGTGCTGGAGTTGCAAAAACAAGTTGCACAAGCGGTAATATATAACCATGGGAGTAACTATGATGAAATTAACTTTTCGTTCAATATCTTTGAAAAGTGATGTCAGGTATGCTTATTTTTTTAGCGAAATGAAAACCGAATACAAATTATCTGATTGATTTTTGTTTTCATTGCGTATATAACGCTGTATTCCTACAACTTTTAAGATAATAATCTCATGTCTGCAAGTTTTACGTTCAATTCAGATATCTTGCACAACTTTTTTGCAAGTTTTGAATTTTATATCAATGTTTTTCTAAAACTAAAGAAAACTGCGCACATTGATCTAAAAGTTCATGAGGCAGCCAAAACAAGGCGGACTCTGCAGAAATATATTTTTTACAGCAAGATTATCAATTCGGCTTAGCATTTTTTGCCTTGCGGAGAGCATCAATCATTTCACTAATTTTTCTTTCACAAGAGATTTAAAGCAATTTCGACGTATATTGTGTCCGCTACAATTATGACAGCCGTTTGGAAAGTTTTTGATAAGTTGCACAATTGTTATAGTTACTCCCGTTTCACATGACGATGTGATTTTTTTGCAGAACTTTAGTGAAACATAAACATGTTGGTGATTTACTGCACTAGATGTACTTAAAGTTGTTCTACAGTGATTTTTTCGGTAGTATTGTGAAACTTAACAGTGATAAGTTGCACAACCAATTTTAATATATATTTCTAAACATATCTAACATAAATAACATTTCTAAATCAATTGTAAAACATCTTGAAAGTTCAATAAGTTACATTTGCTACTTGGGATTTGTTCCTTAAGCAAACCTTCAAAATCTCGTATCGAAGGTCGAATTTTGCACTGCCTGAAGTCAACAATAATTGTATTCTTTCGTGTCGGCGGTAGCTTTTTTCCGTTTGGTTCACTCATTTTCGAGGTCGTTCTATTGTTCACCACACAATACTGTACTTGGTTTCTTTCGTCCCGAATGTAAGCGGTTTTGTTTCATCGACTGACTTGAATGAGATGTGAGAGCGAACTGCGTTGGTTGTAGGTTCGCATTGAAAAGAGAAAATTTGAGCAAGGATTCACTTGATCAACTTCTCAGCTGATTTGATTTGTTCACTTCTGATTAGTCTGCGCTGAGACTACAGTGGACACCGCAAATCATGATTTTTAAGAAGCGTCCTCAAAAATACGAAAAAATGATAAAATGTTGTTCGAATGATGCTTTTTATCTTGCATAACATAGGAATTTATTTTCTTGAACGATGATTCTGGAAAAAAATGGCAAAAATGATGATTTTTTTCATCGTTTAGACCATAACCATTAGGGGGAACATTGGGACACCCTTTAATTTTCCAGATAGCAAATTTCGACAAATATACGTAAAATTATTCTAAGCCTATAGTTTAATTTGGACTGTAACTACTTAGACGATAGATCGAGTAACGAGAGAAAAGTTGATGAAAATTCGGAATGAAATCGCATATATTTTTCGGAAAAACAAATCCCACTGGTCTGCTCTATTGCTTTAGCTTCTGTTAAATAACACATCCACAAAACCTTCCAGTATAGTGTGGTCAACTCTATCGATCGAGGCGTTCGTTTTTTTTTCTCTACTAGATTTCATTAAATATGTATTGTGGCAAAATACTTCTTCTGTACGACCATTCCTGTCGCAACCATGCAAGGCAGGCACAAAATGAGAGGAAAAAAAAAGTACACCGTCATATAAAAACTGCAGGCGAATCCTTATGTATGTTTAGTAATTAAAATCAAATCCTACATGGACAAGTGGATTCTCTCATTCCGCCGCGTGCAACCGCTACCTACCACGACCTACCGGTGGTGAGTGCAAGTAGAAGCGAAAAATATAGACGAGTGTCCTGTAAAAAAAGAATCATCAATTTTCAGAATTTGGTCCGTGCGATATCTACCAGGAATAAAAAGCAACGATATTTGCGCTTTCATAACTCCATGCACACCAAATCCACCCACCACTCGATTTTGGTCTTTCGTCTGCTCCTTCCAACCGCGCGCACGCACCCCGCGTCATGAAAAGACAAAAAAATAGCGCCCACTATTCCCAGACGCGCCCCGGAAGATTAATCTATGTGTCGTACATTTTCGGACCCAGAAAAAGTGCCCCCGCGAGCAGCAGGAAAAAATCGCAAAATATCTCGAATGTACGTAAATTTTTCTCGAAAAAAAAAACAGCATCGCCACACACTCGGAACACTTTCTCTCTATCTCATTTCAGCTAAATCAAACTGTATTTATTCTCACCCCACCAGCGGTCCGGCACTTGAGCATAGGAGGCGGTGCGGTCCAGTGCCTATATTCGCGATGTGCTTTCTCACCACCCCAGCACAGTTTACGTAAGCACTACAGCAATGGTGGGCGAGAAAAAAATTAAGCCACCCATCATACTTATAGCCTGATGCAGCTTCGTATAGGACACTCAAGCGTTCCCATTACGCCCCAAATGTTCTCTCATTCCGCGAGGTTGCATCAACGTCGGCACAAGTAGCAGAATCCTCGCATCTGCCAGAAAAGTGCGAGAGGAAATGTACACAGCAGCAGCAACAGCGCAGTAGGCGAGGAAAAAAAGTATAGAATCAACTGAACGACGATTGCTTTGGTCACCTTCTCACTCCCGCCATTTGTCGGTCGATGGAAGCTAGCGTTGGTGGGATTGTGTCCCACTGGTCACCATCGTCGATGTCGTAGTCGTTGGCGCCGTCGTTGCTAGTGGAATGGTTCCAATAGGTCCTGGGGACGTTGGCGATACCCCGTTTCTGCTAGGATCGTTTGGAAGCGATGGCCAAATATTCCCAGCTTTTCAAAAAAAAAAAAAAAAAAGACGAATGCCCTTTGCATAGGGAAGGAAGGTAGCACTGCGGTAGTAACGGAGCATCATCGGGAGATTGGAATATGCATGCGGAATACGAAGCAAATGAAAAAATATCGCTTCGAATAACCTCGCAGCAACCGAGGAGTTTTTGCATGTTTACGCGTTGGTCACTTGGATGCCACTCTATCTTCTCCTGTGCATGCCTACTATGTGCGCGGGAAGGTTACATACAGTATAAAAATTCATTTAAATATGATTGCGCGTTCTTGGATTATTTTTGCAACGTTATTGGTTTGGGGTGCAAACTAAATGTAGTCTCATTTACATTTTATCGTTTGAAGCCCATAAATTGATGATTTTGCGGCGAATATCTATCTAGACCGTCGTTACCGGTACATTCCGAAGCCTAAACAATCATACAAAGCGTCTTCGTCGATTGTTCACTGCATTGTGGTGCAAGATTTTCTTCGGATCTAAAATTGATATCCAATGATGCTCCAAATTGAACTAACGTAGACATATCGAATTCTACCAAACTAGACTCAAATGACCACAAGGTGTAGCAGATTGTCGGCAGCCTGTAGAGATTTGTTGTAATAGGGAGTCCAAAGTCCTAGTAATATGGCAAAAATTCCATGATTTTGTGTTTGACAATGATATCGAATTCAAATCTCTGGAAATGGTTCAGCAAAATAACAACGTATCGTTTCATTCATTTCACATTTCAACTTGGTTTATGTTTCCAATGTGCTCGATACAGACATTAACGGCTTTGCTTTGACTCTACCTTCGTATGTTTTTAACAATAGTCGCAAATATTGAAATCTTTGCTTGCGAATACATCGAATACTATGTTAAAATGGCAGCGAAAAAATATGTTCCCCTCAAATGAAAGTCTCGACTTTAATAAAATTTTACAAACGAAAAAAAAAACTTTAAAAGGTTTTGAGGAGCTATTGGTTTACTATACCCACTTTCGTCCGTCTACTCGGTGACACTATTGCTTTTATAGGGGTCTTATTTTCGTCTTCATTATTGTTCCAGCAAACAATGTATTGATTGTCGGTGATGGGAGAATTATTTGTTGGAGATAATTTCTGTAATGCGTAAAAGAAAAACTGGTACCGGGAGAAAAACTGGCACAGCTCCACATTTCTCTTTCGATGGAAAAAATCTCCCAATAAAGCAGTTTCCCTTATCAATTATATTTCGTGCCAGACTCTGAATGGGTATCATCTACACGACTTATACGACTGGATCCTTTTTTATTGTAGACTATAAATCGTGCCGTTGACCTCGCAAGCCGCAGTTTAAAGACGGTAGTTATTCAAAACGAAACAACATATTGCGTTCGGCAATGCAATAAAATGCAAAGTGTTTAGTTACCCGATGACATGCAAATGAATTGAGATAGTTCGAATGTATCCTGTATGTTTAAAATGACATTTACGAAAGGCTACCCAGAGGTTGACTTGCGAGTTAGAAGGTTAACTGCCTCATGAGGTGGAGTGTAAAAAGAGAGTATGCTTGAAGCAATGGCGAGACAAATAAATTGTAGAATTGCAACAAACCAAATAAGAATTGTATTTCAAAGACAGAAAATAGCGTAGTGATTGTTCAAAACTGTCAGTACACTTTTGCATGATACACGTAAACTTTCTGAAATTTGGATTAAATTAAGGCCGGCTGTATTTCCAGAAGCTCATTCGACTCACTTCATTGGGATCGAAAAATGTCGGTTTTTTAACTTACTTTCGAATAAATGGTCTCGTGGCGGTTATTTAAGTCAAACTTCCAGTTTCGAAGTAACAGAATGAAAAGTTCGAAAAAATACTCGATTCGGCTTTCTCTGATACCTCTTTTTTATGAGTTTAGATTCAAATGGAAGGTATCTAAGCTTTAATAGCTTCATTATTTTTACGTTTCGTCTCTGACTCATCAGTGCAGAGCAGTTCAAATTGAACTGCTTAGTGCTAAACTCGGCAGTTCAATTTGAACCGCTAAGCAGACGCAAAGTTTCTGCTACTTACAGAACACTTTTTGTTTTGCAACGAAGTGCAATGTCTTTTCTGACGTGCCGAACGAAAACGTGTTTTCGACTATTTTTGGCCGATGCAGGTATCTTAGGGGTTAGCCAAACTTTGTGCTAGGGCACATAACCGTTTTCATTATTTTTACGTTTTGTCTTTGACTCATCAGTGCAGAGCAGTTTAATTGCTTGCTATTGAATTTTCATTCTGTGCCTCGATCGAGCTCGAGTTTTCACTTAATCGAATTACAGAATGCAAATTTTCATATTAGACCGCTGGACCGGTTTTTTACAAACTAAGATTCACATTATAGCTATTCTACTTCCGTTTCCGGAGAACCGGTGTAAAATGTGCACTTTATTTTCTCATTCTCAGAAACCGTCGAACCATAACCATTTTCATAAACTAAAATTGAAATGAATGTTTTCATAGGCAGATAACTCGATTTTGATTTTTTTCCGAATCGTACTTCCGGTTCCGGAGTAACGGAGTGAAATTTTAAAAATTACCTGTACTCGATTTTTTTTCAGAATCTTCTGATCCGGATTTTAACAGGTTTAGAATGAAATGAAATGTCTTTTGGATCCATATCTTGTTATTGATTCTAATCAAGAGCCGACTTCCAATTCCTAAGTAACGGTAACGGAATGCAACAAAATGGGAAAATGGTGCGCTCCATTTCTAAGAGATCGCAGGGCCAATTTTCACAAACGAAGATTCAAATGTAAGGTTTTATAGTGACATAGTCTGCTATTAAATGGATCCGACTGCAAAATAATCACAAACATACACAATTTTCTTAATCTCTGAAATTGTTGGGCCAGTTTTCATAAACATGAATTCAAATGAAAGGTATCGTAGTCTTATCACCTGCTATTTTATTTTATCTCGATGCAGCTTCTCTTTTCTGAACTGCATGTTGATGTGTGTTAAGGCAAGGTTTCTTCAAACAATTCAAAAAAAAATCGAAATAAAAATTCCGTTTAATTGTTGTAAAATACTCTTAGAAATGATGTAGAATTTTAACGAATGATGATGTAATTTTTAACGAAACTTGGCGAGACACTTGACATTTAATGTCACCTGTCGATTTGCGTTGCCATTTTTCGTGGATTCGGAAAACATGCAAATTGTGTAAAAGGGAACGATTTCTTTGAGTAATAACAATATGCGCAATAAAAAAATGATACTTTTAGGTGTATAAATGAGTTCGTGCGTTTTTTCCAAAATTTGAAACTTTAGTGACAAAAACTGGTTACAAATTCAATATTCAAAGTATTACCTAACGCTTGTCACTACTTATTCCCATTGTTCTGGTAATTCACGGTACCCTTTTCAAAAACTCAACCAGCTTGGCCGCTATCAACGTATCGATCCATTTTCAATTTCATCATAATTGGACTGAATCGACTGGAATAAATAGTAATTGAAGGACCTTCTGACTTCAAATCATACAGAACCTAATTGCCTACCTTTTGGAACATTCCCATTGCTTTTAAACGTTCGTAAATGACTTGCTGAGTAACATCGAGTGATTTTGCAAGTTCCTCTTGCATTTACAACGGGTCTAGATCGAGCGATTACTCAAATTCTTCATCGTCAAACTTTGGTGGCACTCCGGCTCTGTCTTTGTTTTCCAAACCAAAATTTTCCGACACGTTCGTTCAGTTAGAGCATGCTCACTAAACGCTTTCACAAAAATACATACAAGAAACATTTATTTGTTATTTGTTAATCTTTTTCATTTTTTTCGATTAAAACCCTTCTCCAATCATAGCATTAGTGTTCAATATTTCATAATACAATAAAGCAAAATCTATTTTATCTACTTCGGGTACTTCCGGAATCGGTAACTTGTAACTGATGTAGTCGAAATCGGTAGGTTTTACCAGCAAATAATATAATCTACAAACTTTAACAATGAATTCGCAGTATTTCTATATGAGAAAGGCATTAATTGAATTACTGATACGACTATAATTGACAGTTACTGAATTTAGCGTTGCCAAGGTTCTCAATAATTATACATTTGCCATGTTTGGATTTATCCGGAAAAAATGATGCGTATTTCCCCGCATCATGAATTCATTACTGGACAAGCTCAGTTAGAAGTTACACTACTGGTCAAAGATTTGGGCAGTGTTGGTGATTGCCGAAAATTTGACAGAAGCTGCTATATTGCTCTCTATATTGTATATAACATTTTCAATCCGTTAGAAGATGCCACAAGAACACGAGTCATTCAATGCATGAACCGCGAGAGAATTTTTCTACATTTCTTCGCTCCACCTTATACTCTGAGTATTTCACGGCCCTTGAAAAAAAAAACAGTCTGATAATGATCGTTGCTGTGTGGAATTTTCCAAGAGAGAATCGCAAGTTGAAAATTATCGCAGAAAATCGAATCAATGATTCAACTTGATGATTCTCATACTAGGTTGCAATATTCCAAAACCCTTGTGTGGAGCATTCACATACATTTTCATAGACACAACTTATACAAAGGTTATATGCACATAGTTAGAATAAGCGGCAATAGTAAAATGATTCTATCGCAATTATCCACAGCCCATACAGAATCGGATCGCGAAACGAGAATAAGCGACCGTTTGTTGCTTCAGAGAGGATCCCCACAGCAGCGTGCTAGCCTTTGATTCACAGAAATGTAATCGAAAAAAATTCGCTCTCGCACTGGTGTCTATTCTATGTTAAATGAGCCATGCCGGGTGTTTGTTGCTGCGATGATATTAGTCTCTCTTTTATGGCACTGATTCAATCGTGTGAAGAGTGAAGAGTGAGCATTCTTTGATACGATAAAAGCCATCCTTGGATTTGGGTCTGCATGATTTATTTTCTAATTGTTACCAATTACCTTGGCTACGCAGTAGATTTTGTCAAGCAAGTGTGTCGTGCAGTGGTCGCCCTCGCAAGATGCGTAAATCGAGCATAAACGTGTTGTGTCTGTGCGTCAAGTATCTATTACGCGCTGCATCCTTGTGCTGCAAAAACTCACTTCAAAAGTAATATTTAAAACTGTTTCTTACATTTTCCTTTGCAAAAGGGCGAGTAAAACATATTTATAATTTAAAATCATAAGTTTTTGTGTAAATCGACGTATTTCTAAAAATATCATCCCATTATAAAATGTTAGTAAAATTATATATTTCATGTTTCAAAAGTAGAGAAATAGGTCGAAAAGCTGACCTAAGTGTAGAGATACGAGCAGTAATAGTGGCACTACACGAAGAAGGTTATTCAACACGAAAAATAGCTTCTAAATTGCAATGTTTGCAAAATTACAGTAATGAGAACATTATATAGAAAGAGCCAAATCAGAAAAAAACATGGATTTTGAACGTTTCATCAACATTATACTTTTAACCGGCAGTGTTAGGTTAATTAGCGTCACCTGGTGGATATGTAAAGGAACACTTTGGCATCATCGAACTATTCTACAAATGGCTTGAAATAGTTTTTCTTCGCCGTAGCATTACTTTTACATAAAATTCTTATCCTAATTTAATTCTAACATAGTCACAACGATTTGAATTTATTAAAACATATTCCTCTTATTACTTAAATATCATCTTAGGTAACTCGTCATTAATTATGAAATCTATTCGGAAATATTATTTGAACTAAACGATTAACTTCTATAAATTATAAAATAAGCTGTTATTTTCAGACATTTTGTTGATAATTTCATAAAATGTTTCGAGTTTGTTTGTATCATTACATAATTTCCATTCTAATTTAGCTATTGGTAGAACTCATGGACGCAGCTGGGATCAGAACTAAGTCTTAAAAGGGGCCTTTATTAAATTGAAACTCCAATTTTCTTTATGAAATGATAAATAAGTTTCATGTATGGAAGGTCACGACAAGCAAGAATGTCTCGAACTGGGACATTGGATAGTCTACCTTGGGTACGCAAAGAATTTATTAGTTGAAATCTGACATCACGATACTCCACGCATGTCCAAACGACATGATCAATATCCCGATAACCTTCGCCACAACCACAATGATTAGTCTCGGAGAGCCCAATTCGAAGGAGATGTGCGTCTAACGTGTAGTGATTGGACATGAGTCTGGACATCATACGAATGAAATCCCTACTCACATCCAGTCCCCTGAACCATGCCTTTGTCGATATTTTCGGAATAATTGAGTGCATCCACCGACCCAGATCATCTTTATCCCAAGAAGCTTGCCAGCTGGCAAGTGTTCTTTGGCGAGACGAGCTATAGAATTCGTTGAAAGCAATCGGTCTCTTATAAATTTCACCCTCAACAGCATCACGTTTGGCTAAAATATCAAAAAAAAAAGATGCCGTTATTATGCGTTATACGAGAAAAAGAATTCTGCGAGCTGAAACAATCTCGAATAAATAGGTAGAAAAGAAAGCGTTCAAAAAATAATAATATATATTGAAACATAAATTGTTGGTTGAATGAAGAGTTGCCTTGTACGGCATGGAAGCTGAAATCTAGTAAATCTATTCTTGGCTTTTTGTTCCTTCAGATTCCACACGGCCTCAAGGCTTTTTCTGCCCGGAAAAAGATAACAGGTACTATCAATCTCCTAGTAGTCCCCAGCCCCTTCAATTCAATGTTGGGACTTATTTTTACTCAGAAGTCGGGGCGGAAAATGAATCGTAAAGATCAGTGGTTCTCAACCTATTTATTTAACGGATCCCTTTGAAACCGAAACAGTTCTTCGCGGACTCATACTGGACAAAAATTTACACGCTATTTCGAAAATGGCACAGTTTCAACGGAAAAGGGCACACAATCTTTGAAAACGACCACATGATAATGATTTCGAAAAGAAAACATATTGAATTTGAGGCAATACAAAACCACCTACTGCTAGAAACAACTTCCGACACAAAAAACTGAAAACGATTCGCGACCCCCAAAAATTTTTTTGCAGACCCCCTGGGGTCCACTGACCATAGGTTGGAGATAACTGGTATAGGTTAAGGGCTCTCTATTTCATCTGAGCTCCTATTTCCATCTCATCCCTTCACCTCATTACTTTGAAAATGAATAATATCTTACAACGTACCTGAACCAAACTGTGAAATGTTTTAAAATGATTATTCAAACTATTGACACACTTTTCCATAGGATAAAAATGGTTTTAATGATCCTTTTTTTTCATTTAAAACAAACTCACCTTTCGATTTAGGACACATTTTCGTCTCAAGATTTACAGTTCGTCATGTTTCTCAATATCTACTAAACGATACGTCACAAAACATGATCACTATTTCGCACAATTACACTACTATAGAATGCTGGATGACTTCATAATTAGTAATGTTCACTTGCCACTTGTTTAATTAACGATTCAAAACTTCAAAAACTACCCGACAAGCAATAAAGGTCTTCAAAAATATGAGATGAAAGTTTTTCACTTAGTTCACTTGATTGCGCTTTGTTTTCATCTCATTTGGTTTATATTATTGATATTTACATTTCAAAAAAATTATTTCGGCTTCGAATATTACCAGAAAGAGCGTGTTAAATACTAATGAAATAACTATTGTGGCAAATCCAACAGCACTGGTTTCTTTCCTCTATATGTCAACATATCATCGGTTGTGCACAGAGATGCCAGATATTTTCATAGAGAATATGTATTACTTTGCATAAAAAGTCTATATCTGCTCTATCTGTTTTCACTAATAAAATGATGTTAAAAGATAATTCTTCATATCTGCGAAGATTTCCATTTTAACATGCGATTTATCTATTGATTAATAAACTTTCAAATAATTACTGCAATCAAATAGTAATAGTAATACTCACAGAGAAAAGTCTAATTTTTTACTTCTCACTTTTTATAAACCAAACAAATCTGTATTACTTTTAGGAAATCTGTATAAAATCTGTATAAATGAGCGATGCCATTCTGTTTTTAGAAGGGCTAATGCCTAAATAAAAACAACTCCTTTTTTGTTTTGTTGTTAAGTTTACAACAATTCCTTTTTCTTTTGTTGTTAAGTTTACCAAACTAACTGTACAGTAAAATTTTAAATTTAAAACGAAAGGTAACGAAAACAACCCAAAAATTTTTAAACGTCGAAATGATTCGAAACTGGTTCTAAAAATATCGTGTGTTGTCTCATAGTTGGCATCAGGCCATTTTTAAGAAAAAATCGGACATTTTGAGCCTGAGAGTGTAATAGTGCAATGTTATATTTTGATTGCTGTCGCCATTAATAATTGATAGGATGAATAAAGAACCAGCGATAGGATGAATAAAAATCCTTTGAGATGGAATTAGGAGCAGTGAACATATCAGAAGTGTTTTTAGCTGATTTTTTGAACATTATTTTAATTTCTAAGCAATGTGAATTAATTCTCCGTGTGGAGCAAGGCAAATTAAGCAGAAATATGAAAAAATCATAGTGATTTTAGTGGTTAAATCAGGTTTTTAAGTTAACGTTCTTACAAATGAGATGAAATAGGGAGCCCTTACCCTAGATTGGACATTCATTTAAAAAATAATCTTGTTAGAATTCTTTGGTTTAGAATATTACTATGCGATGTTTAAACCGGTAAACAATAACAAATTGAGTGACTCTTAAAGTCTATTCAATTTTAAAGTTATTTATAGCTGGAATCTAATATTTTCCCTCTACGGAAAACTAATAATTTTAAATTAGAATCCTTTAGGATGATATGATAAGCATTCATTAAAAAACCGGAAACGAATACTTCAACATGATTTTAGCAATAATCCAGTACACGCTACAGTAATAGGCCTACTGCTTGATCATTTGAATGGTTTTCGTACACCAGAAACGGCATCTTCCGCCACTGATGCCTGATCGCTGTAGTGGTGGAAGTATTTAGTGCTGGTGCCTACTCTCTATTATGTATATCGTTTAGACCGAGGCACGTAGGCAAAGTGGATTTTGAGTCAGAATTTTTTTTTGTTTTTTTATTTCTATGCCAACACTCTGTCACGGTTCCTCTAGAGAACGGTTATTGCTTTCGTTTCGGTCAAACACACACACTGTGCCAAACATGCACAAAAATGGAGTCTAATATGCGCACTCCTCGCGTCAAGCCATCGCCCAAACTACCGCATTTACTTCATCCCCGGTGTGATTGCAACTACATGCAAACACGCGTGAATTTCGTCCGATTTTTCGTGTGTTTGGCCTCATTTACTCATGCCTCCCCATCGAACCAAAAATGAAGCAATGCGAGGTGACCGCGACCATCATGCACACAACATACAACATTTTCACATCCATCACCACCACCACCACCACCACCATCACCTGCACCACAGATTCGGCTAAATATACGACAGATACCAGTAGCACTAAAACACACTAGGAGACGGCTTATGCACTGAGAACACACTGAGGTCCCACATAAAGTTAAAAGCAATCGTATAGCCAGTACCCGAATTGTGTTTTTTTTATCGAAAAAAAATAGAGAAAAATATCTACGCCGTATAGCGGACCAAATGCTAACCCATCTCCAGCCTACCCGTTCCGTGCTACCATTAAACCACCATCGTCATCGGAAAAGGATCGAAACTCCATCGCAGCAGGCTTGCCGGCATCGCATCGTCTCTATGGTGGTGGCCAGTGTGTGCATCCCATCGAACGCTGGCTAAGCTGAGAGCCTCGTCGCAGAAGGACCACACCGAAAAAAATATACGCCACAGTGGCAGCAAAAAAGTATACATAACAAACGGCGAAAATATATCAACAACGCGGATTTTTATTTTTTAAGTTTTTCGTCGTTTTTTGTTTGGAGGACGTTTCCATTTTCGCCGAACGAACAGCCGCACGGGCCGCGAATCATCTGAGCTCTCCGCTTCGGATGGAAAGCGGAAAACTGCATCGCGAAAGAGTACAAGAGATCGGCGTATTCCCCTGTGGATGAGTGAAACAGCAGCACACCGGTTTAGGACGAGCGAGTAAAAAACAACAACAGCAATAACAACCAAAAAAAATACGTGCACGAAAAAGGATACTGTGTTTTTATTTACGGGAAAAATCATTCAATTTTTTGTACTTTTGCTTCGGATGCTGTTGCTTTGCCGTTGCTCTTCTACTTGTGGACGGTCATCCGTCGCGCGCGCGGAGTTAAGTTTGTGTTTGCCTCGCGTTTCCCGCTGCCACTGCGAAAAATATTTGGCGGAGTTGGGTAAGGGATTTTTGTTCTGGGTGGGGGTGATCTAGCGGGGTCGTGTGTGTGTGGCACTGGAAATGCATTCCACATACGTACGGTACCTATTTTCGCTAGTGAGTGAGTGAGTGGACACGATTTCTGAGGCATCCGATTTGGCTGAGAGCTGCCGGCAGGGTAACGTGCTGAGGGTAGGTACGGGTAGCGAAATGACCATTTCGCGGTAGTCTAAGCCATTCCCCAAGTCACCGAGGTGGACGAATAGAGAAAAATTGCACCCACTACGGAATAGTGAGCCTGATAGCTGACTCCTCGTCGGTTCTTACTTTCTCACAAATACCAGTACGTGAAAGAGAGAGAATTTAATAAATTAAAAACTAAAACTGAAATGATCGAATTGGGAAATTAATTTTTCTTCCAGTGGTCAAAAAACACTTCTGAACGTAAATACTGCAGGTGAATTTATTGGGTGGGGAAAAAGGCCAAACTATCGTTATGAAATTCGTTGCCTCCAATAAAAGTGTGGGAAGTTGGGCGAGAATGACCTGCCAAACAAGTCAACGCCAACTTGGATTGAATGTAGATGCCGAGCGAAACGAAAAAAAAAATTATGAGCTATACTCAGGTTATGCTCGTCGTCTGTTTTATCATAGCTAATGGGAATGGAGTGAAAAACAGGGCTATATCCCGGAATAACAAAAACAAAAAAAAAACTGAGAACGTTTTTAGTTTTTGGCCAATTTTTTAATTCAATTCAATTGAATGGCTTTTAGCGAATAGTGGAAGCATAGATAGAATATTGACGTTGCAAAATTGCTGTTCAAAGAAAAGCTACTGCCCAACTCATCGGAACGGATTGATCGATATGGGTTTGGGGTGGTTGAAATACGGAAGAGGATGTTCTGTTAGGAATCAGATAAACCCATCACTTAGAAGTTTTCATTACAAATGAACTTTTATTTGTTAAATTTAAATAACCGTCACTTCTTTGCATTAAGACTTCAACTTTTCTACGCTCATCAGTTAAAATTTTGAGTCAGTAAAATGTCACTGATAGTTTAATTTGAGCTGTTCTGCACTGAAAAAATAAACACGAGCATAATATTCGAAGTAATACTGTAATTTTAAATGCTGAATTAGATTATTCATTAATTCAAATCATTCAGATAAAATTGTTTAGTTTCGTTGTTCATTTCTCCATAATGAACAAAATTCATGCTCACAACAGTCAGGCATATCGATTGGTATTTTTGCCATCATTAATCTAGTTCAAATTGAATCCGTGAAACTGCGAACTGCTCTAAAGACTGTCCCATAAAGTATGGACGCAACCAAATACCGCTGCCATTTCGCAATGGTTGAGAATCTGTCAATTTTTATGGCTGCGTCCTGTTGTTTACACTCTTCTTTAACCACTTGTGCAGTTGTTTATTCGTTTTCATTAGTTTGTTTCGAAATGCGTGGACTTTCAACAGAACAGCGTCGTAAAATTGTGTACAAATGGTGAACAGAACGCGGACTGTCACTAAGAAAGATAGCAAAAAATGGAAGGAGTAAGTGAAAAAACCGTGCGAAATGCAATCAGGAAGTTCGGTGAGGATAACACCTTTGAGGATAAACCGAAAACGGGTCGAGAAAAAGTTCCTGCTAACCCTCAGTTGGATAAACGTATACTGAAGGCTTTCGAGCAAAAGAAGGAGGTTTCAGTTCGGGATGTGG
This sequence comes from Malaya genurostris, assembly GCF_030247185.1. NCBI lineage: Eukaryota > Metazoa > Arthropoda > Insecta > Diptera > Culicidae > Malaya > Malaya genurostris. The sequence goes on along the minus strand of NC_080572.1, from coordinate 11,733,900 downwards.
CAAAAAAAGTGGGCACTTCGAAGTCAAATGTTCTTCGTGCTAAAAAACGTTTGAATTTTCGAACCTATAAGAAGCAGAAACAACCAAAACGTAGTCCGAAACAAGAAGCATCGATCAGGCCGAGGGTTCGAAAGCTGTACAATACGATTCTTGCTGGAAATTTGAGCTGCATAATCATGGACGACGAAACCTACGTGAAACTCGATTACAAATCCTTGCCGGGACCACAATATTATATGGTGCGAGAAGGGCAAGTGTTAAACCAGTCCGACGCATCGATTGAAGTCGAAAAATTTGGTAAGAAGGCTATTGTCTGGCAAGCAATTTGTAGCTGCGGTAAGATTTCGAAACCCTTCATCACTACTGCTTCAATGAACAGCGAAATATACATCAAGGAATGTTTACAAAAACGACTACTACCCATGATTCGAAGCCACAAGGATCCTGTTGTCTTCTGGCCAGATCTTGCTTCTTGCCACTACTCGAAATCAACGATAGAAGGGTATACTACCAAAAATGTCACTTTCGTCCCAAAAGACATGAATCCACCAAAATGCCCACAACTTCGACCAATTGAGGAATTTTGGGCATTAACGAAGGCACATCTTAGGAAACATGTCTCGACAGTCGAAACCATTCAGCAGTTCGAAAAAAAATGGAAAAAAGTGTCAAAACTTGTCGCCAAGAAGTCTGTACGGAATTTAATGAGGAACGTTCGCAAGAAGGTCCGCCAGCTAGTCTACAATGGCTAAGTAACAAATGTTGAGAATAATATTCTGTTGTTGTAGTCAAATATTATCAGTATATCGAATAACATTTGAATATCTATCACTTGTGAATTATTTACAGCGAAATCAAAGTGCATCCATACTTTCTGGGACAGTCTTTAAAACGTTGCGAGATCTAAAATTTCAAAACCACTATTTCAGGTGCTTCCGAAACCGGAGACCGGAAACCAGAAGTCGTATCCTAATGAAATTCAGAAACTCCGTATGGGATCGTGAGACCTTTCAAATATTTTTGTTATATTGCGACCACGGGTGGTAACTAGTAATTTAATTGTTTTAGTATTTGTTCTTTTTATGAAAATAGATCATGTTTCGGAGATTGGTTTTACGGCTCATAATAATACTGGTCATAATAACACTTATCATAATAACACTGGTCAGGCCGGCTGTGGTGTGAGCAAACTTTGTAAAGATCGGGTAACCAACCCCGGTGGGAGCTATGGTCGTATGCTGACAGGGAAGGAAAAAACGAGCGTCTATTTCCCCTTGTTAGGGGCGGCTCAAAACAGCGTCTGACCCGGAGCGGGCGGCTGAAGATGAAACGCGGTGTCTCGTCAACTATAACAAAGCTGGCAGCCCCATCACGAGACTAGATATCGCAATTCTGGTAAGGTGGCATACTGAAATAAAATAAACACCAAGAATGACGAAAAGTAAATAACACTATTATATTTCGATCAACACGTTATTAAACATTTTGTTTGTTATGACTTTCAATATAAGTATGAAAATTGATAAAATATCGGGCAAAGCTGGTTTAGACTGCAATGTTTGCATTCAAGGAAGGTGAGGGTTTTCATCTAAGTCGTCCTGCTTACTCTGATGCAGGCCGAACTTCAGGTCTTCAAGGTAACGAAGACGCCTAACAGAAACGATAAACTGAATACAGTGGCGGAATCGTGCGCCAGGAAGCTGTACTGCAAATTGTTGGTGAAACCGAAATGCATCGCAGTGGACGACGAGACTATTCGTCTATTCGTCGGTTAGTCTCACCGGGATTTTTCAGAAGAAGAAGGTCGACAAATTTGCTTAAAAGTACTTGGTGTGGTAGGCAATCTGTGGATGCGACAACTTCAACAAGCCGTACATATATAAAAAAGAACATCTCAAGAAGCACCTGTTGTTTTTTCTCCAATCCATGAAGGTAACGACACTCCGTTTTGGGAGAATTTGGCATCTTGCCTTCACGCAAAGCCGGTGATGAAGTGATACAATATTGTTTTGTATCGATTCTTTGATGTTTACCAATGTCAACTGCTCATAAATTTGTCATTTACTTGGCATGAAAAAGTGCACAAAATATTTTTTCTTGATAGACTACACAGATTTCGTGAGATCTTCAATCCGTCCTGAAATCCTCAGCCGGGTAATCGTATTCCTCCTGTGACGATTTTCGCACAGTAACATTTAGGTTGGTAATGGACCGACTGATTATAGAATCTTTAATATTTGCTTCAAGTCAAATGTACACAATTAGGGTGGGGTTACCGAAAAAAAAACAATATTCGCCCTGTAAAATTTGAATCAAAACAACAACCGACATGTTTGTCGCTGTACTATTATTTCGATTTCGATTTGTCTATTCTCGCAGGAAATAATTCAAAAACAAGTTTTCGAGGACAATTTATTGGTTCTGAAAAGGACCATTTTACAATGTTTTGTAATACTAACAAAGCAAAGCCCTAGCATTAAATTCCCTGTTGTGGAATTTGGTCTTACTGTTTCGACAGACTTCGCAGCCGATTCTGAGCGTACAGAATCATTGCATGGCTAGGTACTACGATCCTGTACGATCATCGAACAGTAATATTTAGTGTATCTGAATAAAAAAGTTAGCTGAACCCGTTTGAAGTGAATGGCGTACAAAATAGCTCTACTTAAATATGATCCACTTATTGACGTAAATGTTTCACGAAACTGACCAGTCGAAAAGCCTCTTTGGTATTCTTTAGTAACATTGTATGAATTTTCCTATCATATAACGATTATTATGTGAAAAATTTGAGTAAAATTATGTAAAAAAACAGCCAGCGATCGACGACTTAGCTTGTATTGATCGACCACAAAAGTACTCCCACTGCGACTATTTTCGCCCATTCAGATTTAGTCCGATAATGGGTCGACTTCGTATAGCTCTTTAAATATTTGCTTCAAGGCAAATTTACACATTTAGGGCGGGGTCACCGAAAAAAAAAGAAAATCCGATTTCCAAATTTTTTTCGGAATCACTTCGAGACCCATGTATACCCATCAAACTCGCCAGAACTTTGCCCAATGGAATATTTCTGGACGAATATGAAGATTAGGAGTCGGAAAACAGGGAAGGTCTTCGAAAAAGACAAGGTTTTGAAGGCCACAGCCTACGAGAGCAGATGTCCCGGGTTGGTGGATCAATGCATTAGGTTCTAGTCTTACAAGCCAGTAAGTTCGAGCCCCAATTTCCATAAAATTCCATAAATGGTATGTAACACTAATACCGTTTTTGTTTTTTGATCAGAGCAGCCCGAGAGCTGACCCGAGGTCGCCTAAAGAACTTTTGATGTGTTTGTTTTAACAACCTGTGGTCGCTCTAGATCGAACCTCCATCGCGTAGTTTCGCTCTAAAAATTTTCTCGGGTCGCACCACGAATCCTGGCGAGTTTGTTTATTTTTTCTTTTTTTTCATGAGTTGTTGTTTAGGGCGCGTACCACGTGTAGGTTTTACTCGGAGTCAGAATCGCCTACGTGTTGGTTCAAAAACGAAAACGGTATAAGACTTCGCTTTGAATAGATACAATTAACCAACTTTGCACAAACTTAGCTGTGTATTATCTGAGAGTTTCTAATCATCTTTGTGTGTTGCATTTTTTTTCGAGAACATTTCGTTGCAGTCAATTGTAACGTTAACAAGAGTTTGGATTGATTGTACATTGATATTAAGAGGTGAAGCCAGTTTCATTGTGTATAAGCTCTGACCTGAGAAAATGTTTACTGGCATTGGTATCAAAATAATTGTCATGTAAATAAAGGAACGCCTGTGAAGTTCATGCACTTAAGAAAGTGATTATCTGAAAAAAATTCGCAGAGATTGAAACAATTTATTTTCAAATTCTTGACCAATACCTACTTGTTTTCCACTTTTACTTATTGGAAATTACATACGTTGTTAGGGATGCGGCATTTTTTTCAGATCCCCAACACCCCGAATCAGGCTAGAAGTTGGTGATGTGATCAGCATTGCTGCAGGCTCATATTAACTGCATTGAACACATTTTCAGCCTCGCTATAACGGACAGCGCAAAAAAAAATCGACTTTGAATTTAATAAAGTCATCGACACGGTACACCCAACATTCATACTGCAGCTCCCGGGGTTTCGATCGGTAAAGGCTTAGGGGAGAGTCCATTTCGCTGCCACTGCTACCGCCAGAGGGCAAGTATCTTGCCCCTCGTGCACGGTGTCGCTGCTTGATTTTTTGATCTTCCGCATACGATGTTCAATCTATTTTAATTATTTCACCAAATTAATGAACGTTCGTTCGGATGCTCGGCCTGTTCGCTTCTTTGGCTAGACGGATGGAAGTTTACTTGTTCAGATTCTGCCGACTCGATGCTGGCCAGGCCAGCCAGGAGTTTGGGTGTCATTATTAAGTCCAAGCTCTCATACCTTCCGACCCGGCCGGCGAGGGTGGTGGGAGGCTTTGGTTTACTGATTTCTGATCACTTCCACCGTACAGCTGGCAGAGCACTTTTCTTCGGACCTATTTCGTAATCAGACGAAGTTGTCCGTGTGTGAAGAGTTGCGCGCATCCAATCCACCCAGTGTCCCTCTTTCTTCTACCAGTGAGATGGATTATTGCAGTAAGTTCAGTCAGTCAATTGCTGCAGCTGATATTTGACGGGTGAGGCCACCCAGTTTGGACGTTGATAGCGGAAGCGTTGCCGACTTGTGTATGTGCTGCGTTTTGCATGCTGTGGCATAGTGCACCTACTTCGATGGGGTATCGCACGACGAACGTGTCGAAGTCGGAGAAAAAGCCAACAAGAAATAATAGTAAGCGGGCTGCAGCATAATCGGAGAAAGGGTGGGTAGTTAATTAGGGATGTTCTTGAAGTGGAACTTCGGGTTGATCAGTTTGTGACTATTTGTCGTATCGAACCGAATGAATCTACGTTCTGAAACATCCCTAGCTTGCATGGATAGCGAAATGTATGTAAAATATATTTCCGAAGCGTTGGCAACAAAAATATGATTATCGTCCGGTAAAACTCAAACAGCTACGAGACATGAGCTGAGCTGCTCACCATAAAATGCTAGGAGTTGAACAGTTGGAATGGGACTCAATCGCCATCAGGAACCTTCTCCACCAGTTCACTGATGCTGGTTGCTTTTAACACGGTTCTGAATCAGCATCGACGCGATATCAGTTGGCCCTTAATGAGGACGATACCGGTGGAACCAGGGGACAGGAGACGTTGGCTTTTAATAAGTATGTGTATCGAAACGGGGGACCATCGGGCGCTTCGGACGGTCTGTTGGTTTCTCGTCCGAACGGAATATTGGCGAATATGTCTACCGTGATGAGACACGCTTCTCACACCCTCGCAGAAGGGATGGTATTCGTGGTAGTCGCGCTTTCGAAAAGATGCGCCCTTTGCATCGCATCATTCTCATCGGTGATATGAACGATGAGCGCAATGGCGATGGCAAGTTTCTTCCCTCCGCTCTCTGCTGACTTTGAACCTGACTGTTGATGCTGCCTGGTCGATTGTGGAGCAGCACAGGCAGGTAGGTGGGTTTGCTATCTATCCACATTATAATCGTTATAATGATATAAGGTGTGGGTGTTTTAAATTCAGTTACCATCTCTGCTTTCTCCGGTTAGCTTCGCGCGTTGTCCCGACGGTACCTCGGTATACCGTGTTTATCAGTATGAGCGAGGTCCATCAGCATACACGTGATTAAAATAGAGTTCTTCTCATTTGCAGGTGGGGATGATTTACAGAATTTCTGGTGCACTGACCAAACGCGCTGAGGACTGAGCAGGTGCGCAATTAAGTTCAAGACGGGGAAGTCTATGGCATCGACATGAGCAAGTGATGGTCGATTACAGGATCAAGGTTGATGGAAGGGCAGAGTTGATTAGTATTCGATTGAGTGAGAACTTTGAACGTATGCGCTCGGAATGATCCTTTCAGTGTAGATAAAATCAATGATTTATAGCTAAATAAGCTAAACATTGTCTTTGTTCAGCGTTTTCTTTGGCACACCTAAAGCTTGCTTCAGATAGAGTTGGAGCAAAGACAATTGCCTGTATTTCTGTTATGTATTATTGAATTCAAGATCTTTTTTTATACAAATGTAGCGTTTTCTTCTTATGTTTTAGAAAAAATACGGATAAAATTATTCGTCACGGTTTCGAAGGAATTCTCGAATTTTTCCTGTAACACGGCTCATTAGGCGGCGCACACCTTCTTCGTCCGTCGTTTTAGTTATCTTATTCCACCAGGTCGTCATCTGATTGATGTCTTTGACAACCTTTCCCTTTGCCTGGAGTCTCCTCTACATGATTGCACAGTATTTCTCAATAGGGCGAAACTGAAGGCAGTTGGGTGGTTAAGGTTTTTCATAACAAACTGGACCCCTGTCTCTGCATACCATTCTTGAACGACTTTGCTGTAATGACAGCTTGCCAAATCTAGCCAAAACATTACGGAATGGTCGTGGGATCGAATGAACGGCAAAATTCTTTTTTGGAGACACTCTTTTTGATATAGTTCTGATGTAATTGTCTTATTTTTAACGAAAACTTTCGATTTTTTTTGTCACTGCTGCAAATGCCCTGCCAAATCATAAATTTTCTTGAAAATTTGTCGACAAAAACAAATTTAAATTTGGCTGGAACATCCCCCCGAGCCGTTGCCAAGTAAAATTTTTGACCTGAAATTTGACCGAAGTCAGCCTTGACATAGGTTTCATCTTCCATCAGAAGACACCCGTCGAACTTGGTCAGCACCTGGTCATATAGTTCCCGAGCACGAATTATGACCACACTATTCTGTTTTATGGTCCGATTTGGCTGTTTGCTAACTCGATACGACTTGATTCCCTCCCGGAGTCGAGTTCTCTTCACGGTACTATGGGTAGTACCGAATTTTCTGGCCAAATCACGGTCCGACAGATTAGGATTCCTCTTAATCGTCTTCAAAATCTTACCACGCAGTTTCCGGTCGACAGTTCCACTCCGACGATTGGCTTGAGGCTTCCGAATCGTCGTCCATGTTTCCTTATACCGTTTGATAACGCGTCATGCGGTATTTCTAACCAATTTCAGCTATTTAGCTAGCCTAGATGCAGACCACAATGGATTTTCCAATGAACTGTGCATATTTTTTCCCTTCTTTCGGCTTCCATGTTGATTGTTTACAAAGTACAATCGATTTGCGGAATGTCAAAAATCATACGTGAAGCTGATAAAATTCCCGACACGTGGGCGCCAAGAACTTCCACATCTGTCCACCAGGAGCGCCACAATATGAGCAAAAGTTTGTTCCAATTCTAAATGAAGCAAGCTTCATCCTCTGCAATGCTCTACAAACACGAATATGTTTCATCGTTACGTTAACAGTTGACAATTGATTCGTGACAAATTATCCCACATTGGTTATTTTGGTGTTTGGCTAAAAACCGTTTTAACTAATCTATCTGAGTAAGGGTCAAAGCAAATGATATCATGACAAGTTTATGTAGATATGTAGACAATTTTTCAAGAAATCATTGCTAAATCCCGTTTAGGATCAAGTCAACATATTAGTTGCAATTATGATATTAATAGTGAATCATTCAATTCTTGTGAGATTTATGAGAAAGACAACAAATGTTCATTTCGAGATTTTCGATATCTTAAATATACATAGATGTCCCTGTTCGTTGATATGTGTGGATAATTGTTGATAAAAATATTCACCTATAAATCGGACCAATTACGAAATCAAAATTATTCAACGTTTGCACCAAAGGATTTGCAAATCTAAATTACTGAAAGTTCGTGCTGGGATCTCATCAGACACAGTCGACAATTGCTTACGGTCGAGACGATAGAAACAAAGACAATACAGTGTAGTGAACAATAGAGTGTACGAAATGGGCAAATACGATTTAACAAAGCCTGAAACTTGGCCTACAAGGCCAAATTCAATTTGTATTGATTTCAAGCGCTGCAAAGTTAGGCCAGCAGCAACCGAAATTGAAATCTTGCTTAAGGAACGAATGCATCTAAACGTTACTGATGTAAGTGAGATTCAATTCAACAAGGCGTCTAGCTGTGTGTACATTATGTTCAAACGTGAAAAAGATGCAATTGCATTTGCTTCGGTTAATAACGGGGTGCACAGTATTGATCATGACAATGTTAAATATAAAATCCCTGTGTACATGGTGGACAATGCCATAGAAGTACGCGTGCATGACCTTCCCCCGCAGACCAGCGAGGGGTATGTTCGGGAATGTATGTCGCAGTACGGTGAAGTTCTTTCCATCGAAAGAAAAGTATGGCGGAATTTTTTTCCGGGTATCCGGGTAGCGTTCGAGGAGTACGTATGCAACTACGTAAAGCAATTCCATCTTACATCATTTGTGATCAAGACGGGATACATCCGTGTAAAACGCTGATTACGTATGAAAATCAACTGGTTACATGTCAGTTTTGTGAACAACCTGCACACTACGGCAAACCTTGCACTGAAACTGCAAAAAGGACATCTTTAAACAAAAATAAGGACAACCGCCCAACAACGGAAACTAGTGAGCGCAGTACTCCTGTTGTACCATCAAACCCACCAACAACTGCAATTAATGCACAACAAGGCGCGTCTACAGCAACTAACAACCAACCCAAGAATGCGAATTACAAGGAAAACGAAGAAAAAACGGAAACCAACAACGATACCACCGATGCGGCAATGGAGGACGAGACAAGCCACAAACAAAGTGCCCCTCACTCATCGCAAGATAAAAATGGAAGCTCCTCTCCCCCTAGAAAAAGGGTGACAACGAGATCCAACGGTAAAAAAATTATTTTATCTAATAAAAACATGGCTCATTCGGCCACCTAAAGCTTGTACGCAAATTGGCCTGAATAAAAATTTTATGTAAATGTAAAAATAAGCCTTGCGTCTATATCGATGTAAGTTTAAGCTACATTATTTGTGAATTTACTGATATGACTTATCTTTACATGTGTTGAATCGTGAATGTAAGTGAATCGCTACGCTCCATTTATGTACATCTATAAAGATGTAAACATTTCTTAGTGTGTATTATTGTCTCCAGTGTTGGTGATGTCCGAAAATTTTACAGAAGCTGCTATATTGCTATCTATATTGTATACAACATTTTCAATCCGGTAGAAGATGCTAAAAGAACTCGAGTCTCTCAATGCATGAACTGTGAGAGAATTATGCTACATTTCTTCGCTCCACTTCATGCTCTAAGTATTTCACGCCCTTAAAAAAATTTACAGTCTGATAATGATCGTTGCTGTGTGGAATATCCCAAGATGGTTGCGAAATTGCAAAACCCTTGTGTGGCGCATTCACAGACATTTTCATAGACGCAACTTATACAAAGGTTATATGCACATAGTTAGAATAAGCGGCAATAGTAAAATGATTCTATCGCAATTATCAACTGCCTGTATAGAATCGGATCGCGAAACGAGAATAAGCGACCGTTTGTTGATTCAGAGAGGATCCTCACAACAGCGTGCTAACCTTTGATTCTCAAAAATGCCATCTAGAGAAATTCGCTCTCGCACTGGTGTCGATTCTATGTTAAATGAGCCATGCCGAGTTTTTGTTGTTGCGATGATATCCGTCTCTCTTTGATGTCACTGATTCAATCGTGTGAAGAGTTGCCAGTTAGCGTTCTTTGATACGATAAAAGCCATCCTTGATTGTCTCAGTACTATAGAAAATTTATAACAAAGTTTGCCTGCACCTAGCAAAACTACACAGTTTTGGTCACATATGCCTAAGCCATACTGTGCCTGGTAACACACCAATGTTTAGCTTTGATGCATTGATTTAGGGGTTAGCCTATGTTTGTGCTTAGGGCACATAACCGTTTTTACTATTCTTTACGTTTCGTCTTTGACTCGTCAGTGCAGAGCAATTCAAGTTTGCAATAAGCAGTTCAATTTGAACTGCGCTGCACTGACGAGTCAAAGACGAAACGTAAAGAATTTGATGCTTTGCCCAACGAATAAGCACACTGAAAAAATTAGTGATGAAATGAAAATAACGAAATACGATTCACCTACCGACATCAATTTTTAAGAACAGTTTCCAATTGAACTACTTTGGATGTGATGAAACACAACTTGGAAGACTTTATGGTAGAAAAGAAGTTGGCATATGATCTGGCAGTGCACGGTCGGTGAGGTTCATATATTAGTCTCAAACCGGTGAAGCAATAATCATTCATACTAATCGAATCACTTTTTGGTTCTGCGGCTGGGCAATGATATGTTAGATTTGGGTGTGTCTCTGTTGTCGTCTACTTCTCTTGCACAATGTTCGCTCGATAGGATCCAGAATTAACATTCCATTTTAATCCTCTATGATTGCAAAAAAAAACTAGTCCACTTTACATTCGAAACTCATATTGACTGTAAAAAGAACAAGGATAAATTTTTAAATATTACCATTTAATTCTGTTATAAGTATATCACGTCACTATACAAATTCACTATGTATCTCACGACACTATAAATCTTGTATAATAAACGTCACATCACATATGCACATTTCGAATACAATTTATAGTCATCTTCAGTGTGATAGTTTTGTTTAGTTATTATTTTAGTATTAATAACTAAACAAAACTATCACACTGAAGATGAATATAAATTGTATTCGAAATGTGCATATGTGATGTGACGTTTATTATACAAGATTTATAGTGTCGTGAGATACATAGTGAATTTGTATAGTGACGTGATATACTTATAACAGAATTAAATGGTAATATTTAAAAATTTATCCTTGTAAAATCATTCTGTTCAAACACTCAAACGAAAAGTTAATGTAAAAAGAAGCTAAATGTTAATTCATTAATACATTTTTTTTAAATTTTAACTTTGTGGATAGTAGAAAGGAAAATTTATCCAAAATGGGCATCCAACCAAAAAATTTTGGGAATCACTACTATAGAAGATTTTATAACATGCTATTGATATTTTTCCAGATCCAACTTCCGACTAAATTTTACTAGAATGATTTAATTCTGTGCCATTTTTCAAGCAGGCGAGTAAATAAGGAGTGTATCGAAAATAAGCTATCCACAAATTTTTCTTTTAAATTATGATAAAAAACGATATTTTATTCAAACTAAAAATTGATCCTTAACCTCGTACAAAACTTGAGCATAATGAAAACCGGATGAAATTTAAGTTATTCCTTCACGAATTTTCGAGCTTTTGATCGAACGCTCTTCATCAAGTTCCGGACAGTATCGTTCGATGGGTCGAAGCTGATATTTATTGATAATTTGATATATTGATATTTTTCTCAACGTAATTTATACTCTTTTCCGCAAGCCAATTGAGAGTGGTTTTGGTTAGTGAGCGTACGCTAAATACGGTCAAAACAGTGGAGGTGTATTATGCTTCTTATATAAAGGCAGTAATCTCTTCTGGAGACACTCAGATTGATATATTTCTGCATTTATAGTTCCGGCAGTGAAAAAAATGATTGACTTCAAACCACAAGAACATATTGCTTGCCATACCAGTACCTTTCGACCGAATTTCTCCACTTGAATCGACCTGTCCGCATCGCTCACATCCTCCCCAACGACGACAGTAAAGTATTGATGACCTGGAAGGGTTTTTGAGTCCTCCTTTACATAAGTCTCATCGTTCATCAAAACGCATGCATCCGGACACTGCAAAAGACCCGAATACAATTTCCGGGCCCTTGTTGCTACTCGCTTCTTCTGTTCTACACTTTGTTTCGAGATTTTCTGCTTCTTGGAGGTCGTCAGGTGATTTTGCTTCTTGATAAGATGGATCAATCCGACACTCGTTCCTGCTTTTATGGCCAAATCACGTATTGACATTGATTTGTTCTTCATGATTAGAGATTCCACTTTCTGGTCCAGTTTCGGGTTGGAAGAACCGGGTTTGCTGCCTCTTCCTGGCAGCTCATCCAAAGAATAGTGTTCCCCAAACTTATTAATTATGGTTTTAACACTGGCATGATGAATTCCAAACCGCTTCATCAATTTTCGCATAGTAATACCCTTCTCACTTAGCCATGTGTCCAGAATTTTTATTTTCATTTCCTTTTCAATACACGGCATTTTGAAAACGGCGAATTTCAACCGCACAAACAAGTAAACAAATGAAAGTTGACAGCCAAACGCACAGCATGCTGTGATCTGAGCATAAAAAACCATCACAAATACATGCGTACAACACAAATGTATGTGGATAGTTTATTTTCGGCGTCCTCTGTAATTGTTTATAAATGTTAGGTGATGTAACAATCATGCAATTGTTACATCGAAAGAAACCTTTATTTCAGTTTGGGGACGAAACTCTTGTGTTTTACATATTGATTTACAGAAAACATTGTTTTTTGTTGAGATGTCAATATTGACAGGACCGATCACCATCCTGACATTATCAAAAAAGTAAATAAAACTCTCCTTGCATGCAATTCTAACCTCGATATTAATCTGAACATTCTCAAGGCCTTCAACTCCGGTTTACCTGTAATTGAAGGGACAGTTAGGATTCACAAGCCTGGCAATGAAATGAAGAACTTATTTCTTCCGTGGGGGCTCCTACCAAATAAAAAATCGAATTCATCAGACCAGCTATAATTATGCTTTTATCAGCTATCAGGTGTTCAACTTTGTTTCCGCCGTTTTTTTTTTCAAAATTAAAAGCTATATTGCGAAAAAGTGCTTACAGATGTATTATTCCAGGTATTGTCCGACGCTAGCGACAACTTTCTCCCATCTTTCCGGTAATTTTCAGATCCCGGCTCGAAAAAAGGAGTCCTCTTTTGACGCTATCCATGAAGCAATCCATTTTTCCAACTCTTCGAAGGATTGAAAATGTTGATCTGCCAGGCCGTGTGCCATCGAACGGAATAGGTGGAAGTCAGAAGAGGACAAGCGATTTTCGGTGCTACAAACAACGAAGCAGTACGTGCACAGTTTTTCATGCGATTAACGAGCGACCGAAGGTTTCCTAAATTATTTTTCGTTATGACGAAAGAAGATAATTTTATTGATATCAAAGCACTAATCGGAGCAGTTTTAACGGAATGCGCAAGTGTTGGAGATTTGAAAATATTAGAAATTACTGGCATGTACAGTCAATGAAAGTGCATTAAATGAGTTTTGAGAATATTTCGAGTTATGTCGATGGAAAAAGTTCATACATTTTCCATAAATTTTAGTTGAAAATGTTAAGAAGCTGGCTTCCAATCGGCACTACTTCTGGAAATAGAACTTCGAAAGTTGAAACTACTGCAGAAAAAACCATTGTCGCGTGAGAAAGATTTGCATTCTGCAAAAAAGCTACAACTTTGAAAAGAGCTGCAAGCGATTAACACTACAGCATGTAGATGGCTTAAATAAGAGTTGATTTCGATTCATTTTGATCAGAATTTTCTTTTCATTAAATAGAAATATGATTAAATTTCTAATGTTTTCAAATTTCCAACACTTGCGCATTCCGTTAAAACTGCTCCGATTAGTGCTTTGATATCAATAAAATTATCTTCTATTGTTCTATTACTACTATCACTTTGACACTCGCTATCATCGGAAAACTTTCGTGTTACGCATCGCGTCGCGTGTCGCGCCCACCTTGGCTTCACCCTAAGGCGCATCAGTTGTTCGGTAGCGATCTCCTGTGATGATTTCATTCGGTTTTAAGAGCTCGTAGTAAATCACACCGAGCTGATTCCACCAAATACAAATCATAACCTTGGCACCGTGAATACTCCGTTTTGCCTTCGACGAAGTAGCATGTCCGGGCTTTCCCCATGATTTTTTGCGTTTAGGATTATCGTATCGAACCCACTTTTCATCACCGGTTACGATTCGATGTAAAAACCCCTTACGATTTTGTATTTGAAGCAGTTGCTCACATACAAATAGACGGCGCTCGATGTCCCTCGATTTCAACTCGCACGGCACCCAGTTTCCTTCTTTCTGAATCATGCCCAGGGCCTTGAGACGTTTTAAAATGGCTTGCTGACTCACTCCCAACAATTCAACAAGCTCTTCTTCAAGCAATGCTTCTAGTTGTTCATTTTTGAAGGTTATTTCTCTTCCACCACCATGTTTGTCTTCGACATCGAAATCACCATTTTTAAAACGTTGAAACAGAGCAACATCGCCGTAAGTTTCTGAGAGCATTCGATGCGCTTCAGCTGCATTTTTTTCGAATTGTAACAGAAAAGTAAAACTTCCCGCACATGGCGGGAATTGGGCACATAAACAGACATTTTCGATCGTGAATAATACGAAAACAAGAACAACTGTCACTGAAACAGTGATGACAATTCGTTAGGCACTTTACACACTCACTTTAAAGGCATTATCATCTATGTATTTTGTATCCAGCCTCAGCCGGCATAGCCACCTATCGGAAAACGGCGGAAGCAAAGTTGTACACCTGATAGATTGAAATAATTATTTTATAGAACTACAGAAGACATTTTTGCTTACGGGTCAGGCTCACAATTGTCTGAACATAGTATAGAAATTGATTTGAAATAAATAAAAATGGTAGATTATAGTATTCAAGTTCTTTTGTTGATATAAAATCGTATTGATATACAATCGTATCTTCATGTCACTGCGTTTTATTCAGAACAAATACTCTCTTGGATGATTTTTTCTGATTGATTTATGATACTCAGAAAGCAAAACTAGGTGACTTCAAAAACTCCCTAATAAACATCCAAGCATTTGCTTTGGTGTATCTAACATGCTAATTTTAGCTGTACTTTTCTGTTAACTAAGTAAATAACAATAATGTCTGATGTGGCTTCGCAATATCGTTCGTGTGTTCAAAAGTCAAGAAATCTAGTAATGCGTAGATCGGGCAAACGAGGTTGTTACAGGTTTGTAAGCGAGAGTTCGCCGCTTCCAACGACTTTCGGCGAAAAGACTGAGGGAAATGACCAGCTCCCTTTTCAAAAATATGTCATGTGAAGATACACTATTAATGTATGCGAAGCTTGAATTGAAATTTACATTTCAGTCATATCAAAAATCCTTCTTCTGATTTTTTTACGAAATAATGTTAAACATTTGTTAACCATCAAGCGGGTTTAAGCGAACATTTGTTGACCATCACGCGGTTTAACCTCAGAACCCATGAAACCAATGTTAACCAACATTTGTTTTCAAATTTGTTTCAGTTTTTTGAAAATATAACTAACAAGTTTTGATAAAATTAAGTACTGGTAGTAGTAGTAGTAGTAGTAGTAGTAGTAGTAGTCACTTTTGAACTAGAAAACATTCCAACATTTCAGTGCAGCGTGTTACAACAAGAGCTGAACACACTTGGTTACATAGTGCCAGAATGGAACATGCCCGTTCATCAACGTATTCTATGTTGTTTTTTGTCTCCATCCGCTGAATGTTCCAAAGCGCAACCGTAACGCGTGAAAATTCTACATTTTCTCCACCTAACTCTACAACAATCATCTAGGTATGCCATGAAGTGTCGAGGTTGGTTCCGTGTGTTCCTCATTTTGCGCTCAACGGCAACGACAACGACGTCGGTCCCCTGAACCATGCCGTTCAATGCTCATAATGTGTGCAATGCTAATGCTGTATTAGCGTCGACTTTTCGCTACGCCTGCTTGGATAGATGGGTGAGGGGAATGAGCACACTGGTCAGGATACAGCGCATCTATATCGTTCCCATCGACGCCAACGTCAAGTAAACTGATGGCGGAAACCATCGCCCATGAGAGTATGGGGGTGGACAGCTTGAAAAAAAATCGAGAATTAAGTGTGAGGAGAATTGGTACAAGGGATGGTGATTAAAAAAAAAGCATATAGGTGTGTCCTGAAGTATTCAGAAAGCCATCTGACGAAGTCGCGGTGGTTCTCCTTCTGCTACTGCTGGACATCATAGTCGGTACTGTGGTCACGGAGAGTAGACAACCGTTCCCATCAGACCAACCGATCCACCGACCGAGCGAGCGAGTGAGCGTATGGTTATGTGTTTCGGTATTTTAATTTATTTTTTAAGCTGTACATTATTGTTGGGACCAAAGTTTGAGCCCGCGGTTCATGAACATTTGTGGCCCGTATAGAAAAAAAACAGATTGCCATTATTGGCGCCAAACACACGAACAACGGAAAGAATTTATCATGCTGCGATGAGAAATTCAGCCCAAAATTGAGACACCCAACAAAGTCTCATAGTCAAATCTAGCCAGCAGCTAGTAGCAGGGAAAAGTGAGAATACATACACCGTCTCCTATTACAGTCAATGTAACCCCAGTAGACTTTGGAAGTGTAAAAATGGATTTTTTCACTGATATTGTACATACTGTACCCTTTCGCGACTACGCGGAACGCATCCGAACATATGCACCGGGAGAAAAGCTTCATCCAGCAGTACGGGTGACGGCACACAGCATTTATTTAACTTCAATTTATTTTTTTTCTTTCACCATCGGGAAGCGATATTTCTATCTATTCCCGTTGTTCTCGGCTATTGTGCAGTTTTTTTTTATTCATCGCGTTCTCTGGAAAAGGACAAATATGAAATTAAAAAGGCCCCTTGTGTCCCCGTATGGTCAGCCGGCGATAAAACATTATCTTATTACGAGAACATTTTTTACGTTAATTGATATTTGCAACGTAGTTCACTGGCGTTTTTGATTGTTTTGATGTTTTGGTACAGTGTTGTGAGCCGAGCACGGCGGGGAAACATAGAGTGAAGATGTCCTATGGCAAAAATAATGCTCTGAACTAATGAAACACAATCTATTTAGTCCGCTCTCAATAAAAGCGATCCATTCATACACAAAATGTGAAAGAATGTGGGTTGAATGCCCTTCCGTTTGATCATTTTTGGTTTTATTTTGGCTGGTGGTTTATTAAATTGCTGCCCGCCGAGCTTCGTACTAAATTGGGACAGGACACAATGGCGAACCATTTGTTTTGCACGGATGGAGAGACCGATTCGACTCAAGACTGATTTATAAAAAAAGCGTATGTATTTTTGCATGCACTTTCTTCAAATCGTGGTAACTCGGAAACTGTAAATTGTACAAAAATGTTGTCCAAGAAGAAGTTGTAGGAAATTGATCGGGCATACTTGAAAAAATACCGTAAAACTAGAATTAAAAGAACACTTCTATAAACAATTTTTTTAATAATTTTGTTTCAAACCTTACCTTAAAGTCTACATTTCAATACAAGTTTTAATACTGTGAGTTGAAAAGTTTTTGATAAAAGTTAGCCATTATACACTAGAATAACTAACTATTTACAAATTTATTCTATGCTATTTCGGTCTATCCTGAAAGCCTCAATGCTAAAATTGAGTTTTTTAAGGTTCTTGTGCGCATAGAATGATGACTTCATCAATGATTCTTGTACTATAGACTGTCCCAGAAAGTATGGACGCAACCAAAAACCGCTGCCATTTCGCAATGATTCAAAATCTGTCAATTTATATGGCTGCGTCCTGTTGTTTACACTCTTCTCTAACAACTTGTGCAGTTGTTTATTCGTTTTCATTAGTTTGTTTCGAAATGCGTGGACTTTCAGCAGAACAACGTCGAAAAATTTTGTATAAATAATGCACAGAACGCGGAGTGTCACTGAGAAAGATAGCAAAAATGGAAGGAGTAAGTGAAAAAGCCGTGCGAAATGCAATTAGGAAGTTCGGTGAGGATAACACCTTTGAGGATAAACCGAAAACGGGTCATAAAAAGATCCTGCTAACCCTCAGTTGGATAAACGTATACTGAAGGCGTTCGAGCAAAAGAAGGAGGTTTCCTTTTGGGATGTGGCCAAAAAAGTAGGCACTTCGAATTCAAGTGTTCTTCGTGCTGAAGAACGTTTGAATCTTCGAACCTATAAGAAGCAGAAACAACCAAAACGTAGTCCGAAATAAGAAGCATCGATCAGGCCGAGGGTTCGAAAGCTGTACAATACGATTCTTGCTGGAAATTTGAACTGCATAATCATGGACGACGAAACCTACGTGAAACTCGATTACAAATCCTTGCCGGGACCACAATATTATACGATGCGAGAAGGGCAAGTGTTAAACCAGTCCATCGATTGAAGTCGAATAATTTGGTAAGAAAGCTATGGTCTGGCAAGCAATTTGTAGCTGCGGTAAGATTTCGAAACCCTTCATCACCACTGCTTCAATGAACAGCGAAATATACATCAAGGAATGTTTACAAAAACGACTTCTACCCATGATTCGGAGCCACAAGGATCCTGTTGTGGTCTGGCCAGATCTTGCTTCTTGCCACTACTCCAAATCAACGGTAGAATAGTATACTACCAAAAATGTCACTTTCGCCCACAAAGACATGAATCCACAAATTGCCCAAAACTTCGACCAATTGAGGAATTTTGGGCATTAACGAAGGCATATCTTAGGAAACATGTCTCGGCAGCCGAAACCATTCAACAATTAGAAAAAGATTGGAAACAAGTGTCAAAACTTGTCGCCAATTATGTACAGCGAAATCAAAGTGCGTCCATACTTTCTGGGACAGTCTTTAGTCTAGGAGAAGCAATCAGGGATTAATACAATTTGCACTACTTTTTATAGAGGTAACTTTTGTAATTGAGGGCAGCTTGTATAAGCAGGTGACGTCACATTGTTTCTTGTTGTGCAATTGACAGCAGTTGACATGGAATTGAGTGTCGCTCTTTGATCCCTGCTATTGTGTAATCCTACACTACACTGATTCCACGGTTTGTTTGAAAATTCCTTTCAGCGATATGTAACAGTTCGGCTGAAAAGTTCGTATCGTTTAATAGAAACACACATTTTTTTGCCAAAATTCGTTTTTATTATTCAACATAATTGCCATCAGAGGCGATACAGCGATTATAGCGATCTTCCAACTTTTCGATACCATTTTTGTAGTACGATTTGTCCTTTGCCTCAAAATAGGCCTCAGTTTCAGCGATTACCTCTTCATTGCTACTAAATTTTTTACCAGCGAGCATTCTCTTGAGGTCTGAGAACAGGAAGAAGTCACTGGGGGCCAAATCTGGAGAATACGGTGGATGAGGGAGCAATTCGAAGCCCAATTCGTTCAATTTCAGCATGGTTTTCATCGACTTGTGACACGTTGCATTGTCTTGATGAAACAAAACTTTTTTCTTCTTCAAATGAGGCCGTTTTTTTTAATTTCGTCCTTCAAACGCTCTAATAACGCTATATAATAGTCACTCTTGATGGTTTTTCCCTTTTCAAGGTAGTCGATGAAAAAAAGTCGATTATACCATGCGAATCCCAAAATACCGGCCGATTGTTGAGTCTTTCCACGCTTTGGGTTCGGTTCATCGCGTGCAGTCCACTCAGCTGACTGTCGATTAGACTCCGGAGTGAAGTGATAGAGCCATGTTTCGTCCATTGTTATATATCGACGAAAAAAATCGGTTTTATTTCGATATAACAGCTCCAAACACTGCTCAGAATCATCAATTCGTTGTTGTTTTTGATCGATTGTGAGCTCACGCGGCACCCATTTTGCACAAAGCTTTCTCATATCCAAATATTCGTGAATAATATGTCCAACACGTTCCTTTGATATATTTAGGGTGTCAGATATCTCGATCAACTTCACTTTACGGTCATTGAAAATCATTTTGTGGATTTTTTTTCACGTTTTCATCGGTAACAGCCTCTTTTGGACGTCCACTGCTTTCATCGTCTTCGGTGCTCATATGACCAGTACGAAATTTTGCAAACCACTTACGAATTGTTGCTTCGCCCGGTGCAGAGTCTGGATAACACTCATCAAGCCATTTTTTGGTATCGGCGGCACTTTTTTTCATCGAAAAGTAGTGTTTCATCAACACACGAAATTCCTTTTTTTCCATTTTTTTCACAATAACAAAAAAGTAGCTTCACTCAAAATGCAATATCTCACAAACTAATAATCAGACAGCTGTCAAATTTATACACGTATCTTTTGAAGGTTGGTACTAACTGAAAATGGTATGGATTTAATTCTAGTGGCACCCTCTCATAGAAACTTTTCAACCGATCTGTTATTTATGACTTTATCTGTAAAGAAAATATATATTGAACAAACTGATGGTCCAGAGGCATAATAGCAGATCCTGTCAACTGAGAGAGAGAGCTCCAGTTCAGCTACATCATCGAACGGCATCACATTGAACATATCATGTCAATTGTATGGATGTGCAGTGCTGGTGCTTTTGTGCACACGAATTTGCCATTTCTCTCACCTCAGTTTTACAGGGTTGCGCATAGAAACTTGTCACATTTTGTGCTCCGGTTACACTGGAACCAAACAAGGGAAGGACAAACCGAACATGGCATCGGAAAGTAGAAGAAAGAGGGTTTATTTTCATCTAGTAGTTTACTATCGTGGAGCACTGGAGTGTCGCTCATCACATTTTTTTTATTCATAACTCGTTTTTGAAGAATCAGTCGCACGTTACAACTGTACGTGAGTTTAAAATGCATTTCAAATTAATGGAGGGGCTTCTTCATAACTTGTAATCGGTAAGGGATTCCGGTAACAACAATAGCGACGACGAAA
The DNA here is from genome assembly GCF_030247185.1 of Malaya genurostris. NCBI lineage: Eukaryota > Metazoa > Arthropoda > Insecta > Diptera > Culicidae > Malaya > Malaya genurostris. Next base: position 11,713,316 of record NC_080572.1, on the reverse strand, counting down.
AAATGGACGAACAGATGATTTGTGAACCACTTGCTCCTCAATCCCCAAATTGCAATACATTATTCAAGGATTTAAAAAACATTTATAATGGATTTTAATAACATACAATGTAGTATGATATACTGGCTCGGTATGGTTTCTAGGATCTTGAGTCTTTAGTAAATTGGATCGTTTGGGTATAATTGGCTTTCAAATGAATTAGAAGAAATACGTTAAGATCCAAGATTTTTTTTATTAAAGGAATACAATAATGTGATTTTCGATAGTTTTCTGGTTCACTTTGCTCAGAGATAGTTACATTATCGAACTTAATAAGATACAACTTGCGAATTAATACATCAATACGAAAAAGTAAAGACCGTATTTCAAAAGCGACAAATCGAAACACGTTTAAACTTGTGCATATCAGTGCGTGCACAACACGTGCTGCAATGTCAGGTGTTACTTTTATTTAGTATTCATTTGTCTATCTGTGCGTACAGCAATCAATGTAAGTTATAATCGTTGCATCCGCTAGCTATGAAGTTAGTACTAAGATTTTTTTTTGCAACAGGATTTTAAACTGCTGTAATTCATCAAGAGTTACACCTAGTTCATGAATCATGGTTGAAAAAGTTACTGTAGTAGTACGAAAAATGCTTGAAGGGACCAGCGCTTGTGTGAAAATGTGAATAATATTTGTAAGACACTATAAATGCTCCTAACATTTATTAAATATGAATACATTTTTTGTAAATCAGCCTATACTTTCCAAATATGCCTCGCATATACATTTGAGTTTTGTTAACAAATTTTGCAGTTGCCGTTAAAGATATAAACCACCAATTTTGTGCTTTGTTTGTCATGAAAAACCTGTTCCGATTAATATTTTTCATTGCCTCTTTAATCACTTCGCAGAACTTATATTTGCCTTGCTTTGTGATCTTTCTGTTTTATTGCGTCACAGCTCGAATGGGCATTATATATCTCATCAACATATATCTCAGAGATCGTAAGCTGGTTCGAAATAAGACTTTCTAACATTGAATGATTAAACACACTCACATAGATTTTTTTTCTATTTTGACGATCATATTGAAATGGTATACGGCAAATCAATTTTCACAGTCATTGAATTATCTTTCTATATGAGAGAAAATCGTAAGCTCGAAAAGGTTCTCAATTCTCATTAGTTTGTACTCGTTAAGGCAAACACTGGTTATCTCAAAGCCTATTGTATCACATGGAAAATAAATCTCAAATGCAAATTTCATCATTCACTAACATATGGTAGAATAAACATTAACTTAATCATTTCAATTCGTATGCTAACAACTAATCAGACTCAACTTAATATCGTCCCGATCGTTATGATAACGGAGTCGGCTGTTGTTAATAAAAACAATAAACGCCCCCGACAATTGTTAATTTCTGGTGCATCCAATCGTCGCCTACTGCCATCGTAGATGACACAACAGCGCAACGGCTGCACAAAATCCAATAAAGTCAAAGGTTAATCCTGTTTCGCAAAGTTTGCCAGACAAGCAAGAGCCAAAAAAAAATCAAGCCCAACTCGTATGTCATCGCTTCATTAGTGCGAAACAAAGCCTACTAATTGTTCAAACATTTTCACCAAATTACTCCAAATTAGGATGGAAATTTCGTCACAATCGGCCGATCATTTGCCCAACTGTGCCCCGCGATACCTACGGGGTTCGAATGAAACAAAGAACGAGGAAACGAGACCGATGCAAAAAGCAAATAATTTTGGACGGCATTGTCAAGTAGGAGGGAACAGCACTTGATCCTTTTTTTTCTGTTACCTTGCGCTGCTGCTTCAGAATGTGTGAATGTAAAATTTCACTTCCACTGGACATGCCAAACTGTTGGTTGTTGAGCAGAACGCGAGAGCAAACGCGCGGAATCGCTCATGAGGGAAATGATTGAAGCTTTTTGTAACGGCAAAGGTGATGTGACATATGACGATGATGTAAAAAGTTCTGCGAAACCATCGTCAGTCGGCAGTTCCCGTCCTCGGTTCTGATGAGATGTCGCGACAGGAGAGATTGGTCCATCCGTCGATGCACATTACGGACGGAATCGTTCAGGTATTCGAAGCCGTTTTTCAATAAAAAATAACAATGGACAAAAGTAACGATAATAATGAAAAAAAAGTCCGGTGGTTGGATAAAACTGCGGGCTTTCTAGTCGAAATCCGCGAAACGACGACGATGGAACACCGAAGCCAACGTCGTCATCAGGGTAAAAAAAATCAATAATTAAATCAAATAATTAACACTGAATCGACAATTTCAATCTTTATTTGAATGGGATGAATTGAACGAACGAGACAGCCAATGGTTTCCGATGATTTTTGATTCTGTATTCAGTTTGGCGGAGCAACCACCAGGACTTGTATTTTTTGTTTTGCTGCAATGACTGGATTTCCTTTCACTGCCTGATGACAGTCAATTTTTTTTTCGGTCGCATTTTATTTGGCCCAGACAAACGCATTCAAAATGCATCCCACTGGAAGTCAACAGAGCAGCGGTACACCATTTGATTCTTGTTGTTTTACGGTGACATCTCCAACAGCAGTCTAGAGATACAATGGCATCGTTCGATTGGATGTGTTGCCAGTAGGGGTTACTAGTTATGAGAAACTTTGATGGATGCGGACAAATTGTTACAAATTGTCGCAAATTGGGGTGACGATGGTGTTAAGGTTTGCACTTAACCTATGGGAAGTTATGTTGACTTAAACAGCCAATTTACAGGTTAACGGTGAATCATCAAGGCTTCTGACTCGTTTGAAAGTAGATGGCAGCATTACTGTTTCGACCATTCTTTGACTGCCACTATGCCGAACCGAACCGAAAATTAGTGCATGATACGATTGGTCGTATTCTTTTCTGTAACCATTACAACATTAAATTACACTTCCGTCGTCCACTGCAATTAAACATAATTGTAACTAATTAGGAGTTTTTGAAATTTGTCAATTTTAATTTCCGTTTCTTAATTACGACATTTACGATTTTCTACACCCACCATTCGATCATTCGTTGGTCCGTCATGGCTTGCTATGTTTCCGTTTGACTATGGCTGATGGACCGACGCTGGTTTCAATTCCTTTTGTCCGTTCGCTTTTTTTCGGTGTAACAAATCTACATACCTTTTTTTCTCTCTATATTTCTTTCATTCCACAACTGTGCAGGACCGTGAAAGAACTGATAATTGCAGCAGATCGAACAGCCCGACGTTGAACGAATTGAACAACCAGACCGCGAATTGTACGACGGTAGTGGCGGCACTTCGTAGTCGCGAAAAGATGTCACCTCTGTCACTGCCGGCTGGATCCCCGGTGGCCAATCCAGCAGCAGCTGCTGCAGCCGCGGCGGCCGCAGCCCAAGTGCATTTGAATGGAACTAGTGAGTACATATCGATTTTTTGACACTTAACTAAGCTCTTAAGTCGAGACCACCGTTGTAATCTGCATGATTTCCTATTGTTTCCAGTGCAAGACATGCTGAATCTACAGAAGCTTCAAAGCCTCGCCCAGCTGACTAGCGGTGCTGTTCTACCAGGATTGGGACTGCCGACGGCAGGACTTCCGTCGGCTGCTGCAGCCTTGCTGAACAATTCCCCACTGAATCTTAGCCTCGGGGCGCAAAGTCATTCGCCCGTGATGGGAGCGCTAGCAGCCGCACCGCCACAACCCCTCCCGACGGCACCGACGCAGATGCCACAGCTCATACTTGCCTCCGGGCAGATTGTCCAAGGCATCCAGGGAGCACAATTACTGATACCGACGGCTCAAGGTAAGCAAATCTGGAGTTCTACATTCCTAGTAGGCTTCAAAAATTCTTCCGAGCTTTTTAAACTCCGTTTCTAGTGAATGTATTTGCACGAGGTATTCAAATTTTACAGCTCAAATTTTATCAGGAAAATATAATAAAAAAATGTGACACATTCTGCTATAACATATTGGAAAACTATTTTTACTATGAACGAAAATCATGAATGATTTGTACTCAATAAATCATTGTGAGAAATGTGTAAAAGAAATAAAAATTCTTTGAAGCTTTTCTCAAACATTATCAAATTTATCGGGTTTCAAGGAATGATTGCAGCGTCTTTTCCCAAAATTTCAGGCTTCCGTGTGAAAAACTGTTTACAATTTTCATTTGAAACAACATTTTCACTTCGAAATTTGTTTTCGTCTTTCTGGCTCTCTGAAGCTCAAATTCTAGAACAATCGAGGTAATTCGAGTATGGCAACGAATCTACGGTAGAAATTTTTATCCTCTATAATTAGTTTTTGACAGGAGTCTGTACCGATAGCCAAGCATTGTCGTGATAGAAAAAAACTGCAGTTTTTTGTCTGCCTGTATGTTATGGCTACTATTCTTGGAATGTTTTATTCGAACCAATTTGTTGTGTTCGATACAATGAGTTCCAGAACAATGTAGAGTTTGTATGCTGTGTAATATGAATAGCATGGCTTTGTTTACGTGAACATTTCGCTTTGGCTGGCTCGTCGATTTTGGTGTATGTTTTGTTTTGCGTTCGTTTGCTTCACCATTTAATTTCTTTTTCAAATACTTAAGAATAATTTTATTTTAATACGATCCTCCAAATGTCCGACATGAAATATCATTAAGTTCCCTGCTTTAACTCGTACGGCGACCAATTCCCACCCATATCATATCACCCTATTTTGTTCACGACCTGCCATAATTTCTTTTGAAAAATTTCTCTGAGCCGATGGAAATGCACACCCGGGTAGATGTAAATAGCAAACAAAGATCAAAGTTTTGATGTTTCTGTGTTGTCATAGCGATAGTAGAATTTTTTTCGATATTTCATCAAAGAAATCAAAAAATTGGACAATATTTGTTTAGCTACAAAATTAGTTATTATATCTTATTTCGTTATTGATGAGGTATTCCAATTTTATTGGGATCCAGTAGCTCTATTTTCAATACAATTGAGTAAACTACGTCAGAATCAGATAAAAGAAATTCTTATAATATTATTCTATTCTGAATGCTGAAATACTTAATTACTGGAAAAATAGTCTTCTATAAACGTTTTGTTCTTACTTCCACCCGGGCACTTATAAGTATGTAATGTTGATCAAACACAAGATAAATGCATTTTGATATATTTTAAAGTGCTGAAACATGTAAGTTTACACGTCTGCTTGAAAGGTGGCGTATGTTTGTAGGCAGGAGCCGCCGCCACGGTCAATGGCGAGCGCTACCGCGCCATGATTAGCGATTGGTTCTTCCCGTTACTTGAAGAGGAAGACTTGGACACCATTTGGTTCCAACAAGACGGTGCTCCGTGCCACACAGCCAACGCTACGATCGATCTTCAGCGCACAGTCTTCGAAGATCGAATTATCAGTCGAAATTCGGATGTTGTTTGGCCGCCTCGGAGCTGTGATTTAACGCCGTTAGACTATTATCTTCGGGGGCTGTCAAAGATAAGTGTTATATGGCCAAGCCAGAGACAATTCAAGCCTTGAAGGACAACATTCGTGCAGCCATAGCTGAAATAAAGCTGCATACATTCGAAAATGTACTAAAAAACTGGACCGACCGTATGGCGTACTGCAAGGCCAGCCGAGGCAGCCATTTGAATGAAATTATATTCCATAATTAACCGAAAGGATTGTACTTTAATATGAAAAAATAATTTAGAAATCGGATGAACCGTTTGTGTTTTATTGCATGTTAAAAAAAAAGTTACATGGCGGACCCTGTACTTGGATTAATTTTGAGCACTCTGAGCATAGGGTTATTTCGTTGTTTATTTTTCATAACTTCAAAACATATTTGGATTAAAGGTGCATAAAAAACAGTTAATTAAAATTGAATTCCGCTCGAACCTTTTGAAATCGTTGTGAAATTTGTACTTTGTACCAAGTTTGTAATTGAAAGTATTATACTGCCTTTTTATTGGCATTCTGGATTCATTCTGTGTTTATAATGCGCTTTTTGAGTCTTGCAAGTGGTTGGATGTTAGTAACAATCACTCAAATTTCTGATTGCAAACTAGTCATAAATAAGCTAGCGTAACAAAAATTGTTACTAGGAAACTCCAGCACTTCTGGGACCAAAATTTATAACAATAGCCTCGTAACTAAAACTGCAACAACTAAAATAATAGAAGCGACGACGAATCGTTGGTAGAAGACACGGTTAGTGAACCAATGTTCTCCCAGACTATCTCTTCGCCAAAAACAACGAGCATCATGATTACGGTTGACCAAAATCAATTTCTGTTACCTAGAAAACCCCAAAAAGGAGATAGCAGATAGTTTCAATGATCGCACGTTTTATTCCCATTTATCTTTAAACTGAGTTTTAATATAAATTCTGATCTACAATCATGAAATAAGCCAAATGCGACCTAATAAAATTGATCCATATTACTTTGAAAAATCCAGCGACCTGAGTACATACAGTAGGAATGACGCCACTTATCCGTTTAACCCGGGAGAGATTTATCCGAGATTTGGGATAAAACGGTATAACATGGTTCGTGCGGTCATTGATTATATGTATTTGTAGCTTACTTTTTAATGCTTTCGACGTTATACCAATCGATTTTAGTCAACCACAATCAATCTCATTTCGGAATACGAAAGGAATTTTAATTGGAGATTGAATAATGTAAAAAATTATTATATATATTGAATACAACCCAGTACGAAAAGGGAACTTGGAATTAAAATGAACCATTTTACACGCCAAAAAATGGTTCTTAATGAATTGTACGATGCATTAAAAAAATCACATCTTGATCCATTTTGCGCACTGTACAATGAATTGATTTCGATTGGAAAAAAATGGCAGAAACCCAAATCGGTAATGGGTTCAAGTTGGTTACGATTCTGGTTGCCCGAGCAAAGTCAAACATCAAAACGAAAGCAAATCGAAATCTTATTATGATAGCAACATCACATTGAAATCTTAAAATGATCTCAGCTCATCAATTTTTCAATTGATATCACATTATGTTATCTTTTTGCTGTTACTTTTGGAAAAGTTTGGCAAAAATTTTGGGAAACTCCAAAAATGATTATTCAAAAGCAACAACTTAATAACTGCATCAAGATAGGACTAATTCTATAAGGCGATACAAAAATGCAAAAATAAATTTTAATGGAACAATTATTCCTTTAATTCTATATTGCGTGACAGTTGTTCGGAACCATAACCGCGATCAATGAAAAGATTGTTGTCAACACTTTTGCAGCTTTTACACCAATACTCCTTTATATTATTGTTATAGCACCACACATCTGGAGGACAATGGATAGGTTGGCGATCATTGGTGCCACGTTTATCTGAAGTTAGTTTATCTCCTTTAGTGATCTCCTGGCACACTGGGCCTTCACCAGATCCGACCAAATACCCTCATTCTCTTTCGAGGACGAATAGCGGCTTGGGCATTCTCATCTCGCTGATCGTCAGCCACAAAAATACCTTCTTCAGGAACTTGATATAAAAAATACATTTGACGTCAACGATATCCTTCTGGTGGGGTACGTTAAATATCAGATTCTCTAACAGTTTTCGCGTTTAGTTAAAAAAAGATGTTGAATGTTCTGACTATTATGTTCGGTTGTTGTTTTGACCGTTATTGTCTGTGGTTCAGAAATAAACTAACGGTATTGCCGGCGTTGCTTGAAAATGATTTATGAAGGCAAGGCCGCAAAACAAATTTTAAAAATTGTTCTGACCATTGAAATACTCAGAGCGTAGTGAAACACAACTTACAGGTTCCGGCACTCGAAGTGTAACCAACTTCAGACCTTCGAGCCTGGCGTCAAGAGAAATGCGACATATTATCGGGAAAGTATTCTGGAGGTTGCTTTGAAGCCATGGGCAGACAAACATTTCGGTGGCAGACCATGGACGTTTCAGCAGGACTCGGCACCGTCTCACAAAGCTCGAGTGAACCAAGAATGGCTGAAAAACAACGTTACTTTATCACGTCCACACAATGGCTCTCGAATTCACCAGATGCGAATCCAATGGACTATTCTCTTTGGGCCATTTTGGAGAGCAAAGTTCGAACTAAAAGATACACCAGTCTCGAGGCGCTGAAAAAAGTTATTGTCCGCGAGTGGGCCAAAATACATACCTGCAAGTCACATTCGGGCAGCTTGCGATTCGTTTTGTGACCGTCTCAAGGCCATAGTCAAGGCAAAAGGTGGTCATATCGAGCAAAAGTGAATTGATTCTGAATTTTGTATTATTTTTACACATTTTATACTTCGAATTAAGTAAAAGTAATTTTCCAAACTGAATTTATGGCCTTTTTAATTGGTAACACTTCGAGTGCCGGACCCTGTATTTCCACATAATTGCTCAAGATTGTGATAATGATTATTTGATAACGAAAGGCTGTTCATAACTACGTTAGATAATACTTTCGATCTATCAAATAACGATTCAGTTAATTCGAATGTTGTCGTAAACTTATTTTCATCAGCTTGGGTCGACAGTTTTCTCAATTTACATGAAAAAGGAACATTATTTTTATGATTTCTTCGTCCATTCAGATAAATTTTACCTCCCTTGGTTAAGAATATTTATTTCCCCTGCCTCTTGTGAATATTTTCGTGACCCTCACTTAGTCGCTAGAAATATGCAGTACTGGTCAAGAAGTACCATTTTTTCGTAAAATTCGATCCCATGTTTGTGGCACTTACTACACTCCTTCCTTGAAATAATCCTTTAATCTACTTTGATGTGAAGGTAGTATCTGTATTAATCAAGAAGTATCGTTTCTCGTCGAATGAATTTTATATTGAACTCCCCTTATGTTAGTGAACTTGCAACAGCTCTCTACCCTCTGAGTAGTGTAGAAAGTATCTGTGGTCATCAAAAAAGAGGGGGGGGGGGAGTGAAAAGTGATTTTTCAGACTCTTTTCGCCTAGTCTATATTCTCCGGCTTTCCTCGTCTGTCGACAAATAAGAGAAATGTAGCAATAAACCTTTTTTTAGAGCCACTTGCTACAAACTCCAACTTTCTGTTCACCTGTGCAATGAATATCTGATCTACACACTTGAAAAAACCCTGTGATTTTACGTCTTATTAGATGCACATAAATGGAGCGTTGCAGTTCACGCAAATTTACGTCGAAGAACATTTAATATTGTGTCTAAAACTCCATGCATGAAATTCGTTGGAATAAAAAAAAAACAATACTGATAGCAAACGCAAATTTTCCTTCATTTGACAAATTAGGTCTTTATGAATTACATCGTATGAGGAATTAAGTCACCTGTAAAATTTAAAATTTTTTAGAGTGTATCTTTTACCCTTACGATCATCTATTAGTTGTAATAAATATATGAGCCGGTCGAAAAATTTCGATTTCGTAAAACTCGAAACATTTTGCCTCAAATTCCCCCTGTTAGCAAACACTTACTGAAACCACCACCTTCCCCCCCCCTTCCTAAAATATCAGCAAGAAGTAATAAGAATTTATAGTTTATAATCTATTGATTTGTTTTGGAGTTGTGTTATGTTATACAATTTATCCTTTGCAATATCCTCGTCCAATAAGATAATCTTTTTCATGATCTTCTGTTAAAGACCCTTGCTAGGCCCCCTTCCCTAAAAAATACACTTATGACCATCTCCGAAGAGCAAGAAGTGTCTGTGCTAAATTTGATAGCAATCCGTTCAGTAGTTTCGGAGTTATACCGTTAGAAACATTACACCTCCCTTTTCAAAGGCACTTGCTGCATTCACCCCACCCCCTTCAGCATCTAAGATATGCAAAATGTTGCTATGGTCTGTATGGTTTTGAGTCATAGGAAGTTTGAATATTTGATTGAATTTTTTCGGCACCAAATGAAAGAAATTTTATAACCTCCAATTACCGACGTTTTAAATCATCATGTTTTAGATATATATCGTAATAACACATGGATCAATAAGTCCCGAGACTAAAGCAGAGATGGCGCTCGTAGTAAACCAGTAACCACGTCTTTCTAGAGTACTAACCTTTGCTTGAAACGGGTCAAAATTTTAAGTCGATCCGACCAGGAAACAGGATCGAGGTTGGAGTAAAGTCGTTTTGTAGTTTGTTTAAAAAATGGAAAAAACCGAGTTTCGTGTTTTGATAAAACATTGTTTTTTAATGGGTAAAAACACCGTGCAAGCGAAACAATGGATTGAAAAATGTTATCCGGACTCTTGTCCATAAAAAGCAACGATTTGTCGGTGGTTCGCCGAGTTTAAACGTGGTCGTACCGACACAAATGACGCGGAACGCTCGGGTAGACCTGTGGAAGCCGTTACACCGGAAAATGTGAGTGAAGTGACAAAAATTATAATGAAAGATCGTAAAGTGAAGCTCCGTGAGATTGCTGAGATGACACATACATCATATGGAAGTGTATTTACTATTCTTCATGAAAAATTGAGCATGAAAAAGGTTTTTTCCAAGTGGGTGCCGCGATTGCTTTCGGTGGAACAAAAACAGCCTCTCACAAGTCGATGAAAACAATGGTGAAATTGAACGAATTGGGCTTTGATCTGCTTCCCCACACCCCATACTCGCCAGATTTAGCCCCCAGTGACTACTGGCTCTTTGCTGATCTTAAAAAAATGCTCCAGGGAAAAAGATTTGGCTCAAATGAGGAGGTCATCGCTGAAACTGAAGCTTATTTTGAAGCGAAAGATAAATTTTTTTTATAAACATGGTATTGAAAACTTGGAAAAACGTTGGAACCATTGTATCACCCTAAAAGGTCATTATATTGATGAATAAAAAAAAATTGCAAAAAAAAATGTTGTTTCCATTGTTAGTCTCGGGACTTATTGATCCATGTGTTAAGTGTTCTATCAGAAACATTCGAGCACTCCAGAAGCGCTTGGCGAATGAATTCCTAACTAACGTTTTCTTCATAATGTAGACTTTGACATCCCGAACAACTTTCCTCAGAAACAAAGCTTTGAAGATTTCAGGTTCTGAGCTAGATCATATTTTAGCACACTAGCTCCATATAGTACAGCGATTTTGCATTAATTTTTGAAAGACTTAGAAAACTAGTTTGAAACCCTATTCTATTCTATTCTATTCTCTGTCTTTTTAAAGCAAATCAATAACTGATTGTGCATTCCAGTTTTGTTTTCGTTGTTTGATAATAATAAACAGAACTAATTTGGCTATCAACAAGAAACAATCTATGTATCTTATTTAGATTTCAGTTTGCTTCGCTGCTAGCAAAAATAGTTTTCTGTTTGATATCATAGGAATATCTTTTTGCTTTCGATTTTGATTTTTTGCCACTTAAAACGACCAAAACAACAGCAAATTGAGTAATCGATGAATGCGAACATCACAACATCAAAATGAGTTTTCTATTTGATCTCACACTCTGCTCGGGTGACTTTATAAACTCCATCTCATCAATCAAAATTACCGGAGAAAGTGGCTGATGATTGTTGTTGCCATAGATGCTCCTAAATCGAAAAATGTTATCCTGATCGGTTTATGTTTAGGTAATAATGTTCAATTCAATGACATACACCACATCATTTTGTCACAGTGAAAAAGCAGAAATCTAATGGTCGCCACCTACATTTATAGTCGGAAAGTTATTAATTCCTCACATATGAACGTTTTTCGAATTTGCAGCTCTTTCGAAAATAAATCAAATAAATTTGTGATACTCTGTAGAACAACGGAAGTGCGAGAACCGTACTCTCCCCAATATGTTCGCTGGTGTCACGTGCTTTTGAGCAGTGTCGAAAGTAATTAACTGAAAAGTTTATTCACCATCACCTAACCGAAATTAACACTTCTCATTTCTTCTCATTTTTTTTCTCCCCATTCCATGCGCCGTGTTGCATTCATTCACAGGAATCGCCACCCAAACCATTCTTGCCATTCCCGTGGGGCAACAGGTGGTTTCGAGCGTGAGTAGCGAGAATTTATTACAGTGTTTAAATTTCAATACCACCGTTGGAACCAGTAACAATAACAACAACAACAACAACAACAACAACAGTAGTAACAACAACTTCAACGATATATTGAATCATCACCACCCCCACGCCCACCTGCACAACCAGCATCATCCTGGTAATGCGGCCTTTGCGGCAGCAGCAGCAGCAGCGGCCGCCGCAGCAGTGGCCACTCGTGAATCACCAGTTACCGTCAATAGTCCAATCAATAGCACTAGCTTACTTACGAATCCGCTGGCACTGGCTGCGGCTGCTGTCGCTAATAGCAACAATCATCATCACCATCCGCAGCATCATCATCATCACCATCATCACCACCAACAGCATCCGCTGCATCAGCACCTGCAGCCGCAACAACAGCAGCAACAACAACAACAGACACAGCAGCAGGCCAAGCATTTGACCTTCAGTCACCAATCACCGACGGCATCATCTTCGGCAGCTGTTGGTAACGGTGGGGGTGTTACATTGTCAGTGACACCTTCGATGGCCCATCATCACGGTTCAACTTCTGCGACCGGACAACACGTGGTGGATAAGATCCGGAATCTGACGGCTCACGAAAGGGCATCGTCGGAACGTTCAACACCGGAAATGCATCGAATCAAGCTGGAATCTCCGAAACAGATCGCATCGCCGATTTTGAGCACTCCCCAGAGGCCGTCGAGTAACAGCTTTGCGTCGGTATTCGAGAAAAGTCCACAGCTTAAACGAAACATCTCACCTAGCATAGCGCCGTGTGCCGTCAGCAACAGCAGCACCAGCAGCAACGGAAGTAGCAGCAACGGCAGCAGTCTGATCAGCGGTATTAGCAACAACGTCGGTCAGATTCACATCAGCAAAAATCTGACTAGTCCGCACCATTCGCCGTCGGAGAGCACAATCAGTAGGTGAGTGTACGTGGATTCCGTTCCAAGTTTAGGGATGTGGTTTTTTTTAATTTGTAGACTGCAACGTATCAGTCTTGATTCGTTCTCAATAACTTAATTGATGCTACAATTCCTTTAGAATTGCTATTTTAGTTAGATATGAATTGTTGAATTTATGTTTGAACTCGCTTCCTTGAGAGAGTCATTAGGTCGATATAGTAGTTGCAGATGATCGGCAGTCGGGTCTTTCGATGTATTTTACGACTCTCGGTCACACAGCGACTGTATTCAAACCTGTTTGAGTTTCCCTAATGGTGTAATGATGCCTTTGTCATTGACATGAAACTTGACCTCAGTATCCACTATTTTTAAAACCTGAGGCCGCGAACTGACATAACCAAAGTAGGCTTGTTCGTCCATTGACTAACGAAATCTTAAAACATAAATGTTTTCTAGACAATTTTTGATAAATTTGAACGTCAACGTCAGTGATCGCGCGGACGTAATTTCGATTTCATGAATGGGCAAACTGGGATTTGGGGAAAACTTATTTATTTTCATGTTTTCATGTTGTTTGATTAAAAGCATGATTGAAGCAAAAATTACGGCGTTATGTCTTAAAATAGAAAAAGATTGCAAATGCAGATATTATGATTTGTGTTTTGGATTTTTAATGTGGAACAACTTTTTGTTTTCTATATAGGGGTGCAAATTAGAAACTAAAAAATACACGTAGAAATGTCGTCAGGTTTTGAACAATTACAGCTCAGTATATTTTGTATCAATTATTTATATTATTACATCATTTGATTGGAAATATTTCTACGATTCGAATTGAATGTATCAAGCCACGTATTTTCAATTATGAATGATTGAAATTTTGATTAGTAGCAAGCAGTGTCCTATTTTGTCTGCTAAAAATCTCCGGCATATCGGATTTCCCTGCCATAGACGACGGTTTTGAAGGAGTAAGCGATATATCAAAGGGAAAGCATCGCTCTGATTGGTCAAATGGCACGTTCCCCTTGATGTTTGGAGATTTGAAAATGTCGTTAGAAATTTTGGTTGCCTTGTTCCACATCAATGGCTCGAACAACCCCATGGGGCTAATCCTTGTAGTTTTTTAGTTTAATTCATGTTTCAAACAGTGTTGGTGATTGCCAAAAATTTGACAGAAACTGCTCGATATTTATCAATATTGTATATAACATTTTCAATCCGGTAGAAGATGCTACAAGAACTCGAGTATCTCATTGCATGAACCGCGAGAGAATTTTTCTATATTTCTTCGCTCCACTTCATACACTGAGTATTCCACGGTCCTTAAAAAAATTACAGTCTGATAATGATTGTTTCTGTGTGGAATTTACCAAGAGAGAATCGCAAGTTGACAATTATCGCAGAAAATCGAATCGATGATTCGACTTGATGATTCACATACTAGGTTGCAATATTTCAAAACCCTTGTGTGGAGCATTCACATACTGTTTGATAGACACAACTTATACAAAGGTACGGCAATAGTAAAATGATTCTGTAGCAATTATCCACTGCCCATACAGAATCAGATCGCGAAACGAGAATAAGCGACCGTTTGTTGCTTCAGAGAGGATCCCCACAGCAGCGTGCTAACCTTTGATTCTCAGACAGGTCATCGAGAGAAATTCGCTCTCGCACTGGTGTCTATTCTATGTTAAATGAGCCATGCCGGTTTTTTGTTGCTGCGATAATATCCGTCTCTCTTTGATGGCACTGATTGAATCGTGTGAAAAGGTGCTAGTGAATTTGCTGCTATGATTCGATCCTTGGTTTCAAATGCTATGCCAGTAAAAAGCGCATTACGAAATCCTCCTAAGGATTCCATTTATTTGAACCATTTTAACGATTCTTAACATAAAGTGTTCGCTAGATAGTCATTGCTCCAGATTAGTTTTCTTACTTGAGAATTCACTCAAACAAGCTGCGAACAAAAATCGACAATATTATATCGAAATCTGATCCTATCGATGAAGCAAATTAAACAAAGTGGCTAAAAAAGGAAATTTTATAACTTTCATTATATGAAGTTCTAAATTTGTCATCGAAATGTTATACTAACCACGATGTCAATTCTCTGTCAGTCGGTGTAAAAAACACAATGAATTCTATCTATTAAATACATTTTGAGTAGTGACTGTATTCTCATGTCTATTCTTGGCCTTTCGATTTATCTGTTTTACAAAGCAACACATTTTGACACTCAACAATGCAACCACATCGTAGAGTCTTCTGCTGCGAGCATTATCGGCAGTGGAGTTTCGATCACCACGAAACCATTTATTATGCCCTTGTTTTCGACTAGCAATAATAATACTTATAATTGTCATTCGCATGAGCCGAGTAATATCTAATTGAGGTATTTCCAGTACCGAAACAATAGCACATCAACATTGAAATGTAGAATACAGTGACTAAACTAAAAATGTAAGGGAGAGTGTTCGGTTACCGGCACCCTTTTCTTTTTAGCTCATAACTTCTAACTTAGTGCACATTATGCGGACATCTATATTTCAATAGAAAGCTAAAGTCCCTGGCTAACAACTGATTAAGAAACAAAGTTGATTCATTTGATTGAAAAAAAAATGTTATCAATTTAGTAAAGCGATAAATTTTGGCCATTTTAAAAAAGGTGTTCGGTTACCGGCACCCCAAGAAATTTCGCTAAATATGGAAAGATATAAGTAAAGACTGCAGCTATTCATAGAAAAAGAAACAGAATTTATTCTTTTTGGAAGCGTTTTTGACAAAAGTCTTCATTGTCTGATGATGACTTCGCCTTGGCTCTCTTGGTCGAATATTTGGATGGTGGCGCCTTTGGTATCAATTTGGCCAGTCTTCAACGTTTTTTCTTAGCCGGAGCATCTGCTGTAGGAGCAGCTAGATGTTTGTCTCGACAGCAGCCTGCATATCACTGACAATTTTTTCGATTTGTCGAAAAAAAATGGGGTGGCGGTAACCGAACATCTTGGGGTGCCGGTAACCGGAATTGGTAGACATTTTGAAAATTACAAAAAAAATCTTTGGTTGCGAAAATTTTGATAGCATCCGGTATTACATCACGAAATAGATCTATTTGACCTCATAAGTATTCAATCCACTCGCCTTTCCGATTGATGCTCTTCAATTCATTATACTCTAAAAATCCTGTTTTAATCCACCTAGTGGTGTAATGATGCCTTTCTCATATCAATCATGCTATCATATACCTTATGATAAAAAAAGAACCGGAATTTTCCTTTTAAAATTCCCGCGCTTGTCCAATCGGTAAACTTTTATTTTCTTTATTTATTGGCAACACTTTTATACACATTCTGTCAAATTTTGACGCATATCGTACGATTAGTTTTTGTTTGGCGTCTATACAAAGAAGTTGAAAAATTTTCGTGAGGCGATTTTTATAATGTATGAAAATTTAGAACAACGGCTCGCCTTAGAAGCGCCGTTCGGTCGATTGTTGTGCGGTTTCGACGTCATATTCATAGATTCACACCTCATCACCAGTTATGATGCATTCGATGAATGTGGGGTCACTATCTGCGTTGGAAATCATCTCTTTGGCCACATCAACACGACGCTGTTTTGAATGAAATTCAGATTTTTTGGCACCAGCTGAGAAACGACGCGTTTCGAACCCAAAACATCAGTTAAAATGTGTTCGGCTGATCCATAAGAGATGCCCAACAACACAGCAATCTCTCTAATCGGTACGGAACGATTTTGCAACACGATTTGCTTCGTCGATTCAATGTTTTCTTCAGTAACAGATGTTGTTGGACGTCCAGGGATCTCATCATGATCCAAGCTTGTACGACCACCTTTGAAGCGTTTATACTACTCGTATGCCTGTGTTTTTCCTAGACACGATTCACCTAAGGCCTTTTCTAACATTTTCAACGTTTCGGTACACTTAAATCCATTTGCAACACAAAATTTGATGCACGCACATTGTTCTAAATTTTCATCCATTATAAAAATCGCCACACGAAAATTTTTCAACTTCTCTGTATAGACGCCAAACAAAAACTAATCGTACGATATGCGTCAAAATTTGACAGAATGTGTATAAAAGTGTTGCCAACGTTGAGAGAATCTTAAAATGAAAATTCCGGTTCTTTTTTGACCATTAGGTATAATACTGTGATATTCTTCAAAATAATTTTCTTCGATTCTTAAAGGAATAATCGAAATCGGTTTGTTTGATTTTGTATGGGACCACAAGACCTTTCATTTGAATCTATGTTTGTGAAAATCGGTTCAGCCATCTCCGAAAAAAGTTAGGCAAAAAAAACTTTACATACACACATACACACAAGCACACAGGCATTTTGAGTACTCCACGAACTGAGTCGAATGGTACATGACAGTCGGCCCTCCGGGTCTCAGTTCAAAAGTCGGTTTTCACAGTATGCAATTTCTATATGAGAAAGGCAAAAAGTCAGAAAAAACTTTTGTGTTGATATTCACGTAATTAAAAGTTATTTTGAACGCAGCAAAAAGTACAAGTGACTGCTTGCTTCGTAATTTGGCACAAAAAGAACGTGCTACTATTACACACACATCACATTTGTCGGATTGACGCTATCTGCTTTCTGTCAAAAGTTACCTTGGGGTGCCGGCAACCGAAAACTGCCGGCAATCGAACACCTTTCCCTATTTAAATTCTCTTCGGGGGAACATGTATGACGGTTTCGAAAAATATGTTTTTTTTGTTGAGTCGAATCAATGACACAATAAAATAAAACAATGAATACCTATTATACTAAATTTGTATATTTCATAACCAAACAGTTTGATGAATATCACACAAAATCCAATTGTTTTTGTGCATTTCCACTAAAACATCCTAAAACTTCTCTATAAGTTATCAACATTTTATAACAATTTATTAAATGCGTAGGTCTTACATATACATAAGTTATATTAACTATACTATGCGGAATAATAGCGAATTAGCTATTATACCAAATTGATGCATTATTTTACCATTTCAATAATAAAATAATGCCTAAATGAGCAAAGATTGTGAAATAAACTATTACTATGATATGGGTTTGTTATCGCTTTATCTTTACAATATTTGTAAAACTTTCTTTGTTTTACCTTTTTTTATAAATATAAAAAATAAGTATACAATTCGCTCAAACTTTAGAAAATTTTTCCGAGGCCCGGAGGGCCGAATGTCATATACCAATCGATTCAGCTCGACGAACTGAGCAAATGTCCGTATGTGTGTATGTGTGTGTCTGTATGTGTGTTGTCAACTAAGAGGTCGAGATCTCAGAGATGGCGGGACCGATTTTGATCAAACTAGTCGCAAATGAAAGGTCTCCCCGTCACCCTAAACGCTATTGAATGGTTTTAAGATCGGATGTTTACTTTTTGAATTATACGAAGTTTTATGTCAAAATTGACAGTATCTGTCACAATTGACCTTGAGAACAGAATATATTTTCGGACTTAGATTCCGCACGGTAGTAGCTATCCAACAAGCCATAGATTGTTAAAATCCGTCCATTTTCGACGGAGATATCAAAATTTTTGTGTAAGCGACTTTTTCCCCTATTCCAGCAGTAGAAGCTTTGACCGCTGTATGGCAAAGTTGAAAGCAATTCCATAATTATATTGTTTTAAACTACGTACAGCAATAAATGCTTGAAGAACATAACACCCATATACCATTCGAATCAGTTCGTCGAGATCAGCAAATGCGTGTGACAAATAATGTCATTAATTTTTTTTCAGAGATGACTCAACCGTTGTCTACAAACTCAGATTCATATGAAAAGTCGTATGCTCCTAAATAAGGTTCCTGAATTATGTTTGGTTCCGACCTCTGGTTCCGGAACTACAGGATGATATGTGAAACGAAATTCAAATTGTGTAGATAATTTTCTCGTAGATTGCTGAACCGATCTAAGATTCAAATGAAAAGTTTTAAGATTCTATAGAAGATCTTGTTTTTCAGTCAGATCCAACTCCGGTTTCGGAGATACAGAGTGATTAGTATAAAAATGGCTATTTCACATAAATTAATCAGGTTTATCGGGTTAGCAGATTTGGATAGTCGATAACCAAATAAACTTATTTCATATTTGGTTGTACTCAGTTTTCGTTTCAAAAGGCACCCAAAAATTTAATTCGCAGTACGATTTCTCAAAGATGTCTACATTGATTTTCAAACATTTTGAAACAAATGGTAACTATACAGCAACTCAGTTGAATTTGTCTGACTTCGGCTACACCGAATTTTGAATTCCGGTTCCAGTATCGAATCGTTTCTCAAGGCTCAATCGTTTTCTCAAAAAAAGCCAAATCGAATTTCAGAAACAAAAGTTTAAATTAAAATAAATCCAATTTTATCCAATTCTGACTTCCGATTCTGGAATTGTAGGATGATGAATTTATAAAATTCGAAGCGATATAGAAGATAAGAATCCCGTAAAAAGTTAAAAGTTGGACTCAATAAAATTGCAATTTATTCGTCATACGAATCGGTTTGGATTATGCTGGTTCCTGAATACCGGCTTTGGAAGTTCCTT
The DNA here is from genome assembly GCF_030247185.1 of Malaya genurostris. Lineage (NCBI taxonomy): Eukaryota > Metazoa > Arthropoda > Insecta > Diptera > Culicidae > Malaya > Malaya genurostris. The sequence goes on along the minus strand of NC_080572.1, from coordinate 11,693,887 downwards.
TAACCTCTAAAGTGGAAATTACTTCGAAATATCATGGAATGTTTAATCGATTGTTACACTTTTAGATTCAAATTCGATCCGATTTGCAGTTTCGACATAACATAGTAATGTTTGATTAAAATCTCAAAATGCCACTTAAAACGACGCTCATTGGAATAATGACATGAAAACTGAAACACTGAAGATTATTCATACGAAAAACACATGCGGATTGATAAACAAAGGTATCATCTCACTGCTAGGTGGATTCAGCACATTTTTTCTTACCGTTTTGCCTACAAAAATGTTTTGTGAGAGAACCGTTTTGGTTTTCAATAAAAAATTGAAATCTGTAAAAAGCAAGCAATAAAAATGTATGATTTCAAGAGGAGCTTTTCCTGTGTTTTTTCTGATGAAAAAAATTTGCAGTATCAAGTATCCTTTGCGGTGCAAAATGTAAGCAAAGTCTTGGCTTTATATTCCTTTGGTGGAATTTGGCCTTTCTGTTTCAACAGACTTCGCAGCCGATTCTTAGTGTACAGAATCATTGCATGGCTAGTACTATGGATCCTACTGACACTAAGAATCCTTCCAGGTCGGGTGCAAAATGTGCCATTACTGAATTAATCCGTAAATATGATCAATTTAGATGAAAACACCGTTCTGTTGGCGATCGATAAAACCCAGGCTAGCACCTTCCTAGGACCAGAGGATATACCGGTGATTGTTCTGCGAAAATGCTCTGGTAGTTTAGCAGCACCTCTTAGGTCTTTGTTCCACATATCGCTAACTACCGGAATATTTCCCGATCTGTGGAAATCCTCTTTTATGTTTCCAGTTCATAAGAAAGGGAATACAAAAAGGAAATCTTTCAGCAGCCTTCGATAAAATAACCCAAGTAGCGCACGTTATTACACTTCAATTACAGTAACTTGTGTGACACAAATTCATGGAACAAGTAGAAGACTTTGCAACGTGCATCATAACTGCTATGTAACCTGAAAAGCGTAAGAGGCGGAGCTTGTGCGACTTACCAAGGGTTGCCAAACAATTTCTCAGTAACGAATATTTGATTTGATTCAGCGCGCACATCAGCCACAATGAAACAGAAAATATAAGCTCATGTCAAGTTACAATTTGTTGATGTTTTTCCCATTCAACATTTACGACCAAAAATCGGTATCCGATAATCAGGGTTAAAATATAGAATGTAATCCTTTTTAAACTTGCTATATCTACAAAAGTCTAAGTGCTATTCGATATTTATGGTTTGCCAAAACGACACAAGTTCGCTTCGCACATGTACCGGCAAAAAATTGCGTATAAGCGCAGATTTAACTATAGCCAATATTTTTAAACTGAAGGAATTTTCTACTTATTCTACTTATTGTTTTCATATTATTGTTTGGGATAAACTGGATAAACTCGGTTTTAGATCGAATGTACTCCGCTGGATTAAGCCATACCTAAACGATCGACGTGTTGCTGTCAAAATCGGTTATTGCGTCACCGAAAAGTTTTGCGCTTCATCGGGAATCCAACAAGTCATTCATCTAGGGCATTTGATATTTTTGCTGTACTTTAACGATGTGAATTTCGTCATTTAAGCACCATGCTAGCTAAGGAGTGGCAAAAGCTTCCCTGTGCTGAATTTGTAATAGGGATAGCAAAAATTTTTTAAAGATATTTACTGCCTGCCGTGTACTATTCGCTGGTTCGTTTTATTCTTGAATATTGTTCAGTAGTATGGAACCCTTACTACCTCAATGATGTTAATAGGATCGAATCGATACAACGCAGATTTATTTGTTTTGCACTGCACCTTGCTTGCCTTGGAGCAATCCACAACAGCAACCGAGCTCTGAATGTCGGTCGATGTTACTTGGAATTGACAAACTTTCGGTAATCTATAGTAATAACCGATATTTCGGTACATGGGTTTTATTTTACAACAATTATGCCAATTTTCACCGAACGATCAGTTTAACTTTAATTTTCATTACAGAATTCTGTATTAGATATACAATTGATACGGTAAACCTGAATAGTCGCCGAATACGGTAAAAATCATACTGTCCGTTTGGTAAAGTTATCTTCCAATAACCGAACTTCTGTGAAAACCGATTATCGTGAAACTAACTGTCAAACAGTTATTAAAATATTCAGTGAGTGTCTTTTTATTAACCAAACGAAAAAAATGTTGAAGGGTTCATCGATTGGATTGAGGTTCAGGTAATAAAAGTTTTTAAGACATTAGAGCCACTAACAGCTTTTTATTTACTTATAGGCGGAAAATAATTTTGTATCACTTGTCCACTTGCCGCCAACACAAATCGTTCAAGGGTAATTTTTGTTGGACTCGACGGATTGTGAAGTGTTTTGGAAGGCGCTCATAATTCCGGTCAGTCGAAACATCTGACACTTTTTAAATTTCTCGTGGAATAAAACCATTTTCTTCATTCGTTTTTGTTAATATGTGTTGTTTTTTTAAATCCGAAAATCCAGAATTTTAACCAAAGGAAAACAAACAAACAAAAATTACCGAACAATCTGTTAGATCCATTTGGTTTACAGTTTACGGTAGTTGTTTGACAGTTCAGCAATTACCGAACGATCGGTAATCAATTCAATTACCGAACTGATTACCGAACGTTCAGCTATTGAAAATTCGGTAAAAAATTACCGAATACTGCGAAATTTTCTAAGTGTGTAGCTTAAAAACACTCGCTAAGTATTTCAAAAAAAAATTGTTTCCAAGAATTTAATCATGCAATCACGAACCAACGATTAACAACAGTATCTTTTCCAATCCCCTCAGAATCTCAACATCGAATGGTGAAATCACAGTGACCAAATCACAGGCGCCCCTAACTCCGCCCCTATCAGTACAAAAGAATCATCCCGCTTCGATGCATTTCAATCCATCCATCTCACCCCAACCGTTGATTCATCATGCGAGAGATCAGCAGCTCCATCATCACCACCCCCACCTGCAGCACCATCATCAACAGCAGCAACAGCAACTTTCGATGCAATCTGCCCACGGTTCGCCACAATCTGCTACTGTAGCATCGGCAGCGTCGGTGGGGGAAAACCAGCTGCAGAAGGAGCACAAACTGTGCACCTCTTCCAGCAGCAGTAGCATCACTCCGACCGGCACTAGCACGCCGGGTGTAATTTCGCTCACCTTAGAAGATATGGAGCAGAAGATTTCTCCCCACTCTTCGTTGGCCTCGGGATCTTCGCTGTCCAAAAGGCACCGAAGTTTGACACCTCCTCCCCGGAAGCATAGCCCCGCCGGATCGGTTCAGCTCTCTCAGGATGACGAGGAAGATGAGGATAACAATTCCAACCACAATGAGCTGGAAGATTCACCAAGTAAGCCAAGAAGGTTTCCGTTTTATTCCGATTTTAATAAGGCACACACTCACACGCACAAACACAAACACTGTTGACACATTTTCTATTCGATCAAAGGAGCCCAATTAACTTTCCCCGAATGAACGCGTCAGCACTTGAGACAATTATAGCTAATTTAGAGCAATATAAGCAGGATGATACGCAAGTATAATAATAATACTTAACGTCTGATCACGGCATGAAGACACGAGTGAGCGAGATCGACCGTGGAGAAAAGAGATGGAAAGCTGGACTCACGTCACGATTTGCTGGTGTGCGCGTTCGATCCGACGGCGATTGCCGCCTGATGTCACATCATTATTAACCCTCATTGTGTGCGGCGGAATTGCGATAAACAGTTCAGCAAGTCGGCCATCAGAATTGAATGTTTTTTTTTTCAATTTCCGTGTCAATTAATTTGACATTCTCCATTAACGCTTAATTTACGCTAAACAGTTGCTTAAGTGCGGTGCTTTATTGGCGAAGCATAGTTTGAGACTGCGGAGTCGTTATGAAAGCGATTTGAATTGTAATGAAAAGCAATAGTGGAAGGCAGCAGTTTAAGAATGTTCATTACGGCGTAAGGTTTTGATTTTTTTTTTTTGGAACCTGAAGTTCAGGTTATGCTTACACACAATACAAACACTGTCACCGACTACCACAACCGCTATCAAAACCAATCAACATGGTTGTGTTCTCTCCTTTTAATCCTTTTAGATGAGCTAACGATCAACCAAACCAACTGCAACGTGGTGGATGGAATTGACCTAGATGATATTAAGGAGTTTGCGAAAGCTTTCAAACTACGCCGCCTGTCGCTGGGACTTACCCAAACGCAAGTAGGCCAAGCGCTGTCCGTTACCGAGGGCCCAGCCTACAGTCAGAGTGCCATCTGCAGGTAAATCTCATTTCGACCGGACTCGGTTAATTTGTCAGCTCACTCTCGAACTGCTTCCCCTGGACGCATGGTCAAATATTAAATTTAAATGAATAATAAAAATCATTGTTTGCGAATGAGTGAACAGTTCTAGAGAAGAGCATCGTAATATTCCGATAAAAAACGAAATATTGCATCAAAATAAGAAGCTTAATTTTCATGACATCCAATGTGGCAAAAGAGAAAAAAAAATCACCTCATTCAATCGGTTACCAAACCAACAGACTAAGAGAAACGGTGCCAGGACATTGTTCTACCTTGTTTACGTTTCCTTTAAGTTGATTACCAAATCACAACTTATCAACTTATCGGTTTTCATCGTGTTTGTATTTTTTCTTTCCCCCAAATTCTCTCATTTCGTGACACATTGTATCGTTATGTTTGTTGTCACATCGTCTCTTATTTCGACGGGTCGCTGTCTTCGGATATGACATCAATCTATTTTTCGGGGGTTGCCCGTGGCAGTGCCCTAGCCGCCCAGATGTACTGTGCAGCGCAGCTTTCGTCCCAGCAACAGCAAATGTATGTACTATGAAATATTGTTTTTTTTTTTTCTATGGGTTCACTTATTTGCTACTGTAGAAATAGGAACACTGCGCGGTTATTTTCTGTTTGTATCCTAATACTTGTTGCTTCCACTGGGGTTTCTTTTGCTCGAATGGGAATTTCCTTGACTAAACGTGAGGTAAGATTATTGTTTGAAATAATATCGGCATGATGGGAACTTATTTGGAGCCATCTGTGGCAGACTGTGTTAACCAAGGCTGGAGAAGGTAGGTACTGTCAAATGTATGGCATGATTGTGACTGCTTGCTTGTTATGCAACGCCTACTAACAATGCATGGTTTTGTTAAACCGTTTCTACTGATGCTTGACTTATGTTTATAAATCTAGAAGAATTGACCAGGGCATTGTTTTTTTTTGTTTTAAATTTTATTTATGTTTAAACTTCTCGAAATTGATACTATTTCCGTTTGAATTTTCATTCAATGTCCTGGCAAATTCTAGAATTGGCAAGTGTTGACTAACTTTTAGTTTAATTGGAAAGTTTACCATCGATTTAAGGCATTCATCATTTTCTCCTAATGCGTTTTGTCTTGTTCTTTCTCCTTTTCATTTGTTTATGCCGAAAAATATTTCACCAAATCACATTCTCAAAAATTTACACACAAACACGACTGTGTCTCCTGTTGTTCTTATGATGTTACCGACTACCACGTGTAACTGTATAGGTTTGAAAAGTTAGACATTACTCCAAAAAGTGCACAAAAGATAAAACCTGTGCTGGAACGCTGGATGAAGGAAGCCGAAGAGAGGTATGTGTTTGTTTCACTACCACATTAAACTGTCCCACTGTTACTGTTGCTCATGTTGTAAAATTTTTATGCACATAAAAGAAATTATCAAATTTTCTTTTTTGTTTTCGTAGCCATAGTTCGCGCTACAAGTCAGGACAGAATCATTTAACGGATTTTATTGGAGTCGAACCATCGAAAAAACGGAAAAGGCGAACATCTTTCACACCTCAAGCTCTGGAGCTGTTGAACGGACACTTCGAGAGAAACACGCACCCGTCAGGTTGGTTTAAAACTCTTGGACTCTTGGACTCTTGGACTCTTGGACTCTTGGACTCTTGGACTCTTGGACTCTTGGACTCTTGGACTCTTGGACTCTTGGACTCTTGGACTCTTGGACTCTTGGACTCTTGGACTCTTGGACTCTTGGACTCTTGGACTCTTGGACTCTTGGACTCTTGGACTCTTGGACTCTTGGACTCTTGGACTCTTGGACTCTTGGACTCTTGGACTCTTGGACTCTTGGACTCTTGGACTCTTGGACTCTTGGACTCTTGGACTCTTGGACTCTTGGACTCTTGGACTCTTGGACTCTTGGACTCTTGGACTCTTGGACTCTTGGACTCTTGGACTCTTGGACTCTTGGACTCTTGGACTCTTGGACTCTTGGACTCTTGGACTCTTGGACTCTTGGACTCTTGGACTCTTGGACTCTTGGACTCTTGGACTTTTGGACTTTTGGACTCTTGGACTCTTGGACTCTTGGACTCTTGGACTCTTGGACTCTTGGACTCTTGGACTCTTGGACTCTTGGACTCTTGGACTCTTGGACTCTTGGACTCTTGGACTCTTGGACTCTTGGACTCTTGGACTCTTGGACTCTTGGACTCTTGGACTCTTGGACTTTTGGACTTTTGGACTCTTGAACTATTGAACTATTGGGCTCTTGAATTCTTGATATTTCTAGCTCCTTCTATTCGAACGCTCTTCTTCACCAAAAATCCATTTCTACTCTTCTCATTCTGCCAGGAACGGAAATCACCGGTTTGGCACACCAGCTCGGCTACGAACGCGAGGTTATTCGAATTTGGTTCTGCAACAAGCGTCAGGCTCTTAAAAATACGGTACGAATGATGTCGAAAAATTTCAAAATGGAAACTTCTTAAGCCACATGAAAAAAAATAAAACAATTGCTAATTTAGTCACTTACCGTTATGTAATTTTGTGCCATTTATTACCGATTTCAGCGAGGACATTTGAAAGTTTAGTTCAATTTTGTCGTAAAAATGCAGTGGGGAAACGATCCAGTGTTTTTATTTTTGTTTGAATCGATTCAATAATCTCTAGTTTTAAGCAAACGAAAAGAAATGGAAAACAATTTTTACTTATTGTTTAGTTTAAGAAAAAGATTAAGTTAAAAAATGATGCAACCAAAGTTCCTAAACAACTAATCGTAAGGGTTACTGACAGATGATGCTAATAGATGTAAAAAGTAGCAGTGAAAATCATTTCTGAGAGAAGCTAGTTATCCACATATGCAAATTAGACACTTTTTGTTATATTTTACCAGTTATCGACAAACAGAGTTCCCATCCAGATTCTTAGTTTCCGATTCCCGCGGGTCCAAACGCGCTTAAAACTGCAAATATTGAACTTGAAAGGTGCCAAAATAGTACCCTGAAAACTACATCTAGTGAGCTGTGCCATAGTGTTCGGTTCGGTTTGTGCTATCTCAGTTTACAGATTTACTGCAGCCTACTGAGAATGATATAAATCTGCCACACGAAATTTAAAATGGAACAATCTCTATAATGATACTCATTTATGTTTGTTTAGATTCAGAATCAACCAGCAAAAGCCACAGTTAATTTCTTTCGCCAAAATTGATGTCGAATGTGTAGTATTAAATCAATAGTCCAGATAATTCGTCTTTTAAAATGTTATATAAAGAGAATCATTACTCGTGACCATATTTGAAAAACAAAAAAAAAAGATTGCATTTAATGTACAGAACAAAAAACAATGATATACGAATCAGTAAATAAACCAATTGGCAATAGAAAAATTAAATAAAAGTCTCTTCAATTGGCAAACCCACCGTACGAAATTTTACTTCCCTGTAAACTGAACTAATAATATCGGACAAATGAAAAGAGAAATGCACAGAATTTCTTTGATCAAATCCTGCACATCATAATTGTTGTGTGTAGCTATAACTTTTATCGATTGTCCCGATCGGGGCCTAGCATGGAGAATCGTCCATATCTGATTTGTTTAGTGGCAAACCACGAGCAAATGGCTAACTAGTGGATTGCAACCCGTGACTACGGATGGAAAGGGCGCGAGTCTCTCTGTAAATAGATTAAATATCTCCCTTCCGTCGCCACAAGTCTGGTGAGGATTTGTTTTCTGTACTATATATTCGAAGGACATAGTTGAGATGAACATTGAAAAAAAAACAGCGCGCCTCATAGAGTTAGTGGATAAGATGAGTGTTTAGTATTTGGTATCGAATGAAGCATATTTTATGTGATATGTAATAAACAGAACAGAACAAAATCGTATATTGAAATAGAATTACAACTACAACTCATTTTTCATCAGTATAGTCACACAAACAAACGCATAGATACAGCGATTGGCAAATACCACAAACAGACATCAAAATGCGGAGGCAGTAGGTAAAAATATTGAACTCTGAAAGCAAGCTGTGTCTCGCATACAACACAAGATACACAAATTTAACGAATAAATCTAGTACTTTTTATATTACAATTGAAAGAAATATCCAGAGTACCCCACATCTTATTATGTTAGCAGTCGCGACGAAAGCTCCCAAAAACGATCTTTCAATGGAAGAACTCCAGCCAGAACTTCAAGACTCATTGTATGTGTCGAATGCATGCAGCCTGAAGCAATTCGCAAACAACGATACTGAGTTCGCTCAAGTTTGATAATATGAGAGTTTGCAGCGGAACGAAAGCAAACGCATCCATATTCCATCACTGAAAGTATCGATGTCTGATATAATTTTATTAGATCTTCCGGATGAGCACCCCACCAAGATCCTGATATTTTTGAGAAAATTTACTCTTTGTTGGTATTTTGTTATTAGATACCTAATGTTTCCTCCCCACGTGCATTTGAAATCAAACCACACCCCGAGGTATTTGAAAGTCAAAACCTGCGCGATGATTCTTCCCATCAAATGGAGCTGAAGCTTCGCGGGATCATGCTTTTTAGAAAAGTCGACCAGCTCTGTTTTCTCCGCAGTGAATTCGATACCCAGATGAACAGTCCAAACGGACAAGTTATCTAAAGTATCTTGCAATGGGTTTTGCAGATCATTAGCTTTGGGTCCAGTAATTGAAACCACGCCATCATCTGCCATTTGTCTTAGTGTACATGGGGTTACTAAGCAGCTGTCAGCTGTGGAACAATATTTTGCTCAAGAAACTTGTTGAACAATTCCAACAAACGTCTTTTTGTGAGGTCGGGCAGATTCTTAACCAAGTTGAATTTAATTCTGTCCAACCCAGGAGCGTTATTGTTACAAGACATGAGTGCTATAGAAAATTCCATCATTGAAAAGGGGCTATCAATGGAACCTTTATTTGGAGAAGACACCCTAATAATGCTATGCGTTGGAACAGAATCTGCACAAACTTTCCTCGCAAAATCAAATATTCATCGGTTCGTGTATTCCTAACTCTCATTTCCTACGTTACGATTCTTCATTCGCCTGGCCGTCTTCCAAAGAGTGCTCATTGAGGTTTCTCTTGACAAGCCTTCGACAAAATGTTTAAAATAGCTACATTTCTGAACCCGAAGTATGCTCTTGTACTTGGTTTCTAAAATCAATATTTTTTCAAAATTCTGAGAAGTTCCTCCTTCTCGTTTTAAAAATGTCTTAAAAGCATTTTGTTTCGCGTGTTAAGCATCTGAGCACTCTTTGTCCCACCAAGGGTTTGGACGCCTTCTGTTAAACGATGGACCAAGAAATCGTTTGGTTTGGGCTTGTTCAGCGGCCTCCAGAATCGAACAAACGAGGAAGTCATATTCTTCAAGTGGGGGAGCTCTACCATTGAGTTCAAAGTACTTGACATAATAAAATCCAGTCAATATTTTTTGTCAAATCATATGGAATATTAACAGAATTAGCAATGCCTTTGTTACTGCTAATTGAGATGATGATTGATAAATGATCGCTTTTTTGAAGGTGTAATTTTAGTTGTCTTTTTTGGTATTTTGTGGTTTGGTAATCTCCTCTTAACAGACCCTTGAGGAGTGACAAACGAGGTATCTTCACTATTTCCGTCAGAGTCAGATTCCTCTGGCTCCGCATGATTTAAAAAACCGTTTTCGGTTTCCAAAGGTGGGACATCAATGAATGTTTTATTATTTCTGCATATGTGCGCTTAAACCGTGCTTCTAAAGAAAGCTTCATTTTGTCTTCACGCATCTTAAATGCAAGGCATACTGAAAGATCATGAGGACTCTCTCCACAATTGATACATTTTTGAATTTCTTTACTGCAATCGTTGTCCTTATGGGGCCCTTCACACCTCATACATTTCTACTTATTACTACAGTAAGTAGCTGTTTGGCCGAATTTTTTGCAGTTCGTGCAATTCATAACATTTGGTATGAAAAGCCGAACAGGAAGGCGAACTCTATCGATGTGGACATGACTAGGCAAGGTAGATCCAGCAAATGTCACTCGAAACGAATCTGAAGGTCGATAAGTTTTGTTTCCTCCTTCGAGAGATACTGAGTACAATTGCTTGCACTCGAGTATCCTTACTTCCCCCAGCACACGGAGAACCCTTCGATCATAAAATTGCGATATCGCAGTTTTTGATTTTTGCGATAGTTGATTTAACTAATTTCTTCTTGATTCAACCAATATGGTTTTTGATTTACATATATTCAAGTAGTTGAAAACTATGTTGTTTTGAATGCTGTCAAATGCCGGAGACAGTTTAAAGCAAAACAATAATCGCAATGCAAAATCAACAACTTTTTTTGTTGAAATCTGTTCGCGTCGCTTCAAAATGTCAAACAACATCAATGGTTGAAGCGTTTCGTGAAATTGTGTTCATTCGATTTGAGAAATTTATGATTCCACCATAACAAGTGTTTATCTAACAGCGGTGTTGTGATAAAGTTAACCTTGATTAAGATGAAAAAGATTTGGTGACAAATTAGAAAATGTCAATGAATGATCGTCTCGTAATCTTTCAGGTATGCGCAAAAATTTTATGTTTCAAATTCGATCATTGATTTACTCCCAGCAGACTGTTTTACTTCCAGCTGTTTGATACCGACGATGATGTTCATGCATTAGCAATAAAACGCTTTTTGACATGAATTTAATTTATAAAAGTAACAGGAGCGAAGTGTTTCAAATACACAGAACGCACTGCGATTGAATGGCGCGTTAGAATTGCCGTCGCAAAATTTCAATTCCCAGCGGTTGATGCACTTAAGCTCATATAAATTGACTAAAATTATCAGTACATAACTTTAGTTCAACCGTTTGAAGGCATCATCTTCCAATACTCATTTTAGGTCAATTTAATAATTTTACACTCGCCCCTCCGGGCACTTTTGCTGATTAAAAGCGTTTTTCTACATCAATCATTTCCGATCGAATCAGAAGTATTTTTTTTAAATTTAAACTTCGTTCTATGCGGGTTAGGAACCGGTAAATTTTCGCCTGGTGGCGAATCGCGTGGCGATGGATCTCCTGAATTCTCATCCATTAGATCATCCATTACATAGATATGTTTAAATAATTGATCTCAACTGAATTATATAAATTGACTTTGAAGTGAAATAAAATAAAATCTTAGATCTACCAGTTAGTCGCTTTCTGCTTTCCACAGGTACTCGGCATGAAGCTCGCTCCAACTATTTTAAATTTGCTGTCTTCTATCTCCGTTGCTCTGCCGTCGTGGTCTTCGCTGAGCTTGGTCTGTACGCTGCCTGTACCTGGCCTTGGATACAGCGTTATAGCTCTTGTTGACGATTAAGTGTGATGTTTCTTGTGCACCACACGATAATGTTCCGTTTTGTCCACCGCAACCGGTACCGTACACCATACAAACTGATACATAGTGGTTGTCTCTGCGGCTTTGCGCTCATGCGTCCTACCACCTCTTTGCCTTAGCACCTCTTTGCCTTCGCATCCCTTCGTCTCCGCAACACTGTGTCTCAGCACTTCTATGCGTTCGCACCTCTGTGTCTCTTCACCTTTGTGCGTATTTATTGATTTATTTATTTGGGAGCAGGGAAAAGCCCGGTGGAGATGAAACTTTACAATCTCTCTCTCCAGCAGGCATACAACCTCCTAATTATTTGTATCAACAGATTACAATGATCCATTTAGGCTTAACACTAGAATTAAAACTAACAGTTAAAACAAAATTTATAACACTATAACACTATAGTTGAAGACACCAAGCATAACAGATTTGCAGTTCGCATTCACATCTCATCCAAGTCAGTCGATAAAACAAAACCGCTTACGTTCGGGACAGAAGAAACCAAGTACAGTATTGTGTAGTGAACAGTAGAACGACCTCGAAATGAGTGAATCAAACGAACAAAAGCTACCGCTGACACGAAAGAATACAATTGTTGTTGACTTCAGGCAGTGCCAAATTCGACCTTCGATACGAGAACTTAAAGGTTTGCTTCAGGAGCAAATGCATCTTGACATTAAACGTGTGCATTTACTTCAATGCAATAAGACCAATAATGTTGTTTATATCCAGTTCTATAAAGAGTTGGATGCAATTTAATTCGCTAAAGACAATAATAATGTGCACTATGCGGAGCATGAAAATATCAAGTACAACATTCCAGTATATATGGAAGATAGTGCTATAGAAGTGCGTGTGCATGATCTTCCCTCAAGCGTCATCGATCCTTATATTCGCAAAACTATGTCCCAGTACGGAGAGATTTTCTCCATCGAATAAGAAAAGTGGAAGAATTTTTTCCCCGATATTCTGAATGGCGTACGTTTATTACGCATACACTTGAAGAGACCTTCTTATGTGATTTTCGGTCAAGATACAAGAATTCCGTGCGAATCACTTGATACCTATGACAATCAGATGGCCACATGTCAATATTGTCAAAAAGCTGTTCACTACCGTAAGCCATGTGATAAACTGGACAAGGAGACAACCACACCGAAGGACAACGGTGCTTCCTTCACACCAACACTAAGCAACCCCAGTACACCTGTGACAGTCACCAACAACAGTGAAGCATCCTCTTCAACGAAACCATCCAACGTATCCCCTATAGAACAAAGTACACCAGCTGCAGTTAACAACTTACCATCCAACCAGCCAGCAACTGCAAACAATGTACAACAAAGCGCATCTCCAGCAACTAGCAACGAAAAAAAGACGGAAATCGACAACAATACCATCGATGCGGCAATGGATGACGAGACGAACCATGAATGAAGTGCCCCTCAATCCTCGCAGGAGGAAAATGGAAGCTCTTCTCCGCCTAGAAAAAGTGTGACAACGAAATCCAACTCAAAAAAAAAAAATATTCAAATAGGCCTGAATAAAAATATTGAATTGCCTTCAACTCCTTATAAACTCGAAATATATCGAAGTTCAAATTTTGCACTGCTTGAAGTCAACAACAATTGTACATTCCTTTTTGTGAAATTTGGCCTTTCTGTTTCAACAGACTTCGCAGCCGATTCTTAATGTACTGAAACATTGCATGGCTAGTACTATGGATCCTACTGACACTAAAAATCCTTCCAGGTCGGGGTTCGAACATACGACAACTGGCTTGCAAGACCAGCGTCCTATGCATTGAACCGCCAACTCGGGCTATAAATAAAGTTTAATTGAAGGTGTGTTGAAAAACTTTCAACTAAAATTGAATTTCACTCTACAGTTTGTAATTTGTTATGAAATTTGTGTATCACATGTATCACATTCTTAATTCATCTATTATTTAAATTGTTGTAGATGACAAGTTGTATGGCTGGTTTCCGTACAAAGTATTCTCAAGAAGACGTTTACAATGTAACTACATTGTGTCGAAATTAAATGTAATATTGAAATTGTTCTGAGGGTTTGACGTGAAAAACGTGGTGGTTTTGAATTCCGCCACACCTTCCCCGTAAAAAAAATGATGAGGTTTACGGGGTCATTTTTGGTTGATAAAGATTAAAGTCTGGTCTCAAGAAATCTCTTAGAATATTGTGTGAAGTGTAATGTATTTTACAATGTTTTGATTTTTCTTCTGTGTTATAATTCCTGGATTTTGATTTTATTATATTATTGTATAATGTGAATAGTGTAATTTGTGTGATATAATGTTATGTAAAGAAATAACAATAAGATAGTTTTGAATGTAACAAGGATATAGAAATGAAATAATGTTTTGGAGTTAATAATTGTATAGTTGTATAATTATGCTATAGTAATGATATATGTATGTGTGTAATTATATGGTATATAATATGATGTAAAATATAGTAATTAAAATTTGTTCTTAAGTAAAATTCGCTTTTTTCATAAAGTTGTAATAAAAAAATTTGTTTTTTTTTTTGCTGTAATATGTTATAGCATTGTTGTATTTGATTACAATTTAACAATTTGATTTTTGTGAACAGTATGAGTTTTTTTTTGTTTCTAGGCTTTCTATTGTTGCATTTGGGTAATCTTTGCTTTTTACTATATAGAGACCTTTGTAAATTTTGTCTAATTTTGTTCTATTGTGATTTTCTAACATTACTTATTACATTCACATTTATTTGAATGGAAGAGGGTTTTGAATCATTTTCTTGATCTGAGTTTCGTTTCGTTTTGCTTTTGTCTATAAGGTTTTTTACTTTCAGCGCTGCAGTTTTTAATTTGTATTTTAATTTTGAATAGTATTCATCGTAATTATATATCGGTTCTATGAATTCTGGATTTTTCAATTCGTTTGGTACTGATGGTGTTTTCCCAAAAATCAGTTCGAAAGGTGTGTATGGGAAGTCGGTGTGAGGAGTTGTGTTATAGCAAAACGCGTAGTAAGGCAGCCACTGTGTGATTCGTTGACGAACTGTCTTACGTAACACATGGATCAATAAGTCCCGAGACTAACAATGGAAGCAACATTTTTTTTGCAAAATTTTTTTTTATTCATTCACATAATCACCCTTTAGGGTGATACAATGGTTCCAATGTTTTTCCAATTTTTCAATACCATGTACAGATCAAAGCCCAATTCGTTCAATTTCGTCATTGTTTTCATCGACTTGTGGCAGGGTGCATTGCAGCAATCGCGGCACCCACTTGGAAAAAAACTTTTTCATGCTCAATTTTTCATGAAGGATAGTAAATACACTTCCATATGATATCTGTGTCATCTCAGCAATCTCACGGAGCTTCACTTTACGATCTTTCATTATAATTTTTGTCACTTCACTCACATTTTCCGGTGTAACGGCTTCCACAGGTCTACCCGAGCGTTCCGCGTCATTTGTGTCGGTACGACCACGTTTAAACTCGGCGAACCACCGACAAATCGTTGCTTTTGATGGACAAGAGTCCGGATAACATTTTTCAATCCATTGTTTCGCTTGCACGGTGTTTTTACCCATTAAAAAACAATGTTTTATCAAAACACGGTTTTTTCCATTTTTTAAACAAACTACAAAACGACTTTACTCCAACCTCGATAACTCAACTGTTTCTGGTCGGATCGACTTAAAATTTTGACCCGTTTCAAGCAAAGGTTAGTACTCTAGAAAGACGTGGTTACTGGTTTACTACGAGCGCCATCTCTGCTTTAGTCTCGGGACTTATTGATCCATGTGTTACTCATTTAGACATCGATGATTACTCTCTAGACTTTCGATAGTTTGTGGGTGATACGGTGTCGAAAATTTTTGAGTGAATTTGAGTAATTCGCTAATTTTGTGAAAAACTTCATATTCATGTTCGGTTCCCTGGTCTGTTCATATAATAGATGGGGTTCCGTAAATTAGAATGCAGTGTTCGACAAAAGCTTTGGCTATTGTTTCTGCTTGCTTGTCTGGAATTGGTTTTACTATTATATATTTTGATAAATCGCATTGAATTGTTATCGCGTATCTATTTCCTGAATTTGATTTTGTAAATGGTCCTATTGTGCCCATAGATATTGAAGAAAATGAAAATGAAATGATTAATGACATTTAAGTTTTCGATAAAATCTGTTAATTCCGACGTGTCCGCCAATTGCAGAGTCGTGGTTTTCTTGGATAATTCTGTTAATTAGGTTTTTATCATCTATAAAAACATCATATGAAATGATTTCAGATGTTTATTGCATACTGACTTAACATTATTAATACTAATAAAAGTGAAAATTGTATTCGAAAGCGCTAGAGCAATTTTTCCAATATTCAATTTATTAGCTTTTTCTTCAATAATATTTAAAATTCGCTCGAAAGATTGATTTATATTTGAGATTATACATCGGGTAAATGACGCTTGAGTCAAAACCTTTTTGTAATTTTTATTTTGAATTGATATCTTAAGGCCATTTACATTATTTGTCGACGATTTTTCAATGCTTAATTTTTGCATGTTGTGTACTTCATTTATATTGATTGATTCAAATACTTTGAGTTGATTAGGCTCAGTATCTAACGAATCATTAGAGTTTTTCTCTTTCTGAATAATATTTTCGTCATTTTGTTTCCTTTTGTCGGCTCTAGTTTGAACCTTTAAAATAGTCATATTACTTAACATATCTGTGTTTATTTTAATCCTAGAGAGCGCGTCCGCTCCTACATTTAATTAACCTTGTACGTATTCTACTTCGAAGTCGAATTCTTCGAGGTCTAAACGCACTCTTGTTAATTTTGAAGAAGGATTTTTCATCGAAAACAGATATACCAATGGTCTGTGATCTGTTTTGACAAGAAACTTTCTTCCAAACAAATAAGGTCTAAAGTGTGTGATGACCCAATGGATTGCTGTCAGTTCCTGTTCAATTGTCAACTTATTTGATTCGCCTTTGGCGAACGATCTACTTGCGTACGCTATCGGCAAATCAATATTATCGTGCTTTTGGGCTAGAACTGCACCGCAGGCCATTTTGGAAGCATCTGTGATTACTATAAATTGCTTGTTAAAGTCGAAGAATTGTAAAATTGTTTACGTTAGAAGTTTATTTTTAAGTGTTTGAATGGGTTGTTCGCATTCGGGCGACCAATCAATTTTCGTATTTTTTCTAAGTAGTTGGTTTAGTGGGTGTGCTATTTTCGCAAAATTTTGTACCCAAACATGTCACATCACTCCCGAAAAAATTACATTTGGTTGGGTTTAGTTTTAGGTTATATTTTCTGAGTTGTTGAAAAACAATTTCTAAATTTTTCAAATGGTGGTTGATTGAACAACCCACCACAATAATGTCATCAATATACAAGAACGCATACTCTGGTGGTAAACCACTCAGAGAGATTGTCATCATACGTTGGAAGCTATTGGGTGAAATGTTTAGTTTAAAAGGTAATCTATTAAAGCAACAATCACTCAAATTTTTTATTGCGAGCTAGTTACAAATCAGCTGCAGCAACAAAAATGGTTGCTTGAGAACGAAACTTTCATTTAGGTTTCATTGTTTGGGAATTTCTCAGAGAATTCTAAATTGACTCACAATTTACTGATTCAAATAAAAGGTCTCATAATGCGAGTCGGACATCAGTCTTAATAATCATTTGAAATCAATTTGTTATAATACCGCTACCTGATTTTCACTTCAGGGAAACTGTACTATAAGAAGAAGACAGAACGAAAAGATAAAACATCAAAAATCGTACTCGGCAAACAATCATAATTAGGTTACAGCAGGGGTAAAATAAAAATCAAAACACGCAAAAAATATCGACATCATGGCTTTTGTGAATTTATTAAACTATTTTTTTCTTTTCCGTGAAATACACTAGGGCGATGTTGAATCAAAGTCTACAATAATTTTAAAGTTTACGACTGTACATTAAAATCGTTGCGTGCTTAAATCACTAGCTTGCCTGCTGTATCATTTCGAATCGTTTCCCCGCGGCACCTTTTTTAATTCGATACTCCATCACTTCGATGCTGGTATAGCTGAAGGAAAAAAAAACAGAAATCGCAAGATTAATTCAATCAACCTCGTTTCTATAAATAATCAGCGCTGTTTATCAACCGACTGCAGCGACTCACCCAACGGCTCCGATTGACATGACAACCACGATGCAGATCAGTTTGGTGAAGGTCGACAGAACGGGACTGGTTGCGTACATAATCACCGAACCGGTTGCCTCCCACAGACGGAAATTGCTGAACGCAGCCTCCTCGTTACCAGGGAACAGAATACCGCTCAAAGCTGGAATGAAAGCATTTTAAAAATAGGGGTAAGTTTGAGCTTTACCATGAAAGTAGAACCGCTTTATGACTGGTTTGCATATCACAACTCATAGATGGAGCTTTTTTGACTAACCGCTATAAATAACTGCTTTCTTTGCTATAATATTTTGACGGGACTGCGTATGGCTGAAGAAATATTGGGATTTAAAAAAACAGTTGATAGCAACTGTAAAAACTATCCGAGTTTGAATCTCACCGTTGATTTGAATTAACCAGATACCATCGGCAAGTCCCCAGCAGGCGACGATGATCGAGTAGGCCCAGTACTGGTCGGTTGGTTTCCACAGCAACATGAAAACAATCAAAGCCAGGTGGAATATTGCTGTCGCGAGGATCATCGGAAATCGGCCAATCACTTTCGTGATGTATGGAGTCACTGCGGCGGCAAATGCATTCGCTAGCCCGAAGCTGATCATTGCGTAACCAATATAACTGATGCCGAGTCCACATGCCACAAATGACTGGAAGTGTGTAAAGTAGGCAAACAATCAGAACAGAATCTGCGGGCTGACTCGGTTTCAGTCACGAATTATGGAAATTAGGATTAAACTAATCTATTAAAAACAAAACGGAATGACGCAAGATGCCATTGATATTACGAAAATATTTTATAATTACCGCAGTAAAATCGACTGCAATGAACGCCTGTTCGACACCGATGAACATTGTGATTGGCAGAAGCAGAATCTGGTACTTGTTGGTGAGTTGTTTGGCCGTGATGACAAGCATTCGAATGCCTGAAACCCCGACACCGGAGCCAGTTCGATTCATGTTATAGCGTTTCATCGAATCAACTCCAATCGCAACCGATAGACTGGCGAGGGCCATGCAACCCAGAAAAATTCCTGTTAAAATGTTCAGTTTGGCAGTGTCCGGTCGGTTAAAAACTTCTCCGGTGTCTTCTTGCAGTGGACGATCAACCGGCGCCAAATAATTGGCACCGCATGTTTCCGAGATGTTAACCGTCGTCGTGATGTTGTGAGCTGGCGACTCTTCATCACCATAAGAGAGCACTAAAAAAAACTTATTGAATGAGTTGTTTGTTCATCTTCTTCCTTCTTCCTTCTTCCTTCTTCCTTCTTCCTTCTTCCTTCTTCCTTCTTCCTTCTTCCTTCTTCCTTCTTCCTTCTTCCTTCTTCCTTCTTCCTTCTTCCTTCTTCCTTCTTCCTTCTTCCTTCTTCCTTCTTCCTTCTTCCTTCTTCCTTCTTCCTTCTTCCTTCTTCCTTCTTCCTTCTTCCTTCTTCCTTCTTCCTTCTTCCTTCTTCCTTCTTCCTTCTTCCTTCTTCCTTCTTCCTTCTTCCTTCTTCCTTCTTCCTTCTTCCTTCTTCCTTCTTCCTTCTTCCTTCTTCATTCTTCCTTCTTCCTTCTTCCTTCTTCCTTCTTCTTTCTTCCTTCTTCCTTCTTCCTTCTTCCTTCTTCCTTCCTTATTCTTTCATCTTCCTTTTTTCGTTCTTCCTAGTTCTAGTATTTTATTATCGATGTTTCAATTATGAAGAACATCATTCTCTCACTAATTTACTCTGACCTTGTATGCAAATATTTCTGAAACTAAATGTCTGGACTGGAAATTAAAATCAGGAGAATTTATGATTTTATCCATTTGTTTTCCAAGTGGCCTCTTTTCAGAACCTAATTTATATTCTATTTTCCATTTTCCATTTTCCATTTTCCATTTTCCATTTTCCATTTTCCATTTTCCATTTTCCATTTTCCATTTTCCATTTTCCATTTTCCATTTTCCATTTTCCATTTTCCATTTTCCATTTTCCATTTTCCATTTTCCATTTTCCATTTTCCATTTTCCATTTTCCATTTTCCATTTTCCATTTTCCATTTTCCATTTTCCATTTTCCATTTTCCATTTTCCATTTTCCATTTTCCATTTTCCATTTTCCATTTTCCATTTTCCATTTTCCATTTTCCATTTTCCATTTTCCATTTTCCATTTTCCATTTTCCATTTTCCATTTTCCATTTTCCATTTTCCATTTTCCATTTTCCATTTTCCATTTTCCATTTTCCATTTTCCATTTTCCATTTTCCATTTTCCATTTTCCATTTTCCATTTTCCATTTTCCATTTTCCATTTTCCATTTTCCATTTTCCATTTTCCATTTTCCATTTTCCATTTTCCATTTTCCATTTTCCATTTTCCATTTTCCATTTTCCATTTTCCATTTTCCATTTTCCATTTTCCATTTTCCATTTTCCATTTTCCATTTTCCATTTTCCATTTTCCATTTTCCATTTTCCATTAGTTGATTTACTTAACTGTTGATTATCCTCTCATTATGAAACCAGCAACATTTAGTCTAATTCATTTCACTTACTTAACGAGCGACCTCTCGCGCTACTCACTGTAAATGTTCATATATATCAATAAAACAGTTGCGTGACATTTTACTTACCCGAGAACGAGATCAAATTGCCCAGCACTTGAGCTAGTTGGTAGAACACAAAAAATAGCCCGAAGAACTTGACGATCAGATAATCGGCTTGTACTTTCCGTTTCTTAATGATGCTGAATGCCTCGGCAATCACTGACAGGTACGTACATTTGGCACACCAGAGGGGACCTCCGCCGAAGCCAACGGCCAGCCCAGCCGGAATTAAGGTATAGAAACGCGGATAGAACTGTGCGGCGATGTACGGCATATAGGCGATGAACGAAACGACGATGGTCCATTTGCACCCGAGCCATCTACACACGGATATTAGCAAATTGAAGGAAATTATTCACCTCAGTCATTCTTCGGTTAAAGAATAAAATCTTTGAAATGCAGCGCATGAACGTACAACAAATGAAATCAGCCCATATTAGCTAGCTTATATACATAAATAAAAAGTATCAGATATCAGCAGCCTTGAAACTGGAACGTTTGAATCCAACAACTGGGCCATTTACAGAAACAAGACAGCAAAACCAGTTGTCCAACAAAAGACACAGCCTCACAGGGGAAACCCGCGCATTAGTCACTCGAAAGAATTTGTTGCCGAAAACAAATAGGGGGAAAAACTAACCTGATCACGATAACCGGGAGAAAGATGTTCGACAGAATCAATGATCCGTAAATCGCAGCCAAGGTGTAAGCTCCGACGGATCCGTCACTGTGCACCGAACTCTGCAGGTTGGACGTACCGTGAAAGGCGGTAAAGTGGATCATGAATGCAAATCCCAGAACCGCAATATTTTTTATCACGCGATAGTTTTCCCGGGGTCCAAATTCGTCCTGTTCGACGGAGACTTTCTCCTTTCCCGTGGCTGCCGCGGTCGATCCATTCCTTTCACTTTCCACACTTCCATTGATCATTTCGGATTTGTTTTGATTTATAACGCTGGCACCGGAACACAACGCCTACAGGTGACACACAATGAATCACACCCAATCGGTTCAGAGTCACGAACGAGACTAAATAAATACCTTCGGTGATCGAAACGTTAGGGTGTCTCCGAGTTAGCTCCTAGTTGAATCATTCTTCTACACCTGAAACTGGTTCTCCAGACCATCGTATAGTTCGAGCGTGAAATTCTCCTACACGACACCGTAGTGATGGTTGTAAAGATTCGTTTATCTGTGACGAGCGGCCGTAAAAGACAAGATAAAGCGCTTAAGTGTAGCAGCGAGGTCAGCTGCTCAGACAAAATATATATATTTTTTATTGATCGCAACAACTTGCAATACAACGGTCGTTTTTTCTGAACCGAATAAAATTAAAATTGTTTCAGTTGAAGAACGGTCTGTATCATTGAACTCTACTGATCGCTGATCTGACACGAGCTTCAGAATATGCAGCTCATCTCAATTATCGCAAATCAAATTTCAGCCGTCATGCTGGTGTTGTGTTGGGTGTGTCCGTAATGTCTGCAACGAAGTCGGTACTATGATTATAAAATCAGTGTTTGATCTTCAGTTAACTAAGGAGTTATTCTGATGACTAGAAAAACTTGTTCGTGTAGCCTGAAACGAGCAACGAACAAATCAATCACATCTGATAGGAGTTTCTCCTCGCCGTAATTTACTTACTTAGTTTGTTTTAGTGTGTATACTGGTAAATATTCGGTGATCTGTTGAAAGTGCAATGGCAAGAATTGATCTACAAAAATGTGCCTAATCCACCTAGCAGTGAGATGATACCATTTTTTATAATTCGTATGTGTTTTTTGCATGAATATTTCTCGGTGTTTTAGTTCTCACGACATTATTTTAATGACCATCGTTTCAAGCGGCAATTTAAAGTTCTATTCACTCATTACCCTGTTATGTCGAAACTGCAAATCGGATCGAATTTGAATCTAAACGTGTAATAATCGATTGAACATACCATGAGATGTCGAAAAAGGTTCTACTTTAGAGTATACGGTAATTTACGGTACTACCAGAATCGGTATTCAGGAACCAGCATAACCGAAAACGATTCGTATGCCCATAAATTAATATGACGAATAAATTGCAATAGTTTTGAGTCCAACTTTGAAACTTGAACTGCATCAGTTGCTGGGAGGACCAACCCTCGTCCAAACGGCCAAGGTCAGGCGGTTACGGTGGGCCGGGTATGTTGTTAGAATGTCGGAGAACAACCCGGTTCAAATAATCCTCGATAATGATCCGACAGGTATAGAAAGAGGCGCGCAGCAGGCAAGAAGAATTGAAAATTTCACTGCTCCGAAAGTATTGATCTTTCCACTCTGAAACTTTGCCAAGATTGAGTTATACCCCTAAGGTTTCTTTTATCAACGCTAAAAAGAAAAAAAATTAGGCCTAAATTTGATTTTTTTTATTTGTTTATTAATTATTAACTTTTTTTATTATATTACCTTTAAAGGTTGTTTTATGGAATCGCTTATTTGAAAACTAAGGAAAAGACGCACATTCCATGTCTTGAACGAATTTTTGTATCTTTATTAGATTTTACAGTATAGGCTGTTGAAAAAGGGCTCTTTTTCGAAAACGCGAAATTTCAAAAAGTCATATCTCGAAATTTTCCCGTACCATATTGAAATATAAAAATACCGTGTGTGTATGTGTGTGTCTGTACGTGTGTTGTGAACAAAGAGGTTGAGAGCTCAGAGATGGCTGGACCGATTTTGATCAAACTAGTCGCAAATGAAAGATCTCCCTGTCACCCTGAACGCTATTGAATGGTTTTGAGATAGGATGTTTACTTTTTGAGTTATACGAAGTTTTATGTCAAATTTCTTTATGAAAATATTTTACACAAATGACCTTGAAAACAGAATATATTTTCAGACTAAGATTCAACACGGTAATAGCATTCGAACAAACCATAGATTGTTAAAATCCGTCCATTTTAACCGGAGATATCGATACTTTTCTGTAAGCGATTTTTCCCTTTATTCTAGTAGTAGGAGTTTTACAGGCTTGATGATACCGATGTTTCAGAACAAAGTGAAACACGATTTTCAACTATTTTTTATGCAATGGTTTCTTAGCACCTAAAAGACTATGCACAGCACCGTTTTTCATGATGTTACGATTTTGGCACAGTTCGTTTTTGGCAACATAAACGTTCGAACATGACATATCTATTAGAAAAATTTGATGACAGTATTTTCAAATTCAAAACAAATTCGTATTTAGATTGATTTATACTGCTTGCAACAATAATTGCTGGTAGAACATAACTTCTCACACCCTTGTACCATTCGAATAGGTTCGTCGAGATAAGAAAATTTGTGAGTGAAAAATAATTTCCTACAAACTTTCATTCATATAAACAGTCCTATGCTCCCATATAAGGATTCTTAATATCATTTGGAACTGACTTCTGGTTCCAGAACACCAGGATGATATATGTAATGAAATTAAAATAATGCCACTCATTTTGCTCGAACTGGCTGAACCGATTTTGTCCATCTAACATTCAAATAAAAGGTCCTAAGGTGCCATAAAAAACTGCTTGTATTTTAATCAGATTCGACTTCTGGTTCAGGAGATACAGGGATATTAGTGTTAAACTTTCACATAAATTTATCGGGTTAATCGGGTCCACAGATTTTGAGAGTCGACGACCAAATAAACTTATTTCAGTTTTACCGGTATTCGGTTTTTGATCCCGGAACGTACCCTACAAATTTTATGTGTAACGCATTACGATTTCTCTAAAATGGCCACGCTGATTTTCAAAAATTTTGAATCTAATGATCAATTAGGCGAATTTAACTGATTTCGGCTACATAGATTTCCGAATTCTGTTTCCGAATGTATCGACACTAGAGAAGCTAAAAGAAGGCCAAAACGAATTCAATAAACAAAAATTTAAATTAAAATAAACTTACGGTTCCATACAAAAGTTGAGAATTTTATCCGATTCCGACTTTCAATTTTGATATTACAAGGTGATGAGTTTTTAAAATTCAAACCGTCGTAGAAGCGATACCAAAAAATCTTCAAATTGGGCTCGAAACTATTTCGATTTTTTCGTCATATTAGTCCATGGACATACGATCTTTTTTGGGTTATGCTGGTCTCTGAATACCATTTCTGGAAGTACCATAAATATTGACAAAAATTTCAAAGAGAAACTTGCATCTACATCTCTTGGAATGCTTAATCGATTGTCACACATTTAGATTTAAGGGAATAATTTCAAGGTTTATTCTATCTTCGATTCGTCGATTAGTCATGAAAATTATTTCTTGAAATCTAAAAACATCGAAGAACAATTACACAAAAAAACACATGCGGATTGATAAAAAAAGGTGTCATCTTACTGTTAGGTGAATTAAGCACGTTTTTAAATAAATATTTATTGAAATATGAGTTGAAATTTCATTAGTAAGGTTTAAATTGGGTGTTCAACCACACGACCATTAATATACATTTGCATTCCGTAATTCTGTGATTTTTGTGTAGGGAAAATTGTAAACCTACTTGTATTGTGTAATGGGGAAAAGGAACTTATATACTAACTTACTAACTAATACAGAGAGCGAATCGATTCAATTGAAGATTGCATCGATTTTTGTCGGAACTTGCTTATAATATTATGTGACATTACATCTAATGATTCTATATTTGTTAGGCTGTGAAACTCATTTGTACTAAACCAGAGAGGACGCTTCAAAATCATTTTCAGAATTTTATTTTGAATCCTTTGACGCGTTTTCTTCCTGGTGGAACAACTTGACCAAATTGGTAGTGCAGAAAGCATGGTTGGTCTGAAAATTTGTTTATAAATTAATAATTTGTTTTTTAGACAGAGCTTAGAATTTCTGTTTATAAGAGGATATAAACATTTAATACACTGAAGTCATTTTCTATGCGAGTTTACCTACCGCATTAAAAAAACCTGTTTTAATCCACCTAGTGGTGTAATGATGCCTTTCTCATATCAATCATACTATCATATAAAAGGTGATTTTTTTGAGGTTAGGATTTTCATGCATTAGTATTTGCTCAGATTTTTTGAGGTTATGATTTTCATGCATTATTATTTGCTCAGTATGCTCTGACATTTCATCATGAATAGACTTACTAACGAGCAACGCTTGCAAATCAGTGAATGGGCCCTAGAAAAGTTGGCAGAAAATCCGCTTTTTTATCGACAAATTTTGTTCAGCGATGAGGCTCATTTCTGGTTGAATGGCTACGTAAATAAGCAAAATTGCCGCATTTGGAGTGAAGAGCAACCAGAAGCCGTTCAAGAACTGCCCATGCATCCCGAAAAATGCACTGTTTGGTGTGGTTTGTACGCTGGTGGAATCATTGGACCGTATTTTTTCAAAGATGCTGTTGGACGCAACGTTACAGTGAATGGCGATCGCTATCGTTCGATGCTAACAAACTTTTTGTTGCCAAAAATGGAAGAACTGAACTTGGTTGACATGTGGTTTCAACAAGATGGCGCTACATGCCACACAGCTCGCGATTCTATGGCCATTTTGAGGGAAAACTTCGGAGAACAATTCATCTCAAGAAATGGACCGGTAAGTTGGCCACCAAGATCATGCGATTTGACGCCTTTAGACTATTTTTTGTGGGGCTACGTCAAGTCTAAAGTCTACAGAAATAAGCCAGTAACTATTCCAGCTTTGGAAGACAACATTTCCGAAGAAATTCGGGCTATTCCGGCCGAAATGCTCGAAAAAGTTGCCCAAAATTGGACTTTCCGAATGGACCACCTAAGACGCAGCCGCGGTCAACATTTAAATGAAATTATCTTCAAAAAGTAAATGTCATGTACCAATCTAACGTTTAAAATAAAGAACCGATGAGATTTTGCAAATTTTATGCGTTTTATTGTTTAAAAAAGTTCTCAAGCTCTTAAAAAATCACCCTGTATAATACTGTGGTAGTCTTCAAAATAATTTTCTTCGATTCTTAAAAGAATAACCGAAATCGGTTTATTTGATAGTCTACTGATAAAAACTATCAATTGGAAAACATTTGAGGTCGATTTAGAAAACAAAAATTTTTTTTCTCCATTTTCAGTGATGGTATACAATTTTTAACCAACTTTACCCTATATTTCCGGATCCGGAAGTCGGATCCGCATGAAATTCAGGAATTACGTATGGGACCACAGGACCATTCATTCGAACCTAAGTTTGTTAGAACATATATTTTCTAATTTTTTGCACATTTCACCCCATAACTCCCGAACCGGAAGTCGGATCCAAATAATATTCAGGAATTTTGTATGGGACCACAAGACCTTTCATTTGAATCTAAGTTTGTGAAAATCGGTTCAGCCGTCTCCGAGAAAAGTTAGTGCAAAAAAACGTTACATACACACATACGCACATACACACACACATACGCACACACAGACATTTTGCTTACTCGATGAACTGAGTCGAATGGTATATGACACTCGGCCCTTCGGGCCTCGGTTCAAAAGGCGAAACCGCATAACTCTGAAAAATCGCATAAAAAAACCGCATAACCTTAGTGTATATTTATAACACTTTGCCTGGATTCCTTTAATGTGATCCTTGAAAGTGAGTTTTTTGTCATACGTTAAACCTAAGTATTTTGCTTGATCAGACCATGTTAATTCCAAGCCATTTTTGACTATGCAACAAAACTTTAAATGAATCATGTTTTGACATGATGCTTCGATAATTCCACTGCAGAACAGTGATTGAATCATTTGCGGCGGATGATAAATTATCCATCAAATGATACAAAACCTGAAAGAACTGGCCATTGAGCTGATAACTGTTTCAAAAAAGTTCTAGCTATTGGAAGGAATGCCGTTATGATAGTCTTTAGAGGTTCAGAAATATTGAATGCTGCGAAAAACCATTCTACAATTTTCGAAAACTTCAGTATTCCTGTTGGTGGCTGTGAAATGGAGCCCACTGGATTATTGTCTTTTCTTGTGCTAGTTCCTTGATTGGGTGGTGAATTTGACAAACCAGGAGGCACAGTTTTTGGTTTTAAATTTGGCTTTTTAGATTTAACACCGGTATCCTTTTTTGAAGGTGTAATTTTAGGTGTCTTTTTTGGTATTTTGTGGTTTGTTAATCCCCTCTTAACAGACCCTTGAGGAGTGACAAACGAGGTATCTTCACGGTTAATATGTTGTACAACCCGTAAAACTAACTAGAACAGCAACATACCATTTTTTTTTTGTTCGAAAGGTGACGTTTATGCGGAGGTTTTAGGCTATAGCATATATGGAAAATCTTTCGGGAAAGTAGATAAAATCTAGAAAATTGGTTCGTTTGGAATTGGAAGAAATTTTTCACTCAATGCATGCTAGATCTCCGATGATTGTTTGGCGTATATGAGGTTGCGAAATGCTACCTGACTGTAGTGCAAAATATGAATACTAGATTAATAATAAAATTGTTTGGTGCGAAACGAGTTGATTTGTGTAAAAATTTCACTGAGCCTACTTGATTCACGTGTTTCTTTATTTCGAATCACATGTTCAATTAAGTAAGGGCGCCAAATGAACAGCATGCAGGTTCTATTTTCCGATATATGAACTTGGGTTTAATGCCGTCAAGTCAAATTATAAAACGACTATAAGAAAAAAAAAGTGATTAACGTTTTTATATGATGCGTTGTTTTCCTAAAACTCGAGAAATATGAATCCTATCTTCACGATAGATTTAATTATTGCTGTCACAATGAAATTTTATCCAGAGACAACAGGATTGAGATGTGCAGCCACTTCAAATTAACACCGTTAACTCAAACCCCAGCACTGTTCGGCTCTCTATTTTTTGGAACGATTCCATTCGAATTAGAAGGATGATTTCTGTTTTTTTTACGGCTTAAATTTTTCATAAGCATTTCCCATGCTATACCTTTGAAGGATTTTTTGGAAGGGATTTTGTGTAAATTTTTCTTGAAACGACCCCCAAATTTCGTCAATTGCTTCAAATTGCAAGTTCGGTTATTTATTTGAGTAAACACGGTCTTCAACAGGCCCAAACGCGATTCGAATTATATCAATCCAGAGTACTTCGAAATTTCAAATTATTTACATTTAAGTGGCTATGAACAGTTTCGTCCAATGTACTCGAACCATACCGTTTGCTCTTATTAAATTGCATTGATGGAACCGAGATTCGAAAACTCATA
The DNA here is from genome assembly GCF_030247185.1 of Malaya genurostris. Lineage (NCBI taxonomy): Eukaryota > Metazoa > Arthropoda > Insecta > Diptera > Culicidae > Malaya > Malaya genurostris. The sequence continues at coordinate 11,665,291 of NC_080572.1, read as the reverse complement.
GACATGTTTTACCTATTTGAATGATTCAGAAATAAAAGGAGCAAGTACAGAAGCTAAGTTCAGGAAAAAATAAAGAAGGTACAGGAACAAGTGCAGAAAGTACAAAACCAAGTACAGAGCGAAACAAGTATAGGAAGCACTGGCTGCAGACAGAGCTGCAAATTGTCAGTCATGTCAAATGACCTTGACAGACTGACTAAAATCATCGTCAACTGTAATCGATACGATCAAAGTGTCTGTCAAATGAGATACTCGATAGTTCAATGAAGTACTCAGTCAAAGACAGGTGACGCATTTTGTTCTCTCTCTCATTCTCCTATTCCCTGTTGACGTACAAAAATTCCATGAGAGTACATAAATTGATAAAGTTCATTGTTCTTTGTAAAAAGTCATTGGATTTCGTAGTTTATTGGTGTACATGAATTTAATTCAATGTTTATGCTGCTTGATTAATATTTAGTCACATCGCAATCAAGCAGTGACAGGAGAAATGAAGATAATATCAATCGCATCGGCAATCAATGAGCGTCCTGGTGAGTATAATATCAAGAGAATTTAAGTTATGACAGATCGGATCTCATACACTCAATATATGACGATTGGTAGAGCCTGGTTGGCAGCAGTCCAGTGACATAAACTTTCCAATTTTCGTCTTGCAAAGTTGCTCGTTGATAGTGACATTTAACAGCTCTGGCTGCAGAGAGTGCAGAAAAAGGTACAAAATGGGCAGATGGTACAGATATAAGTACAGAAGTTACAGGATCAAATACAGAAAATACTGGAGCAGGTATAGAACGTACAGGAACAAATTCTGAACCAAGCACAAAAAGTACAGAAACAAACACAAAAATTATAGAAACAAACACACAAAGTACAAAATAAATTGCAGACAATAGAGGAACAAGTACAGAGAAAGTTAAAATTTAATCGCAAATGTTATCGAGACAACAATTTTGAATGGCAAATTAGAAGAAGAAAAAGTTTTCATTCCACGCGTTCCCATTATGCCCACCGCTATGTTATTTCAATTTGAACGTCATTTCTCATCCGTTTAACTTTTCTATTACCGTTAATAATCCTTATGAGTCTGTAGCGTGAATTTAGAGTTTTTTCAGATGGTAAATTGTACGCTGCCTGTTTGCGTAACGGCAAACCATCGGTTTTATATATTTTGTCCTGTTGTCCGCGATATAAAAAGGCCACTATCATAGAGAATTATAATGGTATTTTTCTTCAATAATCATTAAAATTGATAAGTAGTTTTGATTTTCTACATCTAATCTAATATTGTTGCACTACGAAGTGTGCGGGGGTCCGCTAGTTAGTAATATTTATTAATGAAAATTTTTATAACCATCTTAGTTTTTCATCCGTGATCGTAAGATCTAATCAGTAATTTTATGGAATTTGAAACCATTCAAGTTTGATTTGGTTACACACTTTTATGAGCAAATAATTTGATATTGTATCACTAAACGCACTCCTCTCTGGTTCAAATAAAACGGTGTAATTCTACCACAGACGAAACAACAAAACCCTAAATAGTGGGAGGAGTCTATTCAATCGCTGATGTTAAGATAATGTACGGTTATGAAATGAAAGTAAAACTAGTATTTGGAAAAGCCGATGGAGATTCTTTTCTACAGTTTTCTTTGCAGTCCTAACAACTTTGCGTCAGTTTATAATTGAAGTTCGTAGAAAAGTCAGTATAGGGTTGTTAGTTTGAGTCATTATTGTAGGTTTTTAGTAAAGTTTTAAAGAAGGTTACTCTGGTAAGGAAACACATAAAGACCATAAATTGCAAAAGCACCCTCTAGCGGAAGTATCATCGTCAGCGTCTTTTACCAGGGATCAATCCGGAACCATCCAACCGTGACGACGCGTGCCGGGTGAAAACACTTCTCATGTTTTGCCACATCGAAAACCGAACGTAGTGTTTTCCGGCGTACGGTCGCCATTATATCCGTAAATAATTTCTGCATTAACGTTGCCACAGAAGTCGTCACTTGGCCGGAAATGTCGCACCAAGTGAGTGTGGCTTTCGAGCCGTTGTCGACCGGCGACCGTCGACCAGGAGTGGCAGAGTTGAAAGATTAATGGCCAATTTATGGAGATGGAATTAACTGCATCTTTGTGAACACGGTGGGTGTTAATGTTTTGGTCTGACTTGCTATTTGCAGTGAAAATCTATTACTTATCCACTGTTTCTAATTGTAGGATTAATAATGAGGATGTGTTAGATATAAAAGTGAATGGAACAAACCGATAGAATTTTATCTTCGTAGCAACCTCGAACATCTCACCAATATTATGCATGCTCCGAAAAAAAGGGTAACCAGTCGTCAATACAATTGATACAAGCCATATGGCCAACCCGCCCTTCCACAGTCGATCAATTTATTTATCAACAAAGATAATCCAATTTATTTTAATGTTTCTTAATGCACCACTCGGTGACACGACTTAAGTGCGCTTTCTTCACTCGAAACCAGTACAACAATTCAGTCTAGCGATAACCACCCTCTCTGATTTTATTTTAATACACTTGTTCCTGGTTATTATCATCATCGTCACAACAATACTGCAGTCAGACGACCTCGTCCCCTACTCGATAGGGTAGCAGTATCGGTTTACAGTTTGCTAAGGGGAAATTCCCTAACCGAAGATGGGAGCCGAAGTCACCCCCCGATGAAGTACCGATGTTATCAATCTTGTTTTCCCCGGAGACAATCACCGATTCGAAGAGGAACTTCGCGTTCGCAGCAACTAATGGAACTGTTTTGCCGTTGCCCTTTTCGGTGCATGGATTTCCAGCACGAAAAAGGGGACAATACAGGAATGCCAAACTGAGTCACAGCAGCCGGCAATGGACGACAGATAAACAGATTCATTCGCCTGGAATTGGCTTGTGTCACGAATTAAGCAATTATAAAGCGTGATTGTGGGTGGTGGTTTTGCGATGAATTATGATTGGCATCTTAATCGAGGGTTGGCCGTAGTAGGAAGATTGCGGTTCGTGGGCTCAAGATGATCATCTGTTGCAATTTTCACCTTTCGTTACGCTAACTTACCTAGCATTTTTTGAAACTTCGAATAATAATCTCTAGAATTAGCATTTTCCGACTACCGAACCAGAAACTTTTTATTCCTGAACTTGTTTCCAAGGTAAAATCCGATTTAAATGAGTATAGTAGCAATGTGACCTGGTAGGATGTACTGCGTTTCAAAATGCCCGAACTAAGTCAAATAGGAGTTCAGCGGCAAACGAATATACTGTTGCAGTAAAACGACGCATTGGAAAACAAAAAAAAATCCCATTTCAATAATAATTCAATGCGAAAATTTTGAAAACTGAGGTCGCAAACAGCTCTTAGTATAACGATGTTCAATAATCTTCCTTTTCTGACAAAATTATGAATTACAGTGAGAGTCTTCGCGGAATGTGCCTTGGACTCTTGTATGAAAAACAAAGTAATCACTAATTACCTATATTATGAACTTAGTAAATAACCTTAACAGCAACTTTTAAACCTTCTTGGTCTTGGACTTCTAAAACTTACGCAGTCAGATATCAAGAAACTTTTTCAGCGTGTCTACCTCTTCTATAGTCACTCGTTTGAGCCAAACTTATGAGACCGTAACTCTGGAGTCGACCTGCTTCAATCAACCTAGTGGTGATGCCGTTTTTTTACGTTTATTCGAGAAATCGATGTAGTTTATATGTTGTAAATTTTTGACCTCCGTTTCCGGTATTTCCAAAATCAGAAATCGAAGACCGACTTTACTGTAAAAAGTTTGCTTTGCCAGCAAATATCAAGACCACATCGTGTTTTATTTCTGTCTAGTCACATACATAAGGGTTTGATGTTTAAAAACGTGCCTAATCCGCCCAGCAGTGAGATGATACTTTTTTTATCCATCCGCATTCTTCGGTGTTTTTAGTAATCATATAAACATTTTAATGACCGTCGTTTTAAGTGACAGTTTAAAATTTCAATCACTCACTACCCTGTAATTTCGGTACTGCAAACTGCAAGTCGGATCGACAACAGAAATAGAACAAAACCATTAAACCAAAAAGCATTCTATGAGATGTTGAAGTGAGTTCCTTTTTAGGGTTTTGGTCATTATTTACGGTATCCGGCATAACCAAAAACGGTTCGTATGGCCATGAATTAATCTGACGAATAAATTGGAATATTTTTGAGCCCAACTTTGAAGATTTTTTTTTGTATCGTCAGCTTCTAAGATGGTTTGAATTTTAAAACCTCATCACCCACAATCGGAAGTCGGAATCGGGGACCATAGTTGTTTTGAGAGAGAGAGAGAGAGAGAGAGAGAGATTGGCCTCCGGGCCAATTTTTGCTAGTCGATTTATTAAGTGATTGCATTACCTTTCTATATGAGAAAGGCAAAAAATATGACTTTTTAAGCATGTTAGACCCTATGGGCTCCCTTGAGTAATTATCTGTTTCCATTGATTTTATAGACAAAAACTTTAAACGCATTTTTCTCGAAACCCGGTTTAGAAAGTCCGTGTCCATCGTCATTCAAAAACTACTGCACCATTTTTTTTTTCAAATTTTGCATACCTTTCTACATATGAAAAACCAGACCCCAACGTTTTACTTTTCGTTGTTTGTTACTTTGGGGAGGTTTTACAGCTACAAAACAAACAAAAAAACGATTAGTTGAACGATAATTCTGGAAAAAAAAATCGCAAAACGATGATTTTATTCATCCCTCCTCCCTCCCTCCCTTAAGGAGTGAATAAGAGATAATTTGAATCTAAAAACACTTTTGATTGTAACTTTTTACGGAGAAACAGCTCAAGCAAATTTATTCAAACTTTTGTCACATTATGAAGTATCATTTGAACAATTAATTTAAATTAGTTAAATTTCCGCATAATAATATCGAAAAACAAAGCGTAGCAGAGCATTCCCACGATAACTCGGCGTATCTGAAATCAAAAATGTTGAAATCAAAAATGTTCTAAAAGGGTGTAGCCAGGTTTCCATGTAAAAAATGTGCTTAAGGTTCACCCGCATGTGTTTTTTGCATGAATATTCTTAGGTGTTTTAGTTCGCATGACATTATTTTAATGATATTCAAGCGGTAATTCAAAGTACTATTCACTCATTACCCTGTAATGTTGAGACTGCAAATCGGATCGAATTTTTATCTAAACGTGTAATAATCGATTGAACCTTCCATGAGATGTCGAAATAAATTCCATTTTAAAGCTTACGGATATTCACAGTACTACCAGAACCAGTATTCAAGAACCAGCATAACCGAAAACGATTCGTATGTTTCGTTTGAAACTGTTTTGTAGTGTCATCTACTATATAGGTATGAATTTTAAAAACTCATCGCCCTGTAATTCCAGAATCGGATATAATTCATTAATTTTGTATTGGACCATAAATCCTTTAATTTGAATTTTTGTAGAAATTTGATTTCGACTTTTTTTGAGAAAACGATTGAGCTTTGAGAAACGATTCGATACTGGAACCGGCATTATAAAATCGGTGTAGCCGCAGTCAGTTAAATCCTCCTCAAGAGCTGTATAGTTTACATTTGATTCAAACTGTTTGAAAATCAGTGTAGACATCTTTGAGAAATCGTAGTGCGAATTAAATTGTTGCGTACCTTCCGAATCGAAAACTGAATACCGCAAAAACTAAGGTAAGTTTATTTGGTTATCGACTATCCAAATCTGCAAACCCGATAAACCTAATAAATTTGTGCGAAATGAATATTTTTATACTAATCACCCTGTATCTTATAAACCGGAAGTTGGATCTGACTAAAAAGCGAGATATTTTATAGTATCTTAAACCCTTTCATTTTATTCTTTTATGGTTCCTAGATTTCATTTGAATTTTAGTTCGGTTCAGCCATCTACGAGAAAAATGAGTAACACTATTTTGATTTCATTTCACATATCATCCTGTAGTTCCTAAACCAGAAGTCGGATCCAAACGTAATTCAGGAGCCATGTGTAGGAGCATACGACTATTCATATGAATTTGAGTTTGTAGAAAACGGTTGAGTCCTTTCCGAGTAAAATGAGTGAAATTATTTGTCACAGACGCATTTTCTGATCTCGACGAACTGATTCGAATGGTATATGAGTGTTATATTCTTCCAGCATTTATTGCTGTAAGTAGTTTAAATTAATATAATTATGGAATTGCTTTCAACTCGAAAATGCTGCCATCATCTGGTTTACAAATGTCATATTCGAACGATTATGTTACCAAAAGCGAACCGTGCTAAAATCGGTCCGAGGCAAAATTTCTTGAAAAAGTATGCTGTACACAGTCTTTTTGGTACTTAGAAACAATTGTATGTAACAATATAAAAAATCATGTTTCACGTTGCTCCCAAGCATTGCTTTGTCTTACAGAGCTCAACACGCCTATTGCTGGAATAGGGGGAAAAGTCGCCTACACAAAAATGTCGATATCTCCGTTAAAAGAGGACGGATTTTAATAATCTATGGCTTGTTGGATAGCTATTACCGTGCGGAATCTAAGTCTGAAAATATATTCTGTTTTCAAGGTCAATTGTGACAGATACTGTCAATTTTGACATAAAACTTCGTATAATTCAAAAAGTAAACATCCGATCTTAAAACCATTCAAAAGCGTTTAGGGTGACGAGGAGACCTTTCATTTGCGACTAGTTTGATCAAAATCGGTCAAGCCATCTCTGAGATCTCGACCTCTTAGTTGACAACACACATACAGACACACACACATATACACACACACACACACAGACATTTGCTCAGTTCGTCGAGCTGAATCGATTGGTATATGACATTCGGCCCTCCGGGCCTCGGAAAATTTTTCGAAAGTTCGAGCGAATTCTATACCTATTTTTTATATATATAAAAAAAGGTAAAAAAGGTAAAATTGCCCCCAAACAGAATTAAAACAGAATTTTTCCAAAATTTTAACCCTTTCACTGCCATATTAGTGAAGTTAGGGAGGTTCTCCTGATTTACATTTTTTTTAAATTTTTCAAAACCTCTTCAGCAAAAAAAATGAAAAAATCAGGAATATTTTAGAAATTTCTGATTTTTTGTCGGAATTTTTCAAAATTTATTTCATGCTTAAAATTTTCAATTTTTTTTATTTGCACTTAAAATTTTGATACCACTCTAGATTTACATCAAAAATAAATCATTTATGAGTACATTACGCTGTATTTTTTCAAATTTTTAAAATATTTGGACGGGTATAATATCAGACTTTAAAAAAATAAAACCATGCGTTTCCATCAAATTGTCATCATCGGATGGAGACGCATGGTATTTAGTTCTAAAATCACATGCCCTTAGAACTAAATACCATGCGTTTCCATCTACAACTTGAGCTCAGGGCTTAAGTATTGACGTAATTAATAATGATAAAAGAATTTTATTCCTTATGTTATTTACACACGCCCGCACGCCTGGGTCGATTTACCAAGCAATGATGTAGGGAATGCATTAGTGAACATGTGCGAACGGTTGTAATTCGTTTCTAACTTCCACATCTTGCGGAATAGTCTGAAGGTTTCGAGGTTAGCTATTAATAGTCCTAAGAAATCGAAGCGCCTGCAGCAAGTCCCGAAGACCCAAAAAGAACGTATTAATTCGCATCGTCGATTTTCTATACAAACGACATGTTCTTTTAAACGTAATATTTTCAGTTTTTTGCTATTTCCTGAAGAGGACCCCTTTATTAAACAGTTTCGGAAAATCGTATCGAATTAAAATTGTTGCTTTAATCGAAATATGTATTAACTAAGAATGAATGATAAATGCAGCAATATATAAAATTTGAATTACATACGCTTTCGCATATATAGTTCATCAAAATTACTTGCACTTAGTGGTTTATTTTCTGGTGTTTCGTAAAGTACTTTTCTCACGTATCAGCTCTAGCCCGTTTATTATGAATCTAGAAGTCGTCTCCATACAGCTCAGACTATGACCACTCTTTGCCTCCATTTGATCGATCCACCTAGCTCGCTATACTTCTCTTTTTCTTGAGCATTCCGACGTGACGTATTACTTTTCTTGTATCCTTATCGGCGGTCATAAATGAATGAATACACGAATTCATCAACCCCCACGATATCGTCGCCACGCGCTATTATTCAAGTAGGAAGGTTTTATATTTTAAAGTCTTTTCTTCTCATACATTTTGTTTCGACGGATTTACTGTAGGTCCGATCCCAGTTTGATTAATCCGTCTCTATGTGCTTAAGCCGTTTGACTTTAGCTGTCTTGTTGAGCAATTTCAGGCAACTTGGCTATTCATACCATGGGATACAGAACGTCGACGAACAGTTTACCCTAAAACTGATAGTTTTTAAAAAATTTCGCTTGGTTTCGAATTTTTCTTGATTTTGCGCTTGGTATCTGGGAATACTTTTTCTGTGGAAGAACTATCATTTAATTGTCCTTTAGAATTTTTTCTAAATAAATCAAAAATGTGAGATTAAAATTGACTACAATGTATTTGTTGATTTATTTGATTTGAATACAATAAATGTAAAATGACTTATCAGTTCATAAATAGAAAGTTTAAGCCGTATATTAAACCTGAATATTTGTCAATTCATTAGTTCTGATTCATGTTTCTCTCACTGGTCCGTGCTTATGAAATACAACCGTCCGCTGGCAAACATGTTCAATAATGCATTCAAATGAACTGTTTCCCTACATCATTAAGGAGTGTATCGATGAATAGTTAGCACCATTGAAACAGTCATTACTCTGAAATGGCTTAATTTTTGCAGCATGTTTTGCGGTGACATGTTTGTTTACATGTCAATAACAGTTGCGCAATCGATTGGTTTCGGTACGGTTTATCTTTTCAATGATGAGTCGAATTGATCCGGAAACGCGAAAGAAAATTCTGCACACTTGGTGCTCAGAAAGTGGTGTCATGTACAACGAAATTGCAAAACGGGTGAAAGCGCACCACACCAGTGTCAAAAATATTATCGAGAAGTTCGGTAAGACCCTTTCCATGAAGGATTTGCCCCGATCCGGTAGAAAAACGGGTCCCAGCCAGCCTGGTCGGGACTTGAAAGTGGTTGAGTACATCAGGAAAAACCCATCGGCGTCGACGCGGGATTTAGCCAAGCAGTTCAACACCAGCATCGGGATGATTCAACGGATCAAAGTTCTGAACTCCCTGAAAACGTACAAGAAACAGAAGGTGTCGAAAAAGTCCCTGGTACAGCAAGTTCAGGCCAAAACAAGAGCGCGAAAACTGTATATCAGGATTCTACAGAATAAAGACGGATGCATCCTGATCGACGACGAAACCTACGCCAAGAAAGACTCTCGAGCGTTGCCTGGACCGCAATATTATACGAAATCGGTGTACCAGGACCTGGACGACGCTGACACCACGGTGGCGATGGAAAAGTTTGGGCAGAAGGTGTTGGTCTGGCAAGCAATTTGTACCTGTGGTTTGCGGTCGTCGATTTTCTTCACGAAGGGCACAATCAACGCCAAGGTGTATGAGGAAGAATGTTTGAAAAAGAGAATGCTGCCACTGTACAGAAATCATAGAGCTCCTCCTCTTTTCAGCCCACTACGCCAACTCCGTTCTACAGTGGTTGTCAAAAAATAATGTACAATTCGTGGAAAAGAACATCAACCCACCGAACTGCCCAGATCTTCGGCCAATTGAAAGGTATTGGGCAATTGTCAAGCGGCACTTTCGGAAGGAAGGTACAGTGTCCCAAAACATGCAGGAGTTGAAAAAAAAAACTGGACAGCTGCCACCAGGAAAGTCACTAAAGTAACTGTGCAGAATTTAATGAAGAATGTCAAGTCCAAAGTGCGAGCGTTTCACAAAAACTAGGATTTTCTTCAATAAATTCAGTAAAAGGCATAAAAATGTAATTTTTCTACAATATATCGAAAACTGATCTAAAAATATGTTTTTTTCGTTTTTTATTCAATAATCAATGTTACTAACTACTTTTCGATACACTCCTTACTAGCTAAATGGTAACAGACGGAGGGGCGTGTGTAAATAACTTCAGGAATGAATTTTTTTCTTAAGCCATGAATTCAAGTTGTAGATGGAAACGTTCTAATGGCATGTGATATATAATTTTAGAAATAAATGATAATTTGACGCATGGTTTTTTGAATGATTTATTTTTTTAAGTCTGATATTATCCCCTTCCACATTTTTTTAAACATCTGAAAAAAATATAGCGCAATGTACTCATAAATGATTTATTTTTGATGTAAAATCTAGAATGGTACCAAAATTGTAAGTGCGAATAAAAAAAATTTGAAAATTTTGAACGTTTTTTATCACATGAAATACATTTTGAAAAATTCTGAAAAAAAAATTAGAAAGGTTTTCTATAATTCTAAAAATATTCATTATTTTTTTCAATTTTTTGCTGAAGAGGTTTTTGAAAAATTTAAATAAAATGAAAATCAGAAGAACCACCCAAACTCCACCAATATGGCAGTTGAAGGGTTAAAATTTTGAGAAAATCAGCTCCAATATAAACTCTTTCAAACAGCGTATATCAATTTTTTTCTGTTTAGGGACAGTGCAAAGCCGGCTACACCCTTTACTTAAAGTACGAGTTATATCTCGCCCCTCGATCGTTCTCAAGATATTATTTTGATTTTTTAACAGTTCGTGTCATGTTTAAGCAAAACACGCGATCTTACGCTAAGTTTTTCGCAAATTTTGAGGTGATAAACTATCCTAATATGAAAATGGAAAAATTTCAAAAACATAGAGGGTGGCATTTTATACCAAGAAAGAATGTTCCAAGTTTGAAAAGAATCGGTTCACGGACTTCGACTATCATCGTTTCGGAGATAAAATAATCGTCACTTTGGGGCGCAGTATTTTGACAGTTTTGTTCCGATTGATTTGAAATTTTGACACAATATTTGTGATATGTTAAACTACAAAAAATGTAAAAAAACGGTTTTCCGGAACTATTTATCCCTCCCCCGGTCCACCTAGTAGTGTAATGATGCCTTTCTCATATATAATACTGTGGTATTCTATTCAAAAGGGTTCGCTTCGATTTTTTAAAGAAACCAAGGAATTGTTTGTGCATTAACTAGTATAACATAGAGAACGAAACAGTGCTTTGCACGCGTAGGTCATCCTTAAGAAAACGAAACGGGTTCACTATTATATGTACTTCCAACACCGGAATCCGAGAACCGGGTTCGAACTAACATGAGGCACAAACTCTACTAGTTTTTATTCGAATTTTAAAGTTTTTATACGTTTTCGCCATCGTACTCTAAACGACACTTTAAATTTTTGTTGAATCCGAAAATATGCAATAATTTTTAGTAGGACCATAAGATTTTCCATTTTGCCCTAAGATTGGAAATATCGGTTCTATAAACTCTGGGCAAAGTGAGGGAGATCCATTTCTAAGCATATGACTATTTTCTCCCGTCGTTAATCAAAAACCGGGAAGCAGGAGAGCCAGAATCGGTTTGTTTAGCTGACTACTGGTAATGGCTATCGATTTGTGCAGTCAAGTTTAGAAATATTTTTGCGTATTTTGTTTCGCCGGTTTAAGTGACGGTGTGCAATATTTAACACATTTTACCCTTTAACTCCGGAACCGGAAGTCGCATCCAGATGAAATTCAGGAATTCATAGTGATTGCATGACCTTTCTATATGAAAAAGGCAAAAAAATGAGGTGGTTTTATGTCTGCTGAAGAGAGAGATTTCAGCTCCAGCGGACTCAAATAAATGAACCGCAATCACTCGAATTTTAGTGTAATAAACGGAGACTGTTGAAATTTAAAAACTTGTTTTATTCCACCTAGTGGTGTAATGACGCTTTTCTCATATTATTCATTTTCTCGTATATATTATAGAAAAAATCCACGACATACTACAACTTAAAAAGCGTAGAAAAGAGTTTTTTTCTGTTGCACATTTGAATTTAGGTTAGTGAAAATCTTTTCAATCACATGTGATAAAGTGAAGTGAGTTCCATTTTTTCACATTTGATTACTATTGTCGGTGCTTTCGGAACCGAAAGCTGGATATCGGCATAGTGACATTCGGTTCATTCAACCAAACACTAATAGGACCTACAAAGTTTTCAACGATTTTTTATGACGATTTGAATTTCTTGGATAAACTTCAGTAAATCATTTATGGCATTTATACCAATGATTTATTTGGTTACAGACTCCCATGGACTGCAAACTAGAGAAAGTCACTAGCCAATATAAAGAGGTATCTTATGAACAAAGTATTCTTGAAATTGACATTTTTATACTAAGCACTCTACATACGGGACCAGGGATTTGATCCGAATGAAAATTAAGATATTCTTATGGACTCTTAAGACCATCCAACCCCGTGAAAAGTGAGTGACATTACTTTCACATTTTCTATGCATATCACTCTGTAAATCCAGAACCGGAAGTTGAAGACCTTTGTATTTGAATCTAGGTTTGTGAACATCGATTCTACTATCTCCGAGAAAAGTGAAATCTAAGACGTGAAGTGAGTGAAATCTAAGACATCTAACTTTATATGGAACCTTGAGACCTTTCATATGAACCTAGATCTGTGAAAATCGGTTGAGCCATCTCCGAGAAATGTGAGTGACAATATTTATCACACACACAGACATTTGTTCAGTTCATCGAGATGAGTAGAATGGTATATGAAATTCGGCCCTCCGAATTCTATATGAGAAAGGTAAAAAGTGTTTGATCCTGTTTATAAAAAGTTTTTTCAGCCTATTCTAAAATTTCGTCCAAAAGAAATTTTTGTAAACTAATCGAACGTTGGACAAAAAATGTTTTTATGTTTTGGATGCGATGTTAATATCAGTATGTTTTCTATTCTCTCGCATTCTACTTCAATTATTAAACTCAACATGAAAGTAAAAAACAACGAAAGTGCTACGACGAAATTATTTCGTTCAAACATATTTATTTACTTTCATGAACTAAGAACTAAACTTTGTTAACAACTTAATACCTTTTGGATTCTAAAAAAATTTCATTGGAGACATCAAGTGAGACATTGAACTTCGGTGCAATTAGAAAACTGCGACACTCAAGTAGAGTTGTGCTCTACGTCTGTGTTGCACCTTTAAGTCATACCAGCAGTTTAACATGAACTGCTAACGCACGGATGAGTCGGGGACGTAACGTAAACAAAAATGAATATATATATATTTTTTTCATTGATGAAGGCTTTTCTGAAGATTAAACTGATTTCAGATCACTCATATACCAAACCTCATAAGGGGCTGTCCATAAAAGACGTCACGCTTTTTTGACGATTTTTGACTCCCCATCCCCCCTTTGTCACAAATTGTCACAGAAGCAAAGACCCCCCACCCTCCCTATGTTACGTGTCACGAATTCAAAATGAATAAAATTCATCTCAATACATTCTCAATATGTATGACAAACCATACAAATATGAGGGAAAATCGATTTATTACATGCTGTCATTAGATTAAAAAATATCCCTAAAACTACAAAATCATCGGAATTATTTTATTAATATCAATTATATAGATTGGCAAAAGTATTTGGTTGGAATTGATGAAACATTTAAATCATCTGTATTATTCCTCCTAGGGGTACACAGATATAATATTGTTTTAGGTAAAGAATAATATTTCCTTAGTGTAGCATACAGGGCTGAGAAAATAAAGACCAAAACCTCATCAAAACGAGATCACTGCCGGAGAATCTTCTCATGATCAGTTGATCAGTGAATTTTAAATCACATCGATCAATATCGGTACTGATCTTCCGTCACACAATGGGTAGTGATTTTGAGCTAAAATGATTCTTGATTTATGTAAGTTCAATCATTGGATGATTCGATAAGCTTTGATGTTGGTGGAGGAAATCACATATGATCAAGATAAGACATGACAACTGAAATCGTTGATCTCCCGCCCTTTTTCAAATGGAGTACAATTGAAAAAACTGCATCAGAATCAGATAAGTGAAATTCTTATGGTATACTATTATCAATGCTAGAAAATCAAATTACTGAAAAAATTGTCAGTGCATAACTTAAGTTAAACCGTTTGAAGGCATCTTTTTCTTTTTTACTCATATTAGGCAAAATTTATTAATTTCGCTAATTTACCAGCTCCTCCGTGCACTTTTGCTGATCACAACAGAAATGCATCACTCATTTCCGAATTTACAAGAAGCTTTTACATCAACAAATACACGTTTTCCTATAGAATGTAAACGTTTATTGTGGAGATTTTTTCAGGAAATAGGGCAAAGCAGTAATATAATTAGGTATTTCAAAAATGCGCTCATTGAAAATATTGGACGTCACATTCCAAAAACCTCCCCCTCTCCCCCTGTCACAAAAGGTCACGTTTTATGAAACACCCCCCTCCCCTTGCGACGTGACGTCTTTTATGGACAGCCCCTTATGAGGTTTGGTATATGAGTGATCTGAAATCAGTTTAATCTTCAGAAAAGCCTTCATCAATGAAAAAAATATATATATTCATTTTGTTTACGTTACGTCCCCGACTCATCCGTGCGTTAGCAGTTCATGTTAAACTGCTGGTATGACTTAAAGGTGCAACACAGACGTAGAGCACAACTCTACTTGAGTGTCGCAGTTTTCTAATTGCACCGAAGTTCAATGTCTCACTTGATGTCTCCAATGAAATTTTTTTAGAATCCAAAAGGTATTAAGTTGTTAACAAAGTTTAGTTCTTAGTTCATGAAAGTAAATAAATATGTTTGAACGAAATAATTTCGTCGTAGCACTTTCGTTGTTTTTTACTTTCATGTTGAGTTTAATAATTGAAGTAGAATGCGAGAGAATAGAAAACATACTGATATTAACATCGCATCCAAAACATAAAAACATTTTTTGTCCAACGTTCGATTAGTTTACAAAAATTTCTTTTGGACGAAATTTTAGAATAGGCTGAAAAAACTTTTTATAAACAGGATCAAACACTTTTTACCTTTCTCATATAGAATTCGGAGGGCCGAATTTCATATACCATTCTACTCATCTCGATGAACTGAACAAATGTCTGTGTGTGTGATAAATATTGTCACTCACATTTCTCGGAGATGGCTCAACCGATTTTCACAGATCTAGGTTCATATGAAAGGTCTCAAGGTTCCATATAAAGTTAGATGTCTTAGATTTCACTCACTTCACGTCTTAGATTTCACTTTTCTCGGAGATAGCAGAATCGATGTTCACAAACCTAGATTCAAATACAAAGGTCTTCAACTTCCGGTTCTGGATTTACAGAGTGATATGCATAGAAAATGTGAAAGTAATGTCACTCACTTTTCACGGGGTTGGATGGTCTTAAGAGTCCATAAGAATATCTTAATTTTCATTCGGATCAAATCCCTGGTCCCGTATGTAGAGTGCTTAGTATAAAAATGTCAATTTCAAGAATACTTTGTTCATAAGATACCTCTTTATATTGGCTAGTGACTTTCTCTAGTTTGCAGTCCATGGGAGTCTGTAACCAAATAAATCATTGGTATAAATGCCATAAATGATTTACTGAAGTTTATCCAAGAAATTCAAATCGTCATAAAAAATCGTTGAAAACTTTGTAGGTCCTATTAGTGTTTGGTTGAATGAACCGAATGTCACTATGCCGATATCCAGCTTTCGGTTCCGAAAGCACCGACAATAGTAATCAAATGTGAAAAAATGGAACTCACTTCACTTTATCACATGTGATTGAAAAGATTTTCACTAACCTAAATTCAAATGTGCAACAGAAAAAAACTCTTTTCTACGCTTTTTAAGTTGTAGTATGTCGTGGATTTTTTCTATAATATATACGAGAAAATGAATAATATGAGAAAAGCGTCATTACACCACTAGGTGGAATAAAACAAGTTTTTAAATTTCAACAGTCTCCGTTTATTACACTAAAATTCGAGTGATTGCGGTTCATTTATTTGAGTCCGCTGGAGCTGAAATCTCTCTCTTCAGCAGACATAAAACCACCTCATTTTTTTGCCTTTTTCATATAGAAAGGTCATGCAATCACTATGAATTCCTGAATTTCATCTGGATGCGACTTCCGGTTCCGGAGTTAAAGGGTAAAATGTGTTAAATATTGCACACCGTCACTTAAACCGGCGAAACAAAATACGCAAAAATATTTCTAAACTTGACTGCACAAATCGATAGCCATTACCAGTAGTCAGCTAAACAAACCGATTCTGGCTCTCCTGCTTCCCGGTTTTTGATTAACGACGGGAGAAAATAGTCATATGCTTAGAAATGGATCTCCCTCACTTTGCCCAGAGTTTATAGAACCGATATTTCCAATCTTAGGGCAAAATGGAAAATCTTATGGTCCTACTAAAAATTATTGCATATTTTCGGATTCAACAAAAATTTAAAGTGTCGTTTAGAGTACGATGGCGAAAACGTATAAAAACTTTAAAATTCGAATAAAAACTAGTAGAGTTTGTGCCTCATGTTAGTTCGAACCCGGTTCTCGGATTCCGGTGTTGGAAGTACATATAATAGTGAACCCGTTTCGTTTTCTTAAGGATGACCTACGCGTGCAAAGCACTGTTTCGTTCTCTATGTTATACTAGTTAATGCACAAACAATTCCTTGGTTTCTTTAAAAAATCGAAGCGAACCCTTTTGAATAGAATACCACAGTATTATATATGAGAAAGGCATCATTACACTACTAGGTGGACCGGGGGAGGGATAAATAGTTCCGGAAAACCGTTTTTTTACATTTTTTTGTAGTTTAACATATCACAAATATTGTGTCAAAATTTCAAATCAATCGGAACAAAACTGTCAAAATACTGCGCCCCAAAGTGACGATTATTTTATCTCCGAAACGATGATAGTCGAAGTCCGTGAACCGATTCTTTTCAAACTTGGAACATTCTTTCTTGGTATAAAATGCCACCCTCTATGTTTTTGAAATTTTTCCATTTTCATATTAGGATAGTTTATCACCTCAAAATTTGCGAAAAACTTAGCGTAAGATCGCGTGTTTTGCTTAAACATGACACGAACTGTTAAAAAATCAAAATAATATCTTGAGAACGATCGAGGGGCGAGATATAACTCGTACTTTAAGTAAAGGGTGTAGCCGGCTTTGCACTGTCCCTAAACAGAAAAAAATTGATATACGCTGTTTGAAAGAGTTTATATTGGAGCTGATTTTCTCAAAATTTTAACCCTTCAACTGCCATATTGGTGGAGTTTGGGTGGTTCTTCTGATTTTCATTTTATTTAAATTTTTCAAAAACCTCTTCAGCAAAAAATTGAAAAAAATAATGAATATTTTTAGAATTATAGAAAACCTTTCTAATTTTTTTTTCAGAATTTTTCAAAATGTATTTCATGTGATAAAAAACGTTCAAAATTTTCAAATTTTTTTTATTCGCACTTACAATTTTGGTACCATTCTAGATTTTACATCAAAAATAAATCATTTATGAGTACATTGCGCTATATTTTTTTCAGATGTTTAAAAAAATGTGGAAGGGGATAATATCAGACTTAAAAAAATAAATCATTCAAAAAACCATGCGTCAAATTATCATTTATTTCTAAAATTATATATCACATGCCATTAGAACGTTTCCATCTACAACTTGAATTCATGGCTTAAGAAAAAAATTCATTCCTGAAGTTATTTACACACGCCCCTCCGTCTGTTACCATTTAGCTAGTAAGGAGTGTATCGAAAAGTAGTTAGTAACATTGATTATTGAATAAAAAACGAAAAAAACATATTTTTAGATCAGTTTTCGATATATTGTAGAAAAATTACATTTTTATGCCTTTTACTGAATTTATTGAAGAAAATCCTAGTTTTTGTGAAACGCTCGCACTTTGGACTTGACATTCTTCATTAAATTCTGCACAGTTACTTTAGTGACTTTCCTGGTGGCAGCTGTCCAGTTTTTTTTTCAACTCCTGCATGTTTTGGGACACTGTACCTTCCTTCCGAAAGTGCCGCTTGACAATTGCCCAATACCTTTCAATTGGCCGAAGATCTGGGCAGTTCGGTGGGTTGATGTTCTTTTCCACGAATTGTACATTATTTTTTGACAACCACTGTAGAACGGAGTTGGCGTAGTGGGCTGAAAAGAGGAGGAGCTCTATGATTTCTGTACAGTGGCAGCATTCTCTTTTTCAAACATTCTTCCTCATACACCTTGGCGTTGATTGTGCCCTTCGTGAAGAAAATCGACGACCGCAAACCACAGGTACAAATTGCTTGCCAGACCAACACCTTCTGCCCAAACTTTTCCATCGCCACCGTGGTGTCAGCGTCGTCCAGGTCCTGGTACACCGATTTCGTATAATATTGCGGTCCAGGCAACGCTCGAGAGTCTTTCTTGGCGTAGGTTTCGTCGTCGATCAGGATGCATCCGTCTTTATTCTGTAGAATCCTGATATACAGTTTTCGCGCTCTTGTTTTGGCCTGAACTTGCTGTACCAGGGACTTTTTCGACACCTTCTGTTTCTTGTACGTTTTCAGGGAGTTCATTTTATTCATTTTGAATTCGTGACACGTAACATAGGGAGGGTGGGGGGTCTTTGCTTCTGTGACAATTTGTGACAAAGGGGGGATGGGGAGTCAAAAATCGTCAAAAAAGCGTGACGTCTTTTATGGACAGCCCCTAATATAATATAATTCATTTCTCACTTGCATCTCTCAAAAAACATTTCTTGGAAGGCAAAACAAACATATATATATATATATATATATATATATATATATATATATATATATATATATATATATATATATATATATATATATATATATATATATATATATATATATATATATATATATATATATATATATATATATATATATATATAGATATATATATATATATATATATATATATATATATATATATATATATATATATATATATATATATATATATATATATATATATATATATATATAGATATATATATATATATATATTGGAAAGATATCCTGGCGGTGGATGCCAAACATTATTATTTAGGATTTAAGAACAAGCGCACTTCGGAAACGTGTTTGGCTATGACCGGCTGATTCGGTTTTCCTCTCGGCTAGTAACGGTTCGTGAATCCTTAAACCATTATTAAATACGTCATCAAAGAACAGAATTATTTTTTTTTGTTTCGTTTATTTTACCCCGGCTCGAACCATAACAGAATAATTACCCGTCAATGAACTGAAGTCGACACGACCTTGAGCGGCTCAACGTGTCGGAATTGTCATGATGTCAGCTTTCGGGGATTGTCATGCTATATTTTTGGTGAACCACCGACAGTAAGTATAAACGTGCAATATGGGAGTGATAAAATTTCTAAACCGCTGCGAAATGGTGTCACATGAAGCGGATTAATAGTTCTCTCGAGACAATGCGCCAGTACACAAGAGCATCGTTGCCATGGTTAAAAATCCAATTGCTCTTCCATCCATCTCATTTGCCCGATTCCACCTCCTCGAACTATTAACTTCATCTCTGAGAAATTGATGTGAATTTCATTTCGAAATGTTCGACAGCTTCTTCCTAATCCTGATATAGCTAAATAAGGTTTGATTTAAATTAAATTAAAATTAAAAAAAGTTAATTAAATTAATTTAAAAAAATAATAAATTTAAAAAATATTAAGTTTGTATTTATTAAGTTTATATGAATACTCAACGATGGCATTGTTGAAAACGTGGGTATCACTCACCGTTTCAGATTTAAATGAAACTTTAAGAACATGTAGACTTTATCACAAAGGCCACTTTGCATGCTTTGTTTTTCTCAAATTGATCTAGACTGTATTTTGATGACTGGCTACTGGCGCGTTTACGTCCAAGACGCCAGAAAGTATAGTACTTCGGTGCAATATGCTTAGAATGTTACATAAAAACTTTGCGTCTGCTTAGCGGTTTAAATTGAACTGCTAGGCGGATATGGCAGTTCAATTTAAACTGCTTTAATAACTGTTAAGCCGCAGGCAAAATGTGAAGTAATCGAAACTGAAACAGTTTCAAGTCCAATTCTGAAGAATTTCCGAAATTTCCTACACCTTCGATCTAAATGGCGGTTTCAAATAAATGACGGATACAGTATAACCAAAAACAGCTCGTATTTCCATAAACTAATATTACCTTCAAATTGGAACAGTCTCGAGAACAACTTAGGAGATATTTTACGATTTTCTACCACGGCTTGAAATTTTGAAAACCTTTCACCTTGTAATGTTACAACCGGAAGTTGGACTTGGATATTTTCATCGGACTATTGATTTGAATTTGATTTTATGAAAATCTCATATGAACTCATTTGGCCCTAGACTATCTTGATCTACAAACTAGAGAACTTTTTTTTAGTCCATTTTGAGAATTCGCAACTCATCACATGGTTACCTATGACAAAAACTCTTGAAACTGATATTTTTACTCTAAGCATCCGGAACCGGAAGTTGGATATGAATAAAAGACGGGATATTCTAATGATATCTGAAGACTTCTCAGTTACATTTTTGTGCATATCATCCTGTCATTTGAAAGCCGGAATTCGGATCCAAATGAAATTAGATAAAATTATAAGAGCTGAATCGAATGGTATGCGACATTCGACCCTTCGGGCCTAGATTTGAAAAGTTGGTTTTCATAGTGATTGCATAGATTTTCAATATGAGAAAGGCAGATTTGCCAGGATACTCTATTGCTAATTGCCCGATATTTGCAGATAGATTTAGAAAAAATGGTACAAATGGTTCTGCCCTTTTGTAAACAAAGTCTAGATAAATTTTGAAAAAAAAGCATGTGATGTCGCTTTTTAGGAAAAGACTACTTAACCAGAAAGTTGCATTAAAATCAGAGAGGCTGCTGTCATCTCTGAATACGATTCCGAGCTTTTTGTTCGTCAAATGCTTGAAATTAATGGTTACTTGAATTGCTTAGGGTAACAGAGGTATTTTGACCACTTCATATATTTTAGCCCACCTAACAAACTTTATGGATTTAATCGATGTTCAGTAATCCATGTTGCATCCATTTGAATCCAATCACATTAAATTACCTATTGCGGAAGGGTTTTTCAAAGATATTACAACATTTGGTGGATATTTTTACAAATCAAATACCTCTGTTACCCTATTATTTGTAATATGAGTTCTGAAAATTATTATTTTTCATATCTATATAAAAATCTGCGCTCATCCTGTCAAATAACTTAGGTATTAGAATAACAAAAATAACACGCATACGCAATCAGTAAGATTGGGTTTTGATCTGAGGGCCCCTCCCGACTCGAAATCCTGAGTACAGGTCTGTCTTAGAACAAATTCTATTCCAATCTTCGAGATTTATGAGTGAACCCTAACTATGAGAAGTTTTTGCTTATAGAGGAATTGCTTTTGTGTAAATAAAATATTGATCGGTAACTTTTGAATTGTTTAATTTGTGCAGAAGCCATAAACAACCACCCAAGTACCAATCAACGTATGTGTGAAACACTATTTTCAAGAAACCAAAGTACCGTACAACCATTCATCTCAGCACCATCATTCACATTACATACTGGAAATATTTGTTATACTGAAATCCGCTATCTCTGCTCAATGCCTTGAATCAAACACAGTATGAAAATTGATGATTTATTCTTGAAATTTGCGTAACTTTAACAGTAGTATCACACATCTTCCACTCTAATTCTTCAGTGATGAGTCGAAACAAAGATAACGGATTCGTTTACATTGCGTTCCAGTTACTTTCAATTGTGCAATCAAACAATTAAGGGTATTTTGAGAAGCCTGTGGATCCAATGTCACTTTTACAGATTAACATTCCCTTGTCAGTTCACGAAAACTTTCACTCAACACAGCCATCTTTGCAGATTAATCCAAGCGTGACGGTCAACTTCCTCTGAATCGACATGCGCTCTTGGAACAAGAAAAAAATGATATCTGGAATCATTCCTTCGCACTGGTTTTATCGTCGAGCATTGAAACTATTTTTTTTTCTCTGTATCTCCCCGGCTAGGAAATTGAATTCTCTGCTGCCAGGGAGCGGTCAAAAATAGTGTTTTATTTGAAAGATGTTCGCAGATTACTCCTTCTCGCATCGGCATATCACCGCTAGGGAAAATGCCAACCGATGAGGAATATCCGATTGCTGATGAGGTTCTAAGGGCGATCGCAGGACGAAGCGGTACTTTTATAGCCAAACTTCTTCGCCCAGCCCGGCAGAACAAGGCTGGGGTGGAGGAAAGGTGATGCGCAAAAATGTAACTAATTCTAAAGGAAAATCGGCGGCGGATGGTGGCATTTGCATTATGGAGTTAGCAGAGTGAATTTATCGACAGGGAGTTTTCCTGAACACCGACCGGGAAAAACCAGCGTGGGGTGACATTTTTACTCTCGCGGGAATTGTTTCTGAATAAATATAGTATTTCTGTGCAGGCTGACATATGTTGTGACAAGATAAGAAGGGAAGACCGCTCGTTATTAATTATGGTTGTTGGTTGGTTGGTTTATTTGGTCACATTTCAGAAATCCGACAGTAACTAATGTTTTACGCTTGCTGAAATTTTTATTTACAAAGACTAAAAAACGGATAGTCAAAGTACTGTATTGTTCCGAAAAATCATTCGAACTCACAACTCCAACTCAAGCTCCCATGAAGTTGTCAAAGTTGCCAAATTATTTCACTTACCTCAGTAGGCTGTAAATGTAAATCGAAGCGTTTGTTCGTTCTGAAACCTCTCACCGTATGTTTCAGGACCGTTTCGCTCTACTCGACCCCACACTAGAAAGAGACTGAAACAAACTCTCAAAGGGGCGTGGCATCGTGCCATATTTCTCTCACTCTCCGCGGGTTACTTCGATTACACCAGTATCGTTCCACCGTTTTGTTGAAGTTTGCTCTTGAGAGGATAATTTCGGATAAATCAAAGTAAGCCAAGTGGTTAAGATAAAAGTGCAAGTGCATTTGTATTCTTTTTTGTTCATTTAACACAGACACGACGCTGATTGGAGATTAAAAGCGCAGAGATTGACTCCGAAAGTATAAATAAAGTTCAGTAAATGGCATTTCTATTTTAGCAAAATATTGATAAACTCTCGAGTCAATCTGCTCTCAGTTCGGTGTTCTTCCCTTGAACTTGACCATGTTGTAGATGGAAGCGGCCTTGTAGTTAATGGGACCGTAGTTGTTATCCTCCAGGTCGGCGTACACCAGATCGTCAGCGATGTCATGCAGGGGCTACAGGATATGGTCGAATATAAAAGCGTTTATTTTTTCCCTCTTTTCAGTCTGTTTCGATTACTGGCGAAAAGCTGACGCATTCGCATGCTACAGCCTTTCATTTGTCTATGCTTGACAATGAATGATAATTTTAGATAACAAAACAAGTGACGTTATAACAGTTTATGCACAAATCAAACGAGTGAAAGCTGGTAAGAATCCTTGGTGAATCGATTTTATTGCTTAGCTAGCACAAACAAAGGATTTGATATTTGTGATTAGTTCACAATTAACAGTAAAACAAACTGAAGAATGACAGTGAAAATATATAGATTTTGTGCAAAATAAAAATTGTGAGACTCTTATTCACTTGCGATAAAAAATTTGACAGCAAAACAAAAAAAAACTTTAATCCGAATCTTTTTTTTTGTCGCTGATTGCTAATAGCCAAGCCCTTCAATTTTATTCATTCTTCCTCTTTTCAGATAAATTGACTAGTTCGAACGTTCGCTATTATTTCAATAAATTTACAATCTAGTGCTAGTATATGTACGTGTTACTTTTGGCTGTGAATGGATCCTTTTCCTAAAAACGAAGAAAAAAGAAATAGAATTTTCTTTAAGGCGAGTTTTCTGGTTTAGATTCGTTCGTTTCTCGTATGTGTTCCAAACAGGATTGCAATTTTTATTCTGCCCGAATGTTTTAATCTCTCGAATGTGATTGAAAAGCGAATTAGTGAAATGAAAGTTAGTTAGCAAACGTGACCACGGCTCCATAGTGAATGAGTTGATGGGTTGATTGGCATAGAGACGGTTTCATTGAAAAATCACTTAAAAATTTTCAACTTGCAGCTTATCACCAGCGAATGCACATTGACACGACGTCAATTCCGTAGATTCTGCGCAAATTTTTATTTATAATGGTGGAGGTTTTCAAGTAACATGCATTTCATACTAAACAAACTAGGCTACATTGCCGAGTTGAACACAGATCATGATCAGTATTACCGATTTCCGAGCCTCCGAATTTGTGAATCACAAAACACTCATCTAAAGACAGTTCTCGTAGTAAAATGTATCATTCGATATCACTCCAGTAATTTTTCGTTTACAATTGCAGATACCTTGTCAAATCATCAACATGAGAGCGAATCAATCTGTATACTGTAAAAGTTCTACTTGGAGTAGCTCTCTTACATATTTTATGACGGAAAATCTTAAAACGACCTCAAAGTTATTTCTCACATAACTTTCACTATTCAGTGTCAGGAAAATCTTAGTTACCTTTGGAGAAAAACTCTCTACTACCTACTAAATTATAGAAGACTTTTTTGTCTGTGTGTCATTGGTTTTTTTATCCATATACTTAACATTAACAGCAGTTTTGGTCGAAACTGAATTGGGTTTTGCTTCAAACAAAAACACCATATGTATTTTCACCGATTGGAAATAAATTCGTGTGGCAATCTTGATGTTGAATCTTGAGCGAACTTTGGACCAGGTGGTTATGGATTTTAAATCAGCCTACGATCCAATCAATCGAAACCTATGGCAGATCAAGGCGACGATGGACCGAGTGATGTGCGTTGTACGTGGATACATACGACTTTAAATCTCGCAAACAGTTACAATAACTGTTCTTCAACATTGCTTTGGTGGGTACAATAAAGGGAGCCCAAGAAGTCTCGAGAGACACGATTTTCAGGAAGTCCTTGGTTGGTACATGCTTTAACTGATGACACTGACTGTCATTGCATTACCGATCTGACATGACATCAGTGTGTCAAAGATAAAGAACAATAAAAAGAAACACAAAAAAGATATCTTCACTCACTACGGGATAATATTGGCGAAATAATTGACGAGCACGTGTACTTGGGTTCACTGGCGACGGCCGATAATGAAACCAGTAGAGAAATTCAGAGACGTATCTTATCAGGAAATCGTGCTTAATTTGGGCTTCGATTTGTAGGCTTGTGGAGGATCAACGTGCACCAGGCGTTTCTGAACGGAAGGTATTGAGAACGGAGTATGGATGGAAGATTCTATGGGATGAAACCTTGAACTGCTTCTACTGCTAGGAGAGCAGTCCTCATCCAAACGGCCAAGATCAAGTGGCTGTGGTGGGCAGCACATGACAGGACAATAAATAGGAAATACATTGTAATTATTAATTCAACAGTAGCTAGAGGATAGAAAAACCATAGGCGAAGCTCGGTAGGCTTAAAACACTTTTATTTCATAAGGCAATATACATTAGTTTTTCTTCGCCGTAGCGTCCATCATACATAGTACTTTAAACCTAATAGTTTCCGAATACAGTCACAGCGGTTAGCATTTAATAAAACATATTACTACTAGTTTCCATAAATATTATATTAGTATTTTGGTATTCATTAGTTAATTTAAACACTGTTTTTATCAAACGATTTGCAATTATAAATTACATTAAAGAAAAAATAAACATTTATTTTTTATATACTGTACATGATTTTATCACTATTACAGGATTGTTTGGATCAGTACATCACTTTTATTATGCTATTCCTTCTATAAATTAAACATTCCTTCGACTTCTAGTATAGAAGTTGTTGCTTGTCAAATAAACATTGAAGGAAAAGACATTTGTATTGCTTCAGTATATATTCCTCCAAGAGCTCAAGTTGGACAACGACAGCTTAATGAAATGGTTGAAGCCCTTCCTGCTCCACGATTGATTCTGGGAGATTTCAATTCGCATGGAATTATGTGGGGTTCCGTTTACAACGATAACATCTTTAATCAATTATATTTGCGACAATTTTTTCACATGATACTGTTATGATACTAAAGTGATACTAAATATGTGTAGTATGACACGGATTTCAAGACCTCCTGCACGTCCAAGTGCATTAGATTTATCTCTTTGCTCGACTTCTATTCGACTAGATTGCACCTGGAAAGTATTTCCTGATTTACACGGTAGCGATCATTTACCAATCATCATCTCAATTAGCAGTAACAGAGGCATTGCTAATTCAGTTAATATTTCATATGATTTGACAAAAAACTATGACTGGATTAAATACCAAAATAATATTTCAAGTACTTTGAACTCAATGGAAGAGCTCCCCCCACTTGAAGAATATGACTTCCTCGTTTTTTTCGATTCTGGAGGCCGCAGAACAAGCCCAAACTAAACGATTTCTTGGTCCATCGTCTAACAGAAGGCGTCCAAACTCTTGGTGGGACAAAGAGTGCTCAGATGCTTAACACGCGAAACAAATGCTTTCAAGACATTTTTAAAACGAGGAGGAGGAACTCCTCAGAATTTTGAAAAATTCTTGACTTTAGAAACCAAGTACAAGAGCATACTTCGGCCAAGAAATGTAGCTATTGGAGACATCTTGTCGAAGGTTTGTCAAGAGAAACCTCAATGAGCACTCTTTGGAATACGAATAGACGAATGAGGAATCGTAACAGATTCTGTTCCTACGCAGAGCAATATTCGGGAGTCTACCCCAAATAATGGTTCCATTGATAGCCCCTTTTCAATGATGGAATTTTCTATAGCACTCTTGTCTTATAACAATAACGCTCCTGGGTTGGACAGAATTAAATACAACATAGTGAAGAATCTGCGCGATATCGCAAAAGGACGTTTGTTGGAATTGTTCAACAAGTTTCTTGAGCAAAATATTGTTCCACCTGACTGGAGGCAAGTGAAAAATTATCGTCATTCAAAAGTCGGGAAACCAGCTTCCAATCACAACTCATATAGACCCATTGCAATGTTATCCTGCATCAGAAAATCGTTCGAAAAAATTATTCTTCGACGTCTCGACACTTGAGTCGAGACAAACAGTTTGTTGTCCGATACTCAGTTTGGTTTCCGTAGAAATGCTCTTCCAGACAAACTCCACCAACATGGACTTCCAGTGGTTATAAATAATTATTTGCACAACCTTTTGGCAGAGAAGTGCATGTATTTTTCACATGGTGGTTTGGCAACATTCAGAATTAGCTACATGGGTCTCTCACAATGCTCATGCCTCAGTCCGCTCCTCTATAATTTTTTACGTGAATGACACTGCCAGCTGTCTAGCATACCCATGTACACTAGGACAATTGGCAGATGAGGGCGTGGTTTCAGTTACTGGACTCAAAAACCATTGCAAGATACCTCAGATAACTTGTTCGTTTGGGCTGTTCATCTGGGTATCGAATTCTCTGCGGAGAAAACAGAGCTGGTCGACTTTTCAAAAAAGCATGATCTCGCGCAGCTTCAACTCCTTATGATGGGAAGAATCATCGCGCAGGTTTTGACTTTCAAATACCTCGGGGTGTGGTTTGATTTCAAATGCACGTGGGGAGGAAACATTAGGTATCTAATAACAAAATACCAACAAAGAGTAAATTTTCTCAAAAATATCAGGATCTTGGTGGGGTGCTCATCCGGAAGATCTAATAAAATTATATCAGACATCGATACTTTCAGTGATTGAATATGGATGTGTTTGCTTTCCTTCCGCTGCAAACTCTCAAATTATTAAACTTGAGCGAATTCAGTATCGTTGTTTGTGAATCGCCTTAGGCTGCATTCATTCAACACATACAATGAGTCTTGAAGCTCTGGCGGGAATTCTTCCATTAATAGATCGCTTTTGGGAGCTTTCATCACGACTGCTAATACGATGTGAGGTACTGAATCCCCTAGTTATTAATAACTTCGAAAGACTAGTCGAGCTTCAATCTCAATTAAGATTCGTGAAAGCATATTTTAACCATATGTCACAGGAAATCATCCCTTCAAGATATATTCCGTGTCAGCCTCCTAAATGTTCCTGACTCAACGTTATTTTTCGACACATTCATGCGGCGCGAAATGCGTGGTATCCCGGAACACCTACGCTCGATGGAAATCCCAAAAATATTTTCAAGTAAGTTCAGGCGTATTGACTCTCAGAAAATGCTTACACGGACGGATCACCAATTGAAGAGATTACTGGGTTTGGTATGTTCAACAATAATGTTTCGGTCTCATTTAGGCTTCAAGAACCTGCATCTGTTTATATAGCAGAGTTAGAAGCAGTTCATTATAGCTTGTGTGTAATCGTCACATTATTTCCAAACCATTACTTCATCTTTTCTAAGTACAATTGAAACCATTTACTGAAACGCTGCTGGCAAAAATGAACCGTTTTTCTTGGGCAAAATAATTGGGTGTCTGAACGTCATATTGAATAATAATTATCAAATCACAATAGTTTGGGTCGCGGCTCATTGCTCCATTCCAGGTAATGAAAGAGCCGATATTTTAGCCAAACGTGGTGCTATTGAGGGTGAAATTTATTAGAGACCGATTGCTTTCAACGAATTCTATAGCGCGTTTCGTCAAAGAACACTTGCCAGCTGGCAAGCTTCTTGGGATAGAGATGATCTGGGTCAGTGGATGCACTTTATTATCCTAAAATATCGACAAAGGCATGGTTCAGAGGACTGGATGTGAGTAGGGATTTCATTCGTGTGATGTCCAGACTCATGTCCAATCACTACACATTAGATGCACATCTCCTTCGAATTGGACTTTCCGAGACTAATCATTGTGCTTGTTGCGAAGGTTATCGCAATTTGATCATGTCATTTGGACATGCGTGGAGTAGCGTGATGTCAGATCTCAACTAATAAATTCTTCTCGTACCCAAGGTAGACTATCCAATGTCCCAGCTCGCGACATTCTTGCTTGTCGTAACCTTCCTTACATGAAACTTCTTTATAATTTTATTAAGCTCATTGGAGTTCCAATTTAAATTTTATTTTATGTTAGACTGTTTTCTCTTCCATGAGTCAACCAATAGCCAGCTATCTTATATTGATTAAAAGTGATGAACTGATACATACAAACCTGAAATAGTTATAAGATCATGTAAAAAATAACTGTATATTTTTAATGTAATTTATAGTAGCAAATCGCTTGATAAAAACAGTGTTTAGATTAACTACTGAATACCAACCTACTAATATGTTTTTGGAAATGTATTAGGTTTAAAGTACTATGTATTGTGAATGCCACGGCGAAGAAAAACTTTTGTATATTGCCTATGAAATAAACGTATTAATGAAAAAATAATCTATCGTTGAATTTGAAAATCATATGAAAATAATCTCAAAAATTTCTTTGTCGAACCCGCTTCGAAAACACAAACTATATAGCAATTTGGAAGAATATCAACATCTTGAATTTCGTGTATTCAACGAAAACAAATTATTGAAATCTACTCGCCAACAGGGGCCAAAAGTATCTATAACAATAGTAATAACAAAAAATAGTCTATCAATTTCGCACCATTGCTTTAGAAAATTATGAGAAAAAGAAAAATATTATTCAGTTATTAGTAAGGATTAGTTTACAAAATTTAAATGAAATAAAGCAAATCAATGATATATTTCGCTCCGTTTTACCTTTTTTTATATATATAAAAAATAGGTATAGAATTCGCTCAAACTTTCGAAAATTTTTCCGAGGCCCGGAGGGCCGAATGACATATACCAATCGATTCAGCTCGACGAACTGAGCAAATGTCTGTGTGTGTGTGTGTGTGTGTGTGTGTGTGTGTGTGTGTGTGTGTGTATGTGTGTGTGTCTGTATGTGTGTTGTCAACTAAGAGGTCGAGATCTCAGAGATGGCTGGACCGATTTTGATCAAACTAGTCGCAAATGAAAGGTCTCCCGGTCACCCAAAACGCTATTGAATGGTTTTGAGATCGGATGTTTACTTTTTGAGTTATTCGAAGTTTTATGTCAAAATTTTCAGTTTTTTGACAGTATCTGTCACAATTGACCTTGAAAACAGAATATGTTTTCAGACTTAGATTCCGCACGATAATACCTATCCAACAAGCCATAGATTGTTAAAATCCGTCCATTTTTAACGGAGATATCGAAATTTTTGTGTAAACGACTTTTCCCCCTATTCCAACACTAGGAGTTTTGAGCGCTGTATGACAAAGCAATGCTTGGGAGCAACGGAAAACACGATTTTTTATTCTGTTACATACAATTGTTTCTAAGTACCAAAAAGACTGTATACAGCATCCTTTTCCATGACAATTTGCCTCGGACCGATTTTAGCACGGCTCGTTTTTGGCAACATAATCGTTCGAATAAGACATATATAAACCAGATGATGGCAGATTTTTTTTAATTATATTTTTTTAAACTACTTACAGCAATAAAAGCTGGAAGAACATAACATCCATATACCATTCGAATCAGTTCGTCGAGATCAGCAAATGCGTGTGTGACAAATAATTTCACTCAATTTTCTCTGAAAATTTCTTTTCTACAAATTCAGATTCATACGAAAACTCGTATGCTCCCAAACAAAGTTCCTGAATTATGTTTGGTTCCGACCTCTGGTTCCGGAACTACAGGATGATATATGAAACGAAATCAAAATTGTGTAACTCATTCTTCTCGTAGATGGCTGAACCGATCTAAGATTCAAATGAAATCTAAGAATCATCTATGATTCAAATGAGAGGTCTTAAAATCCTGTAAAACATCTTACTTTTTAGTCAGATTCGACTTCTGGTTTAGGATTTCTCAAAGATGTTTCCACACTTCTCAGGTGAATTTAACTGATTTCGACTACACCGATTTTAGAATTCCGGTTTCAGTATAGAATCGTTTCTCAAAGCTCAATCATTTTCTCAAAAAGGCCAAATCGAACATCAAAAACAAAAATTCAATTTAAAGGACTTAAGGTTCCATACAAAATTGGTGAATTTTATCTGATTCTGGAATTACAGATGATGAGTTTTTAATATTCATACCGATATAGAAGAAATTGTTTGGCGTATTAATTGGGAATCATGTTGGGTTATGCTAGTTCCTGAATACCGGCTCTGAAAGTACCGTAAATAATGACGAAAAACTGTTAAGTGGAACTTACTTCGATATCTAATGGAATGTTCAATCGATTGTCACACGTTAAGATTGAAATTCGATACGATTTGCAGTTTCGACATTACAGGGTAATGAGTGATTAAAATCTCAATTTGCCGTTTAAAACGACGATAATTAAAATAATGTCATGAGAACTAAAACACCTTAGAATATCCATGCAGAAAACACATGCGGATTGATAAAAAAAGGTATCATCTCACTGATAGGTGGATTAATCACGTTTTTTTCTTAACCATAGCCCTAATGGACTCCAGTTATGCCTTTCCAGGAATCTGCGTTTACAGATTGAATCCAAGTAGCACGGGAACTGCTTCCGAGTGACAGCACCAAACGTGTCCATTCAAACTGAATTTTCAGTGGTCAAAAATAATCAAAAATAATCGCCCCCTCTAATTTTTTAACAAACACCATGAAGACGAACACACATTATTTCATTTGCCTGTAAGGTTATCTCAAGTAACATTTTCAATTATCAGTATCAGGAATCAGAACAAATTTTCTTAAATGTCACGTCCCCCGTGTTCCGATATTTGGAGATTTGTGCATTTATTTTCAATTTTAGTAAATACTTGTAGCTCTTTTGAGTGTTACATCATAAAACCCGCATTGAAACTATTAACGCCACAAAAGCATTCTGAAAACCTTTTTAAGATCATATTGCAGCCAAGTGAACAGTTCCCACAGGAACAAAAGAATACGACCACCATCGACAAGTACCCACGTCCAGAGCCGGTGAAACATATTAAGCCCAGGTGGGTAATTATTCGTACCGGGGAGAATGACCCACTATTTTGAAGTATCATTTAGTCGATTTTTAAATAATATTTTGTTTCGATATAACTTTACATGAGACGCGTAAATTCGAAGCTTGAAGCGTTTTCGATATTTTGATGTAAAACAAAATTGCGCATTTAAGGGTTAAATACAATATCAAACTACAAAATTTCTGCCAATAGGGTAACAGAGGTATTTTGGCCCACTTTAGGATTGATTTTATTTTGGCCCACTTTGTAAAAATATCCACCAAATATTGTAATATCTTTGAGAACCCCTTCCGCAATAGGTAATTTGATGTGATTAGCTTCAAATTGATGCAACATGGGTTACTTAACATCGATTAAATCCATAAAGTTTGTAAGGTGGGCCAAAATATATGAAGTGGCCAAAATACCTCTGTTACCCTATTTGTTTGGAATATTAAGTCAGCAGTCTTTTAGGTTCCGTATAAACTTATTTGTGTTGGCAAATTTTCGAAATTATTTCTTTGAGAATTTTGGTTACCCTTGATCGTTTAGTTGGTTGGGGTTGATGGTGAAAGATGTCTCGCATGAATCGAAAGCAATGTCTTGGCATTACATTCCTTCTGTGGAATTTGGCCTTTCTGTTTCAACTGACTTCGCAGCCGATTCTTAGCATACAGATTCATTTTATGGCTAGTACTACGATCCTACTGACACTATGAATCATTCCACGTCGAGGCTCGAACATATGACAAATGGCTTATAAGACCAGCGCCGTATGCATTGGACCGCAAACCCGGGCAAATCGAATGGTGCCCAAACAAATCCAGCCGCTGATGTGCATAGCACATTATTAAAAAAAAGTCCCGGGACCGACTGAGATGACGTTAGTAATGTCAAACTATCATCATCGTTCAGAAGACAAGTGTCAAATTTTCACGTCAATCGCACCACAAACACTAAACTTACCGACATATAAATGACGTTACTTTTTGATTTACGAAAACTTAAAAATAACGAATTCCGTTTATTTATAAAACATTGCTTCCTATAAGGAAAAACCGGGCAAATCCAGCAATGGTTTAAGAAGTTTTACCCGAACTCAGATTAAAAACAAAGATTTGTGGTATTCTGACTTTGACGTGACCAAATTAAGCAGTCATCTGGAAAAAATGTGAGCAAGTTTTGATAATCGTTATGGGTGAACACAAAATCAAAGTCTGACTGAACTGGAAGTGCTTTTGTGATCGTATGCGAAAATCTGGGCATGAAAAAAATCTTTTCCAAATAGGTGCCTCGTTCGCTCACAATCTATCAAAAGCAACAACGCATCAAAGATCCAGAGAGCTGGCCGGCACTGTTTAGTCGCAATAAAAAGGATTCCTTGCGTTGGTATGAAACAGTGGACGAAACATGGATCTATCTGTTTTCTCCGGAGTTGTTTCAACATTTAGTCGGTGAAAACGCAACAGGTAACTGCAACAAGTATGGCGTCAGATTTTAGATGCTCTAGGTATAATTAACGTCGACTATCTTGAAAAGGAAGTACCAACAAAAGTTTTTAGTTATTAATGCGTTAGAAGTTATTAATGCGTTTGAAGTATGGAATCGTAAAAAACGGCCTCATATGAAGCAGAAAAAATCATCTTTAACCAAGACAATGCAACGTGCCACAAGTTAATGAAAATAATGGCCAAATTGAACGTATTGGGCACCGATCTGTTTATTTACCCACCATATTCTCAATAACCTAGCCCCCAGCGACTACTTGTCATTTGATAATCTGAGAGAGTCATCGCCGCAACTGAAGCCAATTTTAAGGCCATGGACAAATCATTCTATAAGTATGATATAAACAATTTAGATAATAAAAATAGAAATTTTGCTCAAGGAATGTTGTTTTCCTAGTTAGTTCCTGAACTTTTTGGACGATGTGGAAGCAACCTTCTCTACGGCAGCACTGAATTTGGTTTTCTGTGAGTAATTTTTTCAAATGCGAACGCACTCATTGAAGAGCAGAAATCATATGGAAACCGTGAACTTATGTATACGAAACCGTCATATCAATTAGAGGAATGACAATGGTTTGAAAAATAGGGAGAATAAGACATTGTTCGTGGTTGAGTTGTAGATGATCAAAGCCTAACCATAGGGTTTTTCTTTTATATTTTGAATTTGAATTTGAAAACAAAGACGCAATCCTACGTCAAAAAATTTTGAGTGATTTCATTTATGTGAAGATAAAGAATGGAAAGGCGAGATGTGACAAGGTTGATTTTAGCAAGCTGAAATCTTTTACTAACTTAACTTTCGCAAGAGGAGTTGAACCTAAGCATCTCATCAATGCAAATCACTCGAGTCTCTGGTATGCCGGAAAGTACCGATAAAGGTCTTTTACCACTTACTATCCGAACCGACAAAAGAATAGTTATCAGAAATTGTTACTTTCTACTTGCGGCTGCATTCTCGTACACAATTAATTCTTCACTATCTCTAATAGTGAAAAAGTAAAAAAAGCATGAAGAACTCAATGTGTATAAGAATGCTGTCGTAAGTAGAAACTGACAACTTCTGGTAACTTTTCTTTTACCGGTTCGTATAGTAAATGATAAAAGACCTTTTTCGGTACTTTCCGGCATACTAGAGACTCGAGTGATTTGCATTGACGAGATGCTTAAGTTCAATAGAACTATTTTTATTGTTATAAATGATACTAATATTACTATTATTTATCGTTAGAAATTTCAGGTGGGTAATTAACCACCTTTGGAATTTTTCGGATGGGTAGTACTACCCATCGTACCCACCTCTTTCACCGGCCCTGCCCAGGTCATCTGAACAATTTCTATGTAAGATTCATCCCATCAGCCACTGCCGAGTAAAACTGGAGACTCAGAGTTTCGGTTGTCAGCATGCGACAATGTAAACCAAAAACAACAACGTTATAATTCATGAAAGTATCCTAGTCTTAAGTACAGTTAAGAAATACTCTCGGCATCTTAGAGCTAAGGCAGTGTGCTTCAATAAAAATATACTGTTAAATAAAAACAGTGGACAGTTCTTCATAAGGGTTACCATATAAAGTGAAAGGAAAATTGCGTTAAATTTATTTCGAAATGGTTGAAATTCTATAGTAATATTATGTAAGATTTTTTTTACGGCTGAACCTGAATTCATGAACTGGATTGTAGACACGTATTCTGAATTTGGATTCAGGGCCTGGGTTCTGGAAATGAACTCTAGATTTGAATTCAGGAGCTGAACCTGGATCCTGGAAATGAATTCTGGAATTGAATTGTCGGTCTGAACTATGAAACCGGAATTCTGGAAATGAATTATGAACCTGAATCCTAATTTTGAACTCTCAACTGGACTTAGATTTTGGGCTTGAATTCTGGACCTCAATTCTAAACTAAGCTTCGAAACAGAATTCTGGACCTAAATTCTGAATCTTGATTCTGGAAATGAATTTTGGATTCTACACTAGAATTATAGAATTTGGTAATGTATCTGAATTATAAATTTGTATTCTGGTTCTGGGAATGAATTCTGGACCTTAGTTCTGAGCTTTTATTCAGGACCTGGATTCTGCATCTGATTTCTGGACTTGAGTTATGGACCTGGTTTGGAAGTCTGGGTTCTGGACCAGAATTCTAGGAGTATGTTCTGTATCTGAATTCTGGACATGAATTTTAGTTCTGTATTCTGGAGTAGGGTTCTGTAAATTAATTCTGGGTTAGGAACTGAATTTTAAACTTGGATTCTGGTTCTAGCGACTGAATCTGATTTCTGGGCCTGTAATTGAGACCTGAGCTGTGAAAAGGTATTATAGAACTGGATTCTGGATATGAACTTGGGAGCTGAGTTTTGGACACAAATCTTAGATTCTGCACCAGTACTTGGATTCTGAAAATGTATTTTGAACCTGAATTCTGAAATTGGATTTCGGACATGAATTATGAAATTGGACTCTGCTCTTGAATTCTGGAAATGAATTCTGGATCTCAATTCTGTACATTAACTGTGGATCTGAATTTTGGTCCTGAATTCTACACGTACACTTTGGACCTGCCTTCTGTACCTATATTCTTAACTAAACTTCGGAGTTGAATTCTACATTGGATTCTGTATCTGAACTCTGGACATGAATGCCTAATCTGTTCTGGAATTGGATTTTGTACATAAATTTTGGACCTGGATTCTGAATTAGGAACTGGATTTTGAAGTTGGATTCTGATCCTAGAAACCGAAGTTCTGGACTTGACTTCTGAACTTTAATTCAGAACCTGGATTCTGCATCTGATTTTTGGACTTGGATTTTTAACATGGAATCTGGACGAGTATTCGGGACCTGGGTTCTGGACCTGAATAATAAAACTGGATTTTGGACATGAATTCTAGATCATCGACCAGTACTAGGATTCTGGATATGAATTTTGGACGTGGATTTTGAACCTGAATAGTGGAACTGGATTCTGAACCTGGGTTCTGGGAATGAAATCTGGAACCTAGATTTTGGCCCTTATTACGAGTATCACTATACGGTGAAAATCAAGTGAAGTGATTTGTACCTTATTATCGGAATCGAAAATAAAAAAAATCCAAGTAATTACTTTTGCTTCTGAAGCGACTTCCTTAGTAAGGACCTAAATTCACTTCATTCGATTTTCACCGTGATGTGATACCCATAATATGGGTCACAGTCACTTCACTTGATTTTCACCGTGTAAGTGATACCGGTAATAGGGACAAATACGTTTCCCATAAACAATCGCTCCCACTGTCGAGATATGAAAGTCGTGCGATGTTTATAAGAACTAAAACATTTAATTGTTTCCTCGACTGTTCACCAAAATTTTAACGAATTTTTTCCCTAAATCGAAATTTTTTCTTATATTTTATTTTGGTGCCAATGTCTTTAAAATATTTTAAACTTCGAGTTCTAGTGTTATCTCAACATTTTTTTTTTTGGAAAAACATTGACTCTGGAATTGCGATATCAAATTTTTTTCCCGAATGTCTTAGAACTGCACAAAATGTCGAGATCTGGTGTTACTTCAACGTTTGAGGCAATTTCAAGATATTTAGCATCAAAAATAAATTTGCTATCTCTGATATCTCAAAATTCACAGCGCTCAGCATCTCGAATGGAAAAAATTCTACACAAATTAGATCTTTGGTAGGTCCAAGTTCACAACCACACAGAGGAAACGTTTTTAGTACTAATCTGAAACTTAATCCAGTTGAAATAGTTTTCCCGAAAAAAAACCCATGAAATAAATTTTTCATAAAATAATTGTACATTTTTTTCAATTCCATCATGTTTTGGCGCCCGAGGCGGTCGCCTCACTCGCCTCACCCTCACTACGGTACTGGTTAAATTATATAAATCTATCTACAAATCTCTGAGGTATAGGCGGTCAAAATTATGATAGAAAAAGGCAAACACTCGTCATGAGTTCTTCTCTTCATTGCTCGTTCATACCGAAAATGTAAGAAAACTTATTCCGTGTTTTCATTGAAAAACACTTGTGGTATGGATTGCACTGATTTTGCAGTTTCGTGCATAAATGCAACATACTTTTTTAAATTTACCACAGTAAATTAATACGTATTCAGGTCAAAATTTTGCCATAAGTG
Organism: Malaya genurostris; assembly: GCF_030247185.1. NCBI lineage: Eukaryota > Metazoa > Arthropoda > Insecta > Diptera > Culicidae > Malaya > Malaya genurostris. The sequence goes on along the minus strand of NC_080572.1, from coordinate 11,627,699 downwards.
TATTTTACCGTTAGGTGATTACTTTGAATGGGATGAAATCGATTTAGGATATTAAGTCAAGATTTTTCGTTTTACCATCACATTCCGGATATTTTTCAGACACTGTAGTATAAGTTATATGAAATTGCCACCAAACAGAACAGTTTATGATAAGTGATAGATCGATAAGACCCTGTCCAAAAGCACCAACCAAAACTATATGAACCAAGTTACTTACCTTGTCATGGTGATTGTTTTTGTCATCATCGTTAAAATTTGTTAGTAAAAAGCAACAAAAAGCAATTAAAACACAAGCACGATGTAACCTGTTTTTTTTAGTTCTCTAATCAGTTAGTTGTCTTGTTTTCCTTATGTATACTGTTTCCTTTTGTTTGTTTGTTGTTATTCCGATCCTTCTTTTTTTGTTTTGCTTGCTTCACTTGAATTATTTAATAGCAAATTTTTCTTTACACATATCATTAACTGACGATTTAGAGTTAGTTATTGCTGGAGTACTGGTTGGCACAGGAGTGATAGGTTTAAAGGCTATCGAGTTAGTTTCATACTTGTAGACTTGAGTCGCTGTGGCGGATTTCGTGGATGCAGAGGATCCTAGTGTGTGGTGCTTCTGTGTGTGTTTCGGCTGCTGATGCTGATGGTGATGCTGATGATGATGATGATGATGGTGCTGGTGGTGCTGATTCTGGACCGGGCTACGGGGTTTCGACTCCTGATCACTACCACTACTGTCCTCTTCACTCTGCGACTGGCTAGGATGCTGACGAACCGTGGCCAAAGTGGCCGTGGCTAGGGTCGTATGTTGCCGAGCTGAAGCGGTCGAACGTCGGGCATTGCTGCTGCTGTTGTTGTTGTTGTTTAGTGTGCTGCCACTAATGAACGGATTAGTAGAACTATTTGGGAATTTACTGTTGCTATTGCTATTGATAAAATTGCTGCTAGTATTACTGATACTGGTTATGTTACTGTTTTGGCCGTTGTTGGCACTGCTGTTGCGATAGTCTCGCAGTGTCTTGGAGCTAATCGAATGTGATTTGATCTTGAGATCCCTCACGGTCGCTTCCACCGTTTGGGAGGATTGGAAATTAAAGCTATGATGTTTTTGTAAAGGCAGTTTAATGTGACGTCGATTCGAGGAAACGAGATTCTTTTTCAGTAACTGATTGATCTTGGCTTGATTGTTTCTATCTACTGGGAAGAGTTCCTTCGGTATCAGAATACGCGTCTGGTGCTGGGTTATCTCAAAGTAGTGGTTATCATACGAAGAGGGACACTGCATGGAAAAATTTATTATATTACTGGATTAGTTGGATGCAAACACGTACAAGCTGTGAGACCGAGTCATTTTGGATTTGGCACAGATTGCAATGTTTTGTTGAAAAACACAAACAAATCACAACGAACTTACCTCACTGCCGGAATTGATTTCATCGTTTCCCCTGGGGTCCGTCTCGTACCCGGAGGTCACCGGCAGATTCATATAGATGGGATCCAGTTTATTGCTGTACATCTGAATGTTCTTCGACAGCAGCGAATTGGTGGATGCATACTTCCGGTGGCGTGGTGCTGGAATCGGTTTAATACAGTCGTAGTAGCTATTGGATACAGCACTGTTCGATCGGCTGCCGGATTTTCGCGGCTTCCGGAGACTAATCTTGTACCGTTCCTGACCGTCGATTGTAAACTTACCGCCGATTCCGGGACCACTCGAATTTCCCATCGGGGACTCATGGATTTGGATCGAGTCAGTTAGATTTTCGTACAGCGGAGTAACTGTTTCCAGATCGATCAGTTTCTTACTTTCTCCACTGGCCGAGGTTTGTCCGGCTTGACCACCAGGTCGTTTGAGAGACCTTCCCGAAGAGAAACTGTGAGTGGACAGAGTGTCACTATTGTCCAGGAGCTGCTGGTGCTGACTGCCAATCGGTTTTTTCCTATCGGCTGTTTTACTATGGAAGCTGCTAGTATTGTTGTTAGTAGCGTTCGACGAATCCTGGTTACTCGATAGTGACGACTTATTGCTCTGATTAGTAAGCACAGTGGATTGGCTGGTGTTATAGGATGATAGGCCAGATGGTGGTTTGGTTGTATTGCCGTCACGTTGCTGGTAGTTGATGTAATTGTACGGATGAGTTGGGAAACATGACGGAGTTAGCGATTTGTTAGGACACTTTACTGCCGGAGTGAGACTGTTTTTGGCTTGCATGACCTGAAACGTCACAAATGTACACACGAACATGCACACGCACGCAAAAACACATTTCAGTCGGTGGTCAGTTAGATAGTAGAATCAATGACAGTCATTCGAGCAATCAATCATTTCGAAACAGGCGATTAAATCAGGTCGGTTCAAAATGGTTCAACAGGCTGTTGTCAGGGATTTTACTGGCACTTACCTTTTTAGGAGGGGTTTGAAGGCCGTGGAAAGGAAGATTTTCATATTCGCCTGGTTCTATTTGGGATCCTCCAGCAGTAGACGACTCTCCAGTAACTGAAAAAAAAATAAACAGATGAATAGCTATGAGAATCATTTCTATTGGTACCCTCGAAAGATGATTCGTTTTGAGACAGTATGCTGAGAGAGTGTATGGGGCTCGTTTAATTTTAATAGGAGAATTAACATAATAGCAAATCAGAAAAGGACACAGATCCAGGTCATACCTACTATATCTGCACTAGTTGACGGTACATTCTCATTTCTATCGCTGCCTGTTTGAGCCGGTTCTTTGGAGGTGGGCGTTGTCGGAACTTGAGGCTTTTTAACATAAGTAATAACTAGATAGCATTAAATCGGGCACAACGAACGAAAACAGTCGGTTAAAATAGGTTGAAATAAAAAAGTGAAAAAAAAACGATCAATAATTAAACACAGCATTAGTTCGTGTAAAAAAAAAGAAAAACAAACAAATTGATACCATTCTGGGTCGACAGTTTCAACAGATCGATACTGTTTCGCTTCTCAAAGAAACGACGGATTCGCCAGCGGACAGTCTTGTCGTACTGTTGGATGTTTTCCGAAGCATCCGGTTCCGATTCTTTCAGAGACCTGCGTGTATGGGAGGGGCGGATTCAAAGGTTTGACATTATTCAGTGACAGTTGAATACCGCGAAAGGGTTTCCGCACTTCCATCACCGTCAATTCGTCAAATTCTAGGAGTGTTAGTGAAGTTTCACTACTCTATAAAGTATCATGCAATTAGGGTCGTCAATTGACAGATCTTACTGATCGGTGGATTTGAATACAAAATAAATTGCCTCCATTAAAATTGGCGATGGTAGGCTCATTACATTGTTAGCTGATATTCTAGTAGTAAGTGTTAGTGTTTGATAATAGTAATTTTGAAATTATGGTAGGACTTATCTTAAAAGCTTAGATGTTAAAGTCAATTAAAATGCTATACAGCATTGAGACTAATTTACATACTATCTACATATTTTTCACTGGAAGAGAATCATTTTTAACAGACCTAGACACTCTCTGGTATTTGATCTAAATATGACAATTTTTTAAAAGTTAAGTCATTGTAAAATTGTCAGAAAATAAAAATTTTGCTTTGGTGCTTCACGATCCAGTATCAACATACCAGAAATTAGAAGAGATAGCAAGAATGTTTGATGTGTGTTGCATTTTTCAGAACACGTTTATATACAAAGCTCTTTTGCCGTATGAAACATAACTGTTGACAAAGTTGAATTTTTTTAAATGCAAGAGTGCAAGAGTGATTCCTTCCGAAAATCTTAAACACGTGTATGTTACTATTGTTCTATAATTTTTCAGAAAACAGATGTGTTACCCAAAATGATGCTGGCGTACTGAAAAAAATTCATTTAAATCAAAATTGCCGCTTTCAATCAGTGTTTGAAGATTCGATAGCTGCATATAGATGTATCATTTTTCTTTTTTGCATTGAAATGAAATCTTTCCGATCTACTGAAAATTGTCTTGAATTCACGATTTCAACTAACACAAAATTTAATAATGCTAACAAAATAGCTGAATAATTGATTGTGAATAGTAAGAGGGAAGGTACGAATTGTAATGTAGTGTTATGTTCACTAATCGAATCAGAGGTGGAAATGAGCTCATTTTGCGCACGAAAATGTGAATCAAGATTTCCAATCGGGAATAAAAAAACTGAACATCGTGAATTAAAAAATTGGGTTACAAAACAAAAATTGCGATTATTTTTTTAAATTGTGGAAACTGTATATTACACAGAGTAGCAGCAAACCTTATGCATACGCGTTCTTTTTATTGCGCTGAAAGAAGACAAATTTCCATGTAAGAAAAATTTCCATGTAAAAACCAACGCATTTGCTCTGAAAGTACCGGCTAAGATTTTATCCAGAACTTTTTGCCCGATTCTTGCACTAAAAATGGCTTTAAACGTTTTCTGTTCTGGAAAGTTCAAGTCCGATTTTGGCATACAAAGTATTAATCCGGTTTTCGTATTCGAAACTACTTAAAGGAAGTTTCAACGATAAATGACACTTATCAGTCGTTTACTTTTTGAAATCTGCTATGTTTCAAACAGTATCACACACATAGATTTTTTGATAAAAAGCTTTGAAAATTAATGTTTCATTCATGTTAACTTGAACTTCCGATTCTGCAATACCAGAATTATGAGGCTCATGGTTATTCACCTCTCCGGAAAAGAAAAACTACACAAAATAAATTAAAACTGGACTATAAATGAACACAAAAAGGTTATAAATCTTCAAAACTGATCTCACACATTTCAAATTAACTTCTATGTCGAATATATAAACAGAATAAGGAATATGTTTAAAAAATGCGATACTCATTTGTAAAAGGTCCTGTAGTTCAATTCTTAAACTTTACGCGCTGGGATGGTGCGTTTGAATTGCCGTAGCAAAACCTGTATCCCTGTTACTTCTGTGTATGATATTCAATCAGTAGCACGTTTTGTCATTGGACATGTTTGCCTGATGATATTACTCCACCACAACGGTATTACTGAATAAATTTCAAATACTACGCGAAACATTTTTTGATATCGGATAATCCATATCCGAGTAAATTGAGCGGTAATCAGTTTTGACATTTACTTATACCATTATATTACCGGAACCGTCAGAGACAACCATTTGAACTTCAAACCTGTTTAATGAACACAAAGTAGCATTCAACCCGTGGACAACTTGACAGCTCCCATACATCGAGAATATAAGTAAAAGTTTTGGTTCTCTGGTAACACAATGGCGTCATAAATGGAATAACATTTGGAAATAACGTATCCGTTTTTCGACAAACTGCGGTTTAAATTTTTATATTTAAATATGTAAAATAAATTTTGCTAGCATTTCTTGGCATTGATAAAACAATTATGATGATAAGTTACTATGGTTTAGTATAGGTATAATTTTTCGCTTTTCATCAATAGAAAGTTTAAAAGTAGTTCATCACATTTCAATGAACAATGAACTTAAAGTAATTTATTCTACTGAATCTTGAAGAAAAATACTACTAATTTGCAAACCAAGATTAAATCTATGGTTCCCTTATCTTTATTCAAGTCGTTGGAAGATCATCCAATGATAACAAATACTCCCACACATGGCTACTAATTCTTTGCGTGTTCATTGATACGACTAAATACTCTTTAGTCATACACCACATTTCAAAAAACATTTCATTTCTAGCTCCATCAATTACTAATCATAGTTATCTTTTCAGAACAAACAGAAAACGTTGGGCAGAGTGAATTAAAAGACAAAAAAATTACAAAATACGCATGTTAGTAGATTTATGAGTTTGTTACAATGCAGCGCTGTTAGAAAAATTCGAAATATTTTCATTTCATTCAGGTGTCACAATATGAAAATTACGCTCCTTTTAAATATATTGCTTGAACCATACACAGTAACCGTAAACAATGTAATGAAGTACGGGTTTCTCTTATGAACTTTTTGTTTCGTAATTCATCACACCCGTATTGTTTTGGTACACTAGCGCCGTCCTGAATACAGTGGAACACATATGAAACAGGCTCATTTATGTCAGGTTGTGTATGGGTTGGTAGCATTAGAACGAGCCTAACTTTATTGAAATGTTGATTCCGAATAAAACAGTGACACTGATAACGATGATGACATTTTTAAACTCCAAGTAAAATCAAAATTTTACTCATCAAAAATCATCCGTTTCAAAATCATTATAATATCTACAATAAATATGTGATATGGAAAGATAAAACTGACTATTTTTATTTACTGTGAATCAAAAAATTTGGTTATTTCCACCCCTGAATCAATTATCAACTATCTGAACAATCTTTTTTAAGAGTTGTCGTCAATTCACTAATTTAAATAATTACCTTTGTGTTATTTTCATCGTTCACTCTTTATCACTTTACAAAAATAGAAAGAAGGAGAAAGTATGGTTCAATGTGCACCAGGGGCTTAAGACCAAAACTCTCAATGTATCGTACCTCAACTCTGAACAGAACCACGGAATTAAGAAGATGGTTAATTGAAATAGTTACAGCAAGATTTGTGATACTTGTTCTGCAGTAGGTAGTGATAGGGGTAGATGTGGTAAAACGCACCCCCTAAGGAAATGTAGCTATATCTTAACTATAGAGAATAAAACGGAAGAGTTTCATGCAAGACTATATTCCGTAATCATTATTTCTCAAAATTACGTACAAATACTCGCTGAAAACATTAAAAAATACATGAAATATTTTATTTTCTAAAACCCTTAAAAATTGTCTATTGAAATATATGCGGGGCATGACGCCCGATCGTGGAAAACATGAAAAAAATATACATTCTATATTACGCGAAGTGACGATTATCTGAACATAAAGGCAGGATGATGTTAAATAACGGGTAAACATACATCAGAACAACGGATTAAAGCTCATGATAACCACGGGGCAATATGCACCCTCATAAAGCTCCTTCTTCTTATTTAAAGAAAGCTTTAGACTTTTCGTTGACGAAATATTTGCCAGGTGGGAGATTATTCACCATTATTCATAAAATTGATAACTTATGGATAATTTTTGTAAGCGAACTCGAACAATTCGGGTCGTTTTGCCACCAAAAATATGAGACATCGTCTGTATTAGAACTAATTTTAGAAACCCGAATGATTGTCAAAGAAGTTTACTGGTTACAAAATTTAAATCGTCTTCCTCATCCTACAAAATTACTATGGAATGAACATCAAAAATTACTTATAACAGGGACATAATTGGTTTTTTTAAAGTGTTCCAGATATGATTGAACCATCGCTACCAAAATTTTATAGTAACCTGTTGTTATGGCGGACTTTCAGTCTCATTAAAATTTCAATAAAGAAAAATTGTTACCTTTTGAGAAGAGCAAAAGGTGCATTATGCCTCGGGGATGCGTTTTACCCCATCTTCCCCTATAGGATGATGATCAGAATTTGGAATATTCATTCACCGGTGAATGAACACCAAGTTTTCTTTGCATTGTGAGCGAACAATTCCACCGCTCACAAAGAGGATGCCTTACGAGCCAAAAAGAACCACACAAACAAAACGCTAGCGGAAGCAATTATATTCCACATATACACAGATGGTACAGTGTAGTACAGTCTTCATGCAGCACAGAAGCCGTGAATATAATTTTCTCTCTCTCTTCACGAGGCTGGATAGTGCTGAAGATTGAATATTCAGTTTGCGGCGAAGGACTAACTGTCGAATGTTTTTGCGAACTACGATCGGTAACTGCAGTCAATGATAACTTTATGCCACGAAAACTGTCGCATTTCACTTGTTTAATTCGGGCCAAGTTAATAGAGGGTGAAAATTCTTAGTAATACTTGAATTTTATAAGCAGAAATAGCTGGAGCGCAAGATTAGCGATGGTGATTTGACGATCTAAGTGAATACTGTGAACAAACAAGCTCTTCGTCTGCTGGCTGCCAGAGAAAAACTAACTCCTGCTCTCCTGTTACTTCTATAAATCAAATTCTAGGAAAATAGCGTTTAATTGGGTTCAATCGAAATAGTGCATGACAGTGAATCAACCAGCTGGATTAAAAATAGATCTTGTAACTAACATTAAGCATGGAATATTTTTTCATTGGATTTTCATTGAGTTTTACTGCGGCTTGTTGAGAGCTGTAGAAACACATGTCCCCATTACAGCAAAACCTTCATTCAAATAACATTCGACAGTTAAGGAGTGTATCGAGAATAATCTGTCCACATACTTTTGTGTTGTACGCATGTATTTGTGATGGTTTTTCATGCTCAGATCACAGCATGCTGTGCGTCTGGCTGTGAGTTTTCGTTTGTTTACTTGTTCGTGTGGTTGAAATTCTGCGTTTTAAAAATGTCGCGTATTGAAAAGCAAGTGAAAATTAAGGTTCTGGACACATGGCTAAGTGAGAAGGGTATTACTATGCGAAAATTGGCGAAGCGGTTTGGAACTCATCATTCCAGTGTTAAAACCATCATTAATAAGTTTGGGGAACACTATTCTTTGGACGAGCTACCACGAAGAGGCAGAAAACCCGGTTCTTCCAACCCGAAACTGAACCAGAAAGAGGTATTTCTAATCATGAAGAACAAATCAATGTCATTGCGTGATTTGGCCAAAAAAGCAGGTACGAATGTCGGAATGGTCCAGCGTATCAAGAGGCGAATCTCATTTGAAGACCTACAAGAAGCATAAAATCTCTAAACAAAGTGTAGAACAGAAGAAGCAAGCAGCAACAAGGGCCAGGAAATTGTAGTTGCGTCTTTTGCAGTTTCCGGATGCATGCGTTTTGATGAACGATGAGACTTATGTAAAGAAGGACTTAAAAACTGTTCCAGGTCCACAATACTTTACTGTCGTCGTTGGGAAGGATGTGAGCGATCTGAGTGTCTCCAGAGGAGATTGCTGCCTTTATATAGGATGCATAGTACACCTCCACTGTTTTGGCTGGATTTAGCGTCGGTCCACTATGCCAAAACAACTCTCAGTTGGCTTGCGGAAAAGAATATAAATTTCGTTGGGTATAAATATCAACCCACCAAATTGCCCTCAGCTTCGACCCATCGAACGTTACTGGGCAATTGTGAAGAGGGTCTTCAAGAAGACTGGTAAGGCAGCTGGGAACATGCAGGAGTTCGAAAAAATATGGGCTCAAGCATAAAAAGCTCGAAAATTCGTGAAGGAATGATTTTTAGTTTAAATTAAAATTCTTTTTTTTATCATAATTTGAATAAAAAATTTGTAGATAGCTTTTTTTGATACACTCCTTAAGAGTCAGTCATCGATCTGTCAGCGAAATCTGAATATTTATTCTTCAGCTCTATCTAGTCCAGTGAAGATGGTTACTTGCTATGAATTATGGGGTTGGACATTCTCTCCTACTGAGAAAATTGCGAAACAGTGGTATGAGTGAACATTTTTTGCTCTCTTCCATTCTCGTGCATGGACAGCCATTCCAATGAAATAACAAAGCTCACGCTCCCTCAAACGCGACATAGTTCATAGAGCAGATATATTGATTGATATCACACGCCGTAAAGCATGTATTGCTTCGTTCATCCAAGCCCTTATGATCATCAACCGGCGCGAACTAAGGATTATGTAAGTGATTAACACAACTTACTCGGGTTGCCTTCTGAAATGTGTTCCCATCCCCATATAAAATATTCGAACAGCTTCTATTTCATAGACTCATTTGTTGCGCGAAACGCATTCTCCGGAGCTGCAAATCGTTGTTCAAATCAGGATTTTTATATGTGCTAGAGATATATTTTCAAGTCATATATATATATATATATATATATATATATATATATATATATATATATATATATATATATATATATATATATATATATATATATATATATATATATATATATATATATATATATATATATATATATATATATATATATATATATATATATATATATATATATATATATATATATATATATATATATATATATATATATATATATATATCCATAACATATTCGAAACATCCAAAAAGTTTTCTGCGTTCCGTTTTCGTTATCTTTACGTTGCAAAAATAAACCGATAGTCATATGAATCAATTGTAAAGAAATTGTATGTTATAATCTTGTATTGTCTAGGTCACTGCTATATTAATTCACAGTAACGATTTGCACAGAGGCTTAAGTGCTCGTAGATATTTCGCAACGTCAAATAAACCTATTTTCAACTAGTAGTTAAAGGCATAGCTGTGATTAAAGATATGTTTGTATTAAGTAACAATAACTAGCTAAATATTTCACCATTTGAGATTTCATGTCAGCTTTACAGTAGCACGTAGAGCTGATGTGTCTTTAAAAGTAATTCTAGAGCTGTTTGTACCAATAGTCATCTCATTAGTAGCGTCACCAAGTTACTTTATCGATTACTCAACTTTCAGAGAATGAATTGTGATAAAATTGGATACAACATCTTTGCTTCGGCTCTAAGAAACAACACCGCAAAAAATAGCAATAAAAAATAGCAAATAGCTTACGAAATGACATCTCGTTGGTAATTACGTCGAATTCCGGTTTGACTTCAAAAGTCACAACAATATTATCTGAGTTTTTGAAAAAGCTCCTACGAGTCTTTCTGATAACTTGAATATTCTTGACCACAGCAGCTGATTCGTAAAACTAATAAAAGTTACCGACACTAAAGTGAAATCTATTAAAATGAATGATAATAATAGTAATTTTCAGTGGACTTTATGCTACTTTATATGCATGATAACCCGATTCATGAACATAATAAATTCTGCCAAAGTGAAATGTTATGATCGATTCTACAGTTGTTTTCAGACAACAGATGGCGAACACAAAAGAACTGATCGGTCAATGTGAGATCAAATCTGCAACTACCACTCTCTGGAACTCAACTAGTTGAAAAATAAACAAATTACAATTTTACGTAATACTTTTAAGGTATTTTAGAATTGCTGATGAAATGACAGTTCATTTTTTTCCATGGCAACTTTGATTTCGTGTTTGAAAGTGTGCCAATTTTCCCCATACCAAACAAAGCCTACTAGTTGGATTGAAGTTTCTCATAATTACCTTAACATAACATTAGCTAATGTGGCCGAAAAATAACCGATCCTTTAGGAGATAAAGTAGCCAATTACAACAGAGTAATGAGGTGTGTCAACGGCATGGACATCGAGAATAGAAAGGAGTTAGAAAGTACACATGCACATGAACCCGCGAAATTTGATTTAGTACGTGTTTCAACATATCCTAGGGCAGCCGAGTATTAGTTCGCCATTTTGCGAGTATACATAAGATGTTAAAGAACAGAACAGAAAAACAACTCCCTGCTTACCTCCGATTCTTCATGTAGGAAAACTCGCCATCCTCGATCTCCTCAATGTGGATGGATGCTGGTAGGTGATTTGTTTTGTTTGGTTTTAGTTTGTTCATGTTTTTGTATTGTTGATGTGGTGGTAATGAGAGCGTAAGCGTTTATTTTTTGTTGTTGTTTTTTTTTTTTGGTTAACAGGAACGGGACAGCACACACGCGTACGAAAACATTGATTGTTTGGTTCGATTTGTTATAAAAGATTTATTATTTGTTTTGCGAAAACCAAAACGAATGCAGCACAATAACGTTTTTATTTTTGGAGTATGGAAGTAAGAAAAAAACGAGAATAAAAGCAAAATGAGTTCAGATTGAGTGAAAGTCTGAGCATTTGGATATTGGATTATAGTTAAAACTAGGAAAACAGATTCAATGATTCTTATCTCTGGTAAACATGCAGTTACTTTATGTGTAAAATGATTTTTTTACAAGAATTTGTTTAGAAAGTTAAAATATTACAGGCAATAGCAAAATGGTAGATGACAGCTAATGTTTAGCAGAAAATTGCTGATAGATGACAGCTAATGTTTAGCAGAAAATTGCTTGAATTAATCTAGTAGTCTAGCGATTAAATTTGATATCACAGCTATGAAGAAAAAAACGGCATCGAATAACAATACTACCTGTCACATGACTTTACACAATCTCTAATTCGAAAAAGTGGTACTACAAACTAGACAGAGAGAGACAGTGTATGTGCGTGTGTATGTGTGCGTATATGGTTGTGGTGTAGTGGATGTGGTCGACCATCACACTACGCGTACTTACATTTGTCCTGTCTTCGCTTGCGGCGGCAAATGCAGATGATGATAACGCAGATTAGTATCACTGCCAATAGCAAGGCGGCAACAGCAGCAATCAGAATGTACGGTGTCAGGATGTCCCCCTTCAACCACCAGGCAACGTACCCTACGGTCAAACAAAAGGACAGCTTTGAAATTCCAACTGTTCGAAATGGAGAAATTAATCAACCGGCTTCTGCTGACCTGCCACCTCGATCTCACAGGGCGTCCCCAACCCGACGCTGTTACTGGCGACGCAGACGTACGTTCGCATTGCCGAAACGTCGTTGTCCAGCACCAGAGTGCTCTCGTAGGCATCGCCTTGCGTCTTGTGGTTCTGCAGTGTGTCGTTTTCGTACTTGAGACTCCACTCGAATTCCGACTCGCGCGGGCTTCCAGTTGCAGTGCAAATCAGAACATCCTCGTCGTTCACCTCCTTGCGGACGATTGTACAGGTGGGTTTATCTGGAATTGAGAATGAACACATAAAGCTTCCCGTATCGCACACAAGTTTGAAGTGGGTTCCCTGTTCGTATGTCAGTTAGAAGTACTTCTCGAAAATAGAGGTTGTTGAGAAAATAGAGGTTGCTTTTAAGGTTGTTGAATAAAGTATTGCAATCCACACGACAGCCGGTTTAATGATTGTTGAGAATGTTTGCGTGAATGGACTTGTTTCCCAATATAGGGAACGTTTTTAAAACCTGACAAATAATTTTTAGTCACTCTTATTTGCAAAATCAGGGGGGGGGGGGGGGGGGTGTACTATATTCCGATGCGGAACATCGCCTTCTGTTTCAGTAGACTTCGCAGCCGACTCGTAGGTATACAGGACTATTGCATGACCAGTGCTACGATCCTACTGTCACTAAAAATCCTTCTAAGACAGGATTCGAACATACGACGTCTAACTTGCTAGACCAGAACCGCCGAGCCGAGCTAGTCACTGTTATTATCATTGATAATTTTCTGACGGCAATATTGGTTCGATAACATTACTCTGAAAACTATTGTTCATCTTGAAGTATTGTTCTCAAAATGCAAAGAATTACATTCCCTGTATCAAATCATTATCATAAATCTTTTTCTGTAAACTTTAAGTTTCCAGTGTTCTACAATAGATGGCATCGCCTCTAGATAAATATGTTAGATCATTATTCGCCACCTATCCGTTCGATCGGTTGGACGCTTTCGATCAATGCATCGTAAAACGGTGCTTCCTTTTCTCGTCAAGAGTTGATTGACTCTATTGATTAACAAAAAGACGAGTGGGTAATGTCAGAAACATAACTATATATTGATCTCATACGTTGATTGATTGTGAACCTGGATTTTAGAACTGGAAAAGTATTTTCAACCTGGGATTCTAATTCGGAATGCTGCACTGATTCCAAAACTTCTGGAACTGGAACTAATTACTGTTATGTTATGATAATGTTCGCATTTATCGACTACTCGATTCGCTGTTATTTTGACCGTTTTAAGCGTTAAAAAACTCAAAATAGAAAGCAAAATAATGTCGATGATAACAAACAGAAAAATATTTCTGCAAACAGCTAACGCAAATTGAAATCTTAATAAATAAATATAGAATTTCTCGAGTTGACAATAAAACTTATTCTTATTTAGAAGTTATTATCAAACAACAGAAACAAAATTGGAATTACATTACTGAAAACAGACAAGTCGCGAGCATGAGCTAAAAACAGAATGATAAAAAGGCACGGGATAGTATACGTTTAGACGATATTACTTGCAACAATCGCTTTGGTGTAAAAAAAACACCACATTCACAGACGGACTGGGTTTCGAACCTAGGTTATTTGGATTCCGAATTCTCTTCAAATGCTACGAACTGTGACAGCAAGCAGCAAGTAGTTGGAAAATTTTCGATCATATGACGATTCGTCGCATCCATCCCGCATCCCCCGTGAACATCAGTGGCCAGTGGGGCTAATTGAAAATGTGCTCATTGCCACTCTCGTATCGGAAAGCTGTAACCTATGAGCATCATAACATCAAATATTCTCGGCATCTTAAAGCTAAGGCAGTGTGCTTCAATAAAAATATTCTATTAAATAAAAAAAAGTGGACAGTTTTCCATAAGGCTTATCATATAAAGCGAAAGGAAGAACCAGTATACCCCTGCGTTAAATTAATTTCGAAATGGTTCAAAATTCAAGAAAGTTTCAAAAGCTGTTTTACGTTCAATCTTAAAATTCCGAAGTTATAATATATAAGATTTTTTTACGACTGAACCTGGATTCTGGAACTGGATTTTGAACACGAATTCTGAATTTGGATTTAGGGCCTGGATTCTGCAAATTAATTTTAGATCTGAATTCAGGAGCTGAGTCTGGATCCTGGAAATGAATTCTAGAATTGAATTGTCGGTCTGAACTTTGAAAGTGGAATTCTGGAAATGAATTATGAACCTGAGCCCTAATTTTGAATACTCGACCTACTCCTGGATTTTGCAGACCAGGATTTTGGGCTTGGATTCCGGATCTGAATTTTAAACTGAACTTCGAAACAGAATTCTGGACCCAAATTCTGAATCTTGATTCTGGAAATGAATTTTAGATTCTTAACTAGAATTATAGAATTTGGTAATGTATCTGAATTATAAATTTGTATTCTGGTTCTGGGAATGAATTCTGGACCTTAGTTCTGAGCTTTTATTCAGGACCTGGATTCTGCATCTGATTTCTGGACTTGAGTTATGGACCTGGTTTGGAAGTCTGGGTTCTGGACCAGAATTCTAGGAGTATGTTCTGTATCTGAATTCTGGACATGAATTTTAGTTCTGTATTCTGGAGTAGGGTTATGTAAATTAATTATGGGTTAGGAACTGAATTTTAAACTTGGATTCTGGTTCTAGCGACTGGGAATGAATTCTGGACCTGGGTTCAGAGCTTTAATTCAGGACCTTGATTCTGCATCTGATTTCTGGACCTGTATTGAGAAGTTGTGGAAAGGTTCTATAGAACTGGATTCTGGACATGAACTCAGGAGCTGAATTTTGGACACAAATCTTACATTCTGCACCAGTACTTGAATTCTGGAAATGAATTCTGGATCTCAATTCTGTACATTAACTCTGGATCTGAATTTTGGGTCTGAATTTTACACTACATTACAATTTGGACCTGCCTTCTGGGCCTATATTCTTAACTAAACTTCGGTGTAGAACTCTGATCATGGAACCTTAATCTTGATTCTGGACCTGAATTCTGGAAATGGATTTTGGACCAGAATTATGGATTCTGGACTTGAATTCTAGATCTTAAAAATAAATCTGGATCTGGTTTCGTTACCTGAATTCTAGACCAGGATTCTGTATCTGAACTCTGGACATGAAATCTAAATATGTTCTGGAATTGGATTTTGTAAATAAATTTTGTACCTGAATTCTGAATTAGGAACTGGGTTATGAACTTGAATTCTGGTTCTAAAATCCAAAGTTCTGGACTAGACTTATGAACTTCATTTCAGAACCTGAATTCTGCATCTGATTTCTGGACTTGGATTTTTAACCTGGAATCTGGATTATGAACCTGAATTCTGCATCTAGAAATTGAACCTGGGTTCTGAGAATGAAATCTGGAACATAGATTCTAAACCCAAATTCTGGAACTGGAGTCTGAACCTGAGTTCCAGAGCTGAAATTTGAACCAGGACCAAAAGTTTTAGATTTTTTTTTGTTTGCGAAAAAAGTTAAACGTATTACCGATGTTATAGAGATTATGTTAACCAATTTTGGCTCACCGCTGTCGAGATATGGAAGTCGTGCGATATTTATAAGGACTAAAAAATTGCAAGTTCGACGAAACCCTTCGCCCAGTGAACATATACGGAGTTTGGTTTAATTGTCGAGATCTAGTGTCATATAAGATTTCTGAAATCGAAAATTCTTGTTTTTTATGAAAGTGTCTTTAAAATGTCTTAAACTTCGAGTTCAAGTATTACCTCAAAAAAAGTTTTTTGGAAGATAATCGATTCTGGTATTCCGAAATCGATTTTTTTACCGAATGTCTTTGAATTGCATAAAATGTCGAGATCTGGTGTTACATCAACGTTTAAGGCAATTATTTAGCATCAAAAATATATTTACGATCTCGGAGATCTCAAAATTCCCAGCGCTCAGCTACTCGAATGGAAAAAAAATCAGCAGAACTCCTACAAAAATCATAGCCTCTCATGAAAAACGAATAGTGCATTAAAACTAACAGAAACCTGATGAGCATAGATTCCTTTTCCACGGCACAAACGAACCTCACTGTAGCAGTAAAGTACTTATCTGAGACTTAATCTAGTTTAAATAGTTTTCCCGAAAAAATCGAAAAAAAACGGCACACCCTCACTACGGTACAGGCTTCGTTCTTTCTTTATCTATCCTTATAAGTTGATTACCGAGGAAAGTGAACTTCTCCAATCGACAAGGGATAACAAAAAAGGTAGGTGAGTAGTGCCAGAGACATAACCGGATTGACATGAATATGAATAACAGGGCTCGCTGAAACTGGAACTGCGGCCTTATAAAGCACGATATCGACTTCGATGAACGACAAATACAGGGCCCTTCTCGGTGGAGCTAATACGGACTCGTCCGTGGTCCAAGCGCCATTTTGATCGGCAGGCACCATTTCGTCCTTAGGTTCATGAGCAGTGCGGTAAAATTTCATTTTCAATCGAATAATATGAGATGAAAATGAAATTTATGGCCGTTGACCGTCAGCATATCCCTACTAATTCATTTGACTTTTGCTGCCATTTTCAAGTGAAGCTCCCGGAATTCATCGTCAGTTGAATAATCGTACCTAGTCATTTGAAGTTTTGTTTGCTCAGTTTCGAGTGCCAAGTGGTGTAGCTCCTTCATTGCCTTCGCTCTTGGTAGTAAGCAAGTTCGAACGAATAGAATTATAAATGGAGTAAAGTATTGAAAATGAAAACTGAAAGAGGAAACAATTAATTTATGTGTGTTCTGTGGTTGATATTTCTGGTTTGTCTTCTATCTATTATCTTGAACCAGTTCGAATGTTTACATGAACCTCATTTGAAGTCCGCTCTCACACTATTGAAAGAGATATTTTGTTACTTCAAGAGGTCAACTGACGGTGGTTAACTGAACCTCGATTGAAGAGAAACGAGTGATGAACTGAATGCTGCCCGTTCGGGCCGTCAGCAAACAATGTGTGTGTCAGAGAGTGAAGTTTACTGCATTAGAGAGATCGTCAATGTGTTCCACATTAAGTTTCAATTGAATTGAATGAAGTTTTTACTGCACTGCTCATGAGACGCTACTCAACCAACATGAAAACCATTGCCATCATCCGGAATCAACAACGAGCGCTCGTCATCGACGAGAATCTGTCGCAAGGCCATAATAGTTGTTTTACAAATCAGTAAAAATATTCTGTGAAGAATATTGTTTATTGTATCTAGAACCCAGAATCATGACCTCTAGTATTACCAAAATTTCGTTGATGGTTCAATTACTGCATTTTTAATGTCATCGCAATCGGTCGTGCCTTGTACACAACCCAGTAATTGTTTCATAGGTCTAATATGATTACGATGATCGCTTGGAGGATGTTAGCATCCATCAACACCTCATATATTAACATTCTAAGAACACGGGGTAGTTTCCCATTTTCGTCTAATACGACAATGAAGATTATACGCCAAGGTGCAATTATAGTGCTGCTTAAATTAAATGAAATTTCACCTTTGAATGGGGCACCAGGTTCCATCAGACTTAATTTTCGTAATACACAGATTTAAATTTTGAGTACTTGGCATCTCTGTTCCGGTTCCATTCTCAAAGATTTTATCGTTGATTGATTATGAATTTCTTGAACAACACAATATATCATTATGAACTACCGGAGATAATTCAAAGTTTAAAAACTGAGTACCTATATTCATAATGAAAATATTGCACAGAAATTAGAAATGGTCATTTCTTAAAACTCATGCAGTTTTACATATTTTGTTCTCTTCACAGGTTGCCGGTTTGACACGACCCGGGTTGAAGGTTCAATGCATAGGGCACTTCGACTGTTGATAACTATAATTTATACATTTCAAGTGGTAATTTTTCAGATTTGCTCGATCTGTAGAAACTCGCATAATTTCAGTAATTTTAGTAGCTTTTTACCCACGTTAACGGTAGTTACAACCTGCAGCTACGATTCCCTAGCTCCGTAGAAAGTCGCGATGAAGTGACCAACCCAAAACCCGAAATTTCAGAAACTGCGGTGCTACAATCAATGGGCAAAACCGGACACTTCTTGGAAATTGAAATGAAAAAACACCTATTACACCTAGATTTTTTCCCAATACATCTACACAGTTGTGTAACTCACCTACAATTCTCTATTTGTGACATAGAAAAACATGCGTTAATTTTTGTACCAAGTTACCATTAAGTAACCAACCGAAAATCCAATATTTAGGAATCACGGGACTAAACCGGACTATAAAGTTTCACACAAAATGCAGGAGGAATACAGAACGATTGAGTCCAAATTTTTTTTCCGGGTAATTCCCGCACAGACAATTCATTTTCGAGACGCAATGATAATTTTTTAAGGAGTGTATCGAAAATAAGCTATCCACAAATTTTTCTTTCAAATTTTGATAAAACGATATTTGATTCAATCTAAAAATTGATCCTTTATTGTACGAGGTTAAACTTGAGCCCAAAATTTTTCGAACTCCTGCATGTTCCTTCCTGACCCTCTTCACGATTGCCCAGTAACGTTCGATGGGTCGAAGCTGAGGGCAATTTGGTGGATTGATATTTTTCCCAACAAAATTTATACCCCTTTCCACAAGCCAATTGAGAGTGGTTTTGACATAATGAGCCGACGCTAAATACAGCCAAAACAGTGGAGGTGTACTATGCTTATAATATAAAAGCAGAAATCTCCGCTAGAGACACTCAGGTCGATAGATTTCTGCATTTAAAGTTCCGGTAGTGTAAAAAATGGTTGACTTCAAACCACAGGAACATATTGCTTGTCATACCAGTACCTTTCGACCGGATTTCTCCACTTGAATCGACCTATCCGCATCGCTCACATCCTCCCCAACGACGACAGTAAAGTTTTGTGGACCTGGAAGGGTTTTTGAGTCCTTCTTTACATAAGTCTCATCGTTCATCAAAACGCATGCATCCGGACACTGCAAAAGACGCGAATACAATTTCCGGGCCCTTGTTACTGCTTGCTTCTTCTGTTCTACACTTTGTTTCGAGATTTCATGCTTTTTGTAGGTCTTCAGATGATTTCGCCACTTGATACGCTGGATTATTCCGACATTCGTACCTGGTTTTTTGGCCAAAATCACGTATTGACATTGATTTGTTCTTAATTATTCAAGATACCACTTTCTGGTCCAGTTTCGGGTTGGAAGAACCGGGTTTTCTGCCTCTTCCTGGTAGCTCATTCAAAGAGTAATGTTCCCCGAACTTATTAATGATGGTTTTAGCACTGGCATGATGAATTCCAAACTGCTTCGCCAATTTTCGCATAGTAATACCCTTCTCACTTAGCCATGTGTCCAGAGCCTTAATTTTCACTTCCCTTTCAACACGCGACATTTAAAACGCAGAATTTCAACCACACCAACAAGTAAATAAACGAAAACTGACAGCCAAACGCACAGCATGCTGTGATCTGAGCATACAAAACCATCACAAATACATGCGTCAGTTCGTGCTGGCATCTCATCAGACACAGTCGACAATTGCTTACGGTCGAGACGATAGAAACAAAGACAATACAGTGTAGTGAACAATAGAGTGTACGAAATGGGCAAATACGATTTAACAAAGCCTGAAACTTGGCCTACAAGGCCAAATTCAATTTGTATTGATTTCAAGCGCTGCAAAGTTAGACCAGCAGCAACCGAAATTGAAATCTTGCTTAAGGAACGAATGCATCTAAACGTTACTGATGTAAGTGAGATTCAATTCAACAAGGCGTCTAACTGTGTGTACATTATGTTCAAACGTGAAAAAGATGCAATTGCATTTGCTTCGGTTAATAACGGGGTGCACAGTATTGATCATGACAATGTTGAATAAAAAATCCCTGTGTACATGGTGGACAATGCCATAGAAGTACGCGTGCATGACCTTCCCCCGCAGACCAGCGAGGGGTATGTTCGGGAATGTATGTCGCAGTACGGTGAAGTTCTTTCCATCGAAAGAAAAGTATGGCGGAATTTTTTTCCGGGTATCCGGGTAGCGTGCGAGGAGTACGTATGCAACTACGTAAAGCAATTCCATCTTACATCATTTGTGATCAAGACGGGATACATCCGTGTAAAACGCTGATTACGTATGAAAATCAACTGGTTACATGTCAGTTACATGTCAGTCATGTGAACAACCTGCACACTACGGCAAACCTCGCACTGAAACTGCAAGAAGGACATCTTTAAACAAAAAAAAAGGACAACCGCCCAACAACGGAAACTAGTGAGCGCAGTACTCCTGTTGTACCATCAAACCCACCAACAACTGCAATTAATGCACAACAAGGCGCGTCTACAGCAACTAACAACCAACCCAAGAATGCGAATTACAAGGAAATCGAAGAAAAAACGGAAACCAACAACGATACCACCGATGCGGCAATGGAGGACGAGACGAGCCACGAACAAAGTGCCCCTCACTCATCGCAAGATAAAAATGGAAGCTCCTCTCCCCCTAGAAAAAGGGTGACAACGAGATCCAACGGTAAAAAAATTATTTTATCTAATAAAAACATGGCTCATTCGGCCACGCAAAGCTTGTACGCAAATTGGCCTGAATAAAAAATTTTTTATAAAAAAAAAAAATACATGCGTACAACACAAATGTATGTGGATAGCTTATTTTCGATACACTCCTTATTTCATGTAATCGAAAGCACTCAATTTGGATTCAGCATGAAATAAACAAACCATTACAATGCATATAAATCAAATGGACCCGAAAAATTAGAAAATTTGAAAGAAATTATTTCAGTACACCTTTAGACACGAACGCGATGGACACCAAACTGAAATGACTCAGCGTCATCCAGCTAACTGATGTCTGTCTACTACATGAAAGCGTATTTACAAAGTCAATCCTTGGTTTGAAATAATTGCTGTTTTACAAGATATTTAGTCTGTCCAGTTTAACCGCGTGTCCGCACTAGCCCCGATCTCCCCTAATGATGTTTTTCATATGCATATGCATTCATATTTTTTCTGCAAACAAATCCGAATAACGAAATAAAATCAAAGTGTTCCAAGATAAATTTCATGAATTGAATCAAATGTCGTTTTCCCTTGAAGATGACTGAAATAAAATTTGCTTAAATCCCAAATGGAATCAGAACAAATTTATTTAAATCCCTTGTTAATTTTGAAAACTGGAAAGAGAGTCTAGGCAATCCTAAATTAGTTAACTGTCAATTATTGCCGGAATTGTCAGTAGCAAATTTTGCTGTTTACTTGGTAAAAGCGAAAACGATTGAATTATGAATTACCTAGTCATCATGAATCGAACGCAGAAAGCATTTTTATTGTATGAAAAATAAAACAAAAGCTACGGTTGTATTATTAATGTAGCATACAAAAAAGAAAGGCAAACTCAAAATGAAAACATTATGGCTACAAACAACCTCAAAATCAAAGGGACATTGGATGACAAGTGTCTCACCGAGTTTCAGTAAAAGCTAATTCGCTATTCGAAATGTCGGCAAACAGATTTTCTGATTTTGGTAAATTTGTTGTGTAATGACAAAATCAGCATAATATTACGCCAAACTTCGGCAAAAACGCTCTTTACCGAGATATCAAAATATTACATCAACGAATTTCGGAAAAGAGCATGTTGAACAATCAGTTTGTCCCGGGTTGGCGGTTTAAAGCATAGGACGCTGGTCTTTCAAGCGAGTTGTTGTATGTTCGAGCCCCGACCTGGAAGGATTCTTAGTGTCAATAGGATCCATATTACTAGTCATGCAATGATTCTGTACACTAAAAATCGGCTGCGAAGTCTGTTGAAACAGAAAGGTCAAATTCCACGAAAGGAATGTAATGCCAAGACTTTGCTTTGCTTTGCTTGAACAATCAGTAAAATGTCGTGTTGCCGATCTAATTCGGCATTGTATATTGCCGAGCTCAAGAATCGTTGTTAAGTGTGTAACTTAAGCATGACAGTTCGGTCGTTTCTTTTACTTACAGTGTATATCAATAACGGCATCCGTGGAATGATTTCCGTGCTTGTTGAAAGCCGTGCAGGTATAAATGCCAGCGTCGGAACGTTCCATCACATTGTTCACGATTAGTGAGCTTCCTTTCACTACAATTTCTCCGTTATGAGTCCAGTAGAATGCCGGTTCCGGATACGCACGCGAAGTACACACAATCCGTGGTGGCAACTTTCCTTCCTCCACGGAAATTGCCGGACTCGATAGCGACGTATTTTCGGGGGGATCTGTAAGATAGTTGTTTATGATTTCTAGCTCAAGTTGGCCAAAGTTGATCTTGGGAAATTACATTCTACACCAAAATATGTGGTACTTCGAACTCCCGGTCCTGCCGAGTTGTTTGTTGATACGCAAGAGTAATTCGAGCTATCTCGGATTCGGTCCAGAATACCGCCCGGCCAGGAGGACATGTTGAAATGCTAAAAACGAAATAATTAGCTCAATTGGTTTTTCTATACTACAGTTAAGACTCACCAGCACAGAGTAAGCAGTTTCGAAATCTCCAGTGGCCGGCGTCGATCCCAGGTATTTATTTGTTATATAGTATCTCTCATCATTATCTTCAATTCCTACACCATCTTTGAACCAGGAAATCGTACAAGATGGAACACATTCTACCTTACAAGCGAGTGATATGTTCGACGTCGAGTACAGCGCCCCGGTATAGGGATGCAACTTTTGGACGAAAGCCGGTGGAGCGTGGACCTCCAGACGTACTTCGGCAGCATGTCCCTCTCCGCCATCGTTGTACGCAAAACATGAGAAGGTAGTCCTCGAATCCAAACCCACCGGATCCACAGTCCACGTTGGCGTCACCACATCCATAACGGGTTTGCCTCCTCGAAGCCAACGGAACCTTGTAGCCACCGGATTTCCACGGTCTTCGACGGAACAGTTAAAAGTGACACTTTTCCGTTTGATTGCTATCTGTGGGAAATGCACCATCGTAGCGTTTCCCGGTTCATAAAAAATATCCAGTGGGTGCTCTTCGCTGGTATCACCCCAACCGGCAACGTTAAAACCCTCACATGAGTAATTTCCGATAAATTCACGACCCACGTTCTGCAGTAACATCTTCGTCGGGTCAACCTCGCACAAATTCTCATCACCCAGACTGTCATCATCGCACTCGGGAAGCTCTTTCAAAAATTCACCATCCAAAAACCAGCGAACCTTGGTTAGAATCATTGGATTACCGCCTACTATGTCGCACAGCAGCGTGATGTTGGCCTGGTCATTCTCAATCACCGGGATCTCGGGATCCATTTTGAGAACCACAATCGGTTTATCTGAAATGATTGAAATGTTATTAGTCAAGTTTTTACGGCATGTCATTCTGAGTTTGTCAGTTTTAATTATAATTATTTTCAGATAACTGTTCCTAATCAAATACTATCATCATGAGATAGTGAAATTGCGTTTCGTTTCATGCTTCCGATTGAACATTTTCCTATTGAAACTCGCTACAGTTTCGGTCTCAATTAAAAAAATTAAATTAAAACAAAACGAAAAGACAAACGAATGATTGCCCATTCCATTACAAACGACAGTAAGTTGATTGATAATCTATTCACAATGAAATATCCCCTGCTGTATCACAGACAAGTGAGCCTATCATTTATCACTGGGGCCGAGCTTCCAAACAATGACTAGAAACAAATATTCCTATGTCCATACGTTAGTTACTAGAGTCTCTGGTAATTCAATGATACCAACGATAATACGCTACTGAATGGAACTGAATGAAACAAAGAGTTTTACGTACACAGCACATCCACATAAATTTCGTTATCGGACTTTGCAGACCCGATGGAGTTGGACAGCTCGCAGGTATAGTTGCCAACGTCGTCGCGGGTTGAGTTCTTAATGAGCAGGGCCGTCTGTTCCGGGTTGCCACCTTCGTGGCGGGCACTGTTCAGCTTAATCTCTTGATCGTTGTGAAACCATTTGACACTTTCGAGCGAGGCCGGATTGGCCTCGTAGTCACAGAAGACGAGAAAATCGTGCGTCTCGTTGACGGTGATGTTGTCCGGCTTAACCGATACCACCGGCGGATCTGCGGTCACCAGAGATTGGTGGCATTGGTGATGAATCCCACGTACATCCGGAACGATGAATGGGACAAACATAGAAATGAAATGAACACAAAATTGGGGTTAGTAGTTGTTGGCCGAACGATGATAATCCACGTTGATAAATCATGTCACCACCCACGAATGATTGAAAAATGAATCGAAATGGATACCGGACAGCGATGTTGGGGATGTTGAAGGAATTGAAAATACTCACACATGACCTCCAACGTGAGGGTATCGTGCAGTGGCCGATCACCGTCATCACGCATCACGATGTTGTCTGCCTCGCAGCGCATCGATGCACCGTTCTCGAACCGGGTTGCAGTGAAAATCATTTGACTGATGGTCTCGAACGTGCCGTCGTTTTGTAGATACTAGAAATTTGGGTGAAACGAAGAAAAATTACTGCGGTTAGGTCCAAATGTGACGAGCACAAAAAAAATAGGATTCTCTCACTTCGGATGCATTTCTCTATTTTGGTACTACGTGGAGTCGAATCAAAAACCGAACAGTCACAGCTCCGGTATCAATCAAAGTCGAATCAGCGTGTTTCAAGTAGAACCAATGTCAACGAAAAGTCGACGGTGCGGATTGCGAATGAAAAGTCAAGTTGCCAAAACGGGGCAGGAAAATTTCGGGAACTGTGGCTTCTAAGTTGTACTTTTGATTAATTGCAGTTGAAACGAATTTCTGTTTTTCAAACACTATATCATTCAGTTGTGGGGTTTCAAGCTTCGATAAATTTTTAGATGCATGCAATGTACTCTTAGCAAATGAAATATTGCAACTGAATGGATGAGTCCCGTAATGATAGGAACATTTCCAACAATAACTAAAACATTTTTTATACCGTTTATTCAGCCTCGGCTTTAACTCACAAGAGTCGTTCGCCGGTGGGTAACTAAAACCCAATTGAATAAACTTTTTTAAGCATTTTCTTCATCGGTTTTAACATTTTGACTCTAGCTTTAATTTAATTTAACTGCATTAATTTAATTTTCTTTTGAACAAAACCTGTTTAAATCCATCTAGTAGTGTAATGATGCCTTTTTCGCATTACTCATATTCTTAAAAATGAGGCTCGTTGGTGACAAAATCTGGATAGATTAAATTAGGAATAAAACAAATTTGCTGTTAGTTGAATCTAAGATCAATTTTTCATTTAAATGTACATTATTAGTCACATTAAAACTAATTTCAGTTATATAATTAGGCTGCCTGAAGAAACTACGAACTTTTGAGTTTACTACAGTCATTAGAGTCTCTGCAACAGATTTAACTGCTTTGTCCAAGATTTTCGGAATTCTTCTATAGTTGTAGCTTGTTGTCACAAATAAGCCTTAATATTGTGGTATAATTCAAAATAATTTTCTTTGATTCTTGAAAAAAAAAAACAAAAGAGTTATTTTGTGCATCAACTATTATGATCTACAAAATGAAACAAATTCTCAGATCGGTTAAGCTATCTCTGGGTAAACGAAGTGAATTCCACTATTGCACTTTTAACAAGCTTTGAACTGATAACACTTCACTCAATAAGTCGTGTGACTGACACACAGATGGCGCTTAAATTTCATGAACTTTCGATTAGTCAGATAAAAACTACACGGATCAGCCCCATGGGATTATTCGAGCGATTGATGTGGAACAAGGCAGTCAATTGCACACTTTCAATTCGAAATTCCACGAGTCTGCTTAGAATGATCTTTATTAGGAACCAACACCGAACACGCGAATCCAGAATATAGACTCTGTTTGTCTTGATTTGTATTTGTTTTGTGGCCGACGAAATTACATCAATATCCCAAATGTAAGCAATTATAGCTTTTTCCATACTGTATGCACGCAGTTATTTTTATAGCGTAAAGTTTCTCTATCATTACTACCATTCTACGATTTCGGTTGAAGCAATAAACTTCTTCGCATTATTATTCGAGTTCATTTTATATAAATTAGTAATTAATCATAAGCGCTCAAAATTTACCCTGGGGTAGTTGAAAATTTCTCAGGCGAAAACGATATAACATGGGGTTTCATCTGAGCATACAAATTAAAGCTTCAAATCGTTTTATAGCCCTTTCTGTCTTGCTGTCTATCAACAACCTACCTCTGGCATGCTACACGTTGGTCTGAAATATATATTTATAGATTCGCGTCCTTTTAACAGCTTCGCTTTTGCATCGATTGACCAATCAGAGCTATGCTTTCCCGTTGATGTATCGCTTACTCCTTCAAAGCCGTCATTAGGGTATGGAAATCCGGTATGCCGGAGATTTTTAGCTATTAATCAACACTTCAATGATATATAATTGAAAATACATGGCTATGAACATTCAAACTAATGCGTAGAAAAATTTCCAATTAATTGGTGAAATAATTTCTCTTTAAAAACGATGTAGTTCGTTCCAAAAACCGCTCCAAAGAAGTAATTTATATTTTTTTTACGTTTTTCGCTTCGCCGCTCTAAGAGACGGTATCAAATTTTTAGCACTTTTAATCCCGTAATTCCGGAACCGAAAGTCGGCTTTGAATGAAACTCGGGAATTTCGTATAGAACAACAAGAGGGAAGCTTTTAAACCAGAGTTTGTGAAAATTTCGAAGAAAACCTAGTGAGTTTATTTAACACACACATATACAGACATTGCTCAAGTCGACGAATCGAGTCAAATAGTATACAGTTAGAACAGGAGTCTGAAACCTGCGGCTCAGATCGGGGTTCGGAAACCTGCAGCTCGTGAGCCACACGCGGCATTTTAGATAGAAGGCTACGGTAAGGGAATATCCATATGCTAATTTTATTTATTTTATAAAAGGAAGGAAAAGGTTTGAAACGACCGAAAAATATTTTTGGTTCTTTAAAAACATTGATATTTTTTAAATTGCATTTTTTTTTACATTTTCGAGTTGAAGGGTTCCCGACGCTCAGATAGTCATCGTGACAAAGCTACTGTCAGGCCATTAATCATTTATTCAAGGTTCCGGAGATATGATGGTATAAGTGAGGTAAGCGACAAAACGTGATGTTTTTTTTTATCTCGCACGTTTATCGGAGATGGCTGAGCCAATTTGACCAACCTTACACTCGTTTGAAAGCTACTATTGGGCCATTGATCAAGTTCGAAAATCAAACAACTTCGACTTCTGGTTCCGGAGATATGATGGTATAAGTGACGTAACCGACAAAACAATTTTTTTACCGTTCTAATACATAAAGGGTGTCAATATTTTGGGATCACCTCTAATTTCGTAAAGCGCTAGTGTTCAAATATTTAAGCACCTCGAAAAATGTCCCCACGCAAAATTTGAGCTAAATCGGACATGGGTAAGGGGTGCGGTTAATGTTTGAAAAATTTCGATCTTGAAAAATCACCATAGCAAGGAGTACATGAACCGAAACCGAAAATAAATTTTTGATGCTAAAAATTTTAGAATTGCATAAAACGTCGAAATTTAGTTCCACCTCAAAAAAATGTTTTATTGAAAAAAAAACGACTTTCTGGGACACAGGGTGGCTATGGTGATTTTTCAAGATCTATGACAATTCCACTAAGTGGATTAAGAAGGGGTATTTAGATTAGCATCACTCTTCTCATACAAATAGGCAACGCAAATGTCAAGGTTTGAGAAATGATGCCGAGTATGTGACATAAACACTGAAGCATGCTTTTGTGAACTACTCGAATCAATTTGAATCAATTGATTTCAAAAATGAGCATAATTAAAGTCAGAAATTATTTATTAAAAAGATAAAAAAAAATCATGAGACTGTTTTGAAGGAAGAGAAAGGAACTATTACACCACTAGGTGGATAAGGAATGGTTTTATCTATTTCTTCGAGTTTGTAAGAATGGTTTAATCTGGAAATTTTTTTTCTCATTCTCATTTTTCAGAACTACACAGCAAATACTAACAAGAAAAATATAACGAAACTTACTTATTTAAGAAATTACACGACATGTAAATCAATAGTATTACGAAATAGACATCAGTTAAAACTAAAACTTGATTGAAAACCATCATCGATTAAATCGAAATGGGTTGATTTTCCAATGAACGAATCCATATATTAAAAAAACGCTTAGATTTGCTTTTTAAGTATATTGAAAAATTAAGAACTGTAAAGTAATTTTATTTTCAATTTCCTGCTGCAAATAGGTGATAGAAAATCGATGTTAATTCACAAAATATATTTATTATTATTATAAAAATTTATCTGAGTGAATCCGTATATGATTCAGTTTATAAATCCCCAGCGAACGACCAAAAGGTTAAAACTGGGATAGAATAAATGTTAATGGTAATAAAAATAAAAAAAAAAATAATAATAATAATAATAATAATAATAATAATAATAATAATAATAATAATAATTTTTTTTATAGAGGTTCTAACCTTAAGATCATTTTGACTGTATGACCTTATGTGTAGGGTTGGGGATCGAACCCATGTGGGCTGCGTGAAAAGTATTGACTGCTATACTCGTCCCCCTTTTATAAAAATGTAATTCGTTAAATGATTCAAATTTACAAGAATGACGTTGAATAAATCAAATTTACTAGAATGATGCAATAAAGAGAGCATTAGATACCCGTTCAGAGAACACATTGCAGAAAAGGGAAAGCATTTAGGGATTTGGAATGGGGATTATCACACCATTTCAAGTCAAAAGTAGCAGAGCATGCCTTTTCCGAGAACCACTACCAATCACATAAAAATCATAAGACAAATTTCCAACCCATGGAAATTAAATACTGCAGAAAGTGTAGAAAGACAATTTTTTAAATATATTTCTACCTGTTGTTAGGAATCTACCTACTTCCGTTCCATTCTTTCAATAAATCTTAAAAAACCTGATACACTGATGAAGAATATAAATAATAATCGAAATACGTATCTGTGATGTGACGATCATTATACATGACTAGAAGTGTTGTAAGATACATAGTGAATATGTATACTGACGTGATATAGTAGAATTAAATAGTGGTAAAATTCTAGTGAAATTATTATACTAAACGCTCAAACGCTGATAAATTAATGATAGTTCAATTGTTTAAAAAAAATTACATTGAAACCCCAACGATTTTTTTTATCATAAAATGCAGTTATATGAGCTGGTTTTTAACTAAAACACGCACATTTTCGTGAAATGTAGACTATATTAAATAGAAAGATAAATGATATCAACAAAATTTATGAGGAATACTTTCATTGCCGAAGACAATAAATAAATCAAACCAACCGTTTCTGAAATATATTTTCACGGAAGTCTTGCTTTAAAGCTTGTTCGCACTATACCGGGACGGGACCATCCGGGACTATCCGGGGCAGTTTTTTCCTCATCGGCGATGACTGAGCTGCCGGCGTGTGCATGTATTGGAATCCCGGGATAAAATCCATTTGGTTGCCACTATACATGCACACGCCGGCAGCTCAGTCATCGCCGATGAGAAAAAAAACCGTCGCGGATGGTCCCGTCCCAGTCGTCCCGATATAGTGCGAACAGGCTTTTAAGCCCTTCTCAAACGCTAGGCTAGAGTCGAAATGGTGAACGAATGATGCAAATTGTCCTTTTGTTCATGAACAATAACCGTAAGGCTTCTCCATTACATTCAGTTTTAGGAAAATTGGTTACGCCATGTATGAGAAAATTGAGCGACTTTGATTTCAATGAGAAAAATGACCACATATCGCATTGTTATTCCTGAGCCGGAAGTAGCAATGGTATAAAATTCAATAGCAGGAGAGTAATCAAATCTGGTATTTTTTAATAACGTCACAGTGGGTTTTACCAATAGAAATTGATCAAATCGAAATTCCGTTTAAAAGGTTAACTTGCTGCTGCAAATTTCAACCGCATAAACTTTTGTTAAATGTAGCACAAAATAATATTTCATAATTCATTATCACCGAACTACAATGGAACAAATTTCTGTTTATCGCTAATTAATTCTCGTTAACTGCGAAATTCATAATTCCGACGGCAATTAAATCTCCACCAATATGTCATTCCGCACAATGGACCTACTCAAATCTTTTAAACCCACCCATTTGCCACGGTTTACAGAAGACAGGAAACATTGAGAAGGAGAGTCGGGAAGGGGCGTTGTGGGGTTTATGTTTTTCAGAGAGCCGCTTCGTTATCATCAGATAGCCTTATTTGCCTTACCGTTTTCGTGCTGATGCTGGTGATCTCGCTCGTTTCGTCCGATATCAGCTTGGACGAGTTGTACCATGTCATGTTGGCAGCCGGCCGAGCGCCACTCACCTTATGATAGGTGATGCAGTAAAGCAGGAACACAGTTACACCGGAAGTTCCGAGCCACCAGTGCAGGATGTTTTAGGACATGGCGCGTACAGTAAGGGAACGAGGTAGCGTGAAAGGTGTAAAAGTAAATTTAATTATTCAAATTTATTCAATTAACTTGCCTTTCGGCACGCAATCGTTAAACGAGAAGGTTGTCTGTGTTCCCGAGCAGATTGGGGTTTGGTTCCACTGAGGCAAATGACTCGGGGATATTTTTTCGGTCGAATGACTACTGCTTACCTGACACTGTAGCAAAACTTTGGTACCTTGCACCGTGTGATGTTTGACACCAGATAAATTGATCTTTGTAGGTCTCACTGTGTGAAGAAAAATTGAAAATTTCAGGCCCCACTGGCAGTATGTCTCGAGGCGGATTACCTTGTAAATCGATATGAAAATGATTATCCAGAACCAGCTGCAGCTCTTTCATCTCGACGCGACAGTTGTATGTGGCCCCTAGTTCCTGACGTGAAAGGGTTAGCGATAGTGTTGACTTTACTGTATACAGTCCTTTGTGATCTTCTACAATCTGTGAATCTGTGGAAGATGGATAAATAATTTCCGTAATTGGTTTCATCTATAAAGAAAGTGGTACTCCTTCATTACCTCGTACGACACTACCCGATCGATGCCAACTTATCACAGGTACTGGACGGGCGCCATACACTTCGCAAACGACTTGCAGATCCTGACCCTCCCGCATTGGTCCGACGTGAGAACCGTTCTTAATACTATTCCTACTACCATCCTGAAGTGCTATTACAGAAGGAACGGCTGCGTGTGAAGGAATGAGGTTCAAAGTAGGCATAGAATAAATAATCGATGCGAAAATGGGTTGGTCGGAAATTATGAGGGTTGCTGCGATTGCCATTAGTGATAAAAACTTACCGTAAACATTGAGTGCTATACTATATGCCCCGGAGTTTTCACACAACTCAGAGGGTTCTAAAAAAGTGGTTTCACACAGATATGTATCTTCGTCGGAGATTTCCACGTTCTTAAAGATGAGCCGACTGCTCTGGGCCCCGTGGGCCAGATACAGCCGATCTTTGTAGCCGCCCTCGACCTTGGCCACTTCGCCGTCACCGGAAACGACAGCGATGCGGTGCTGGCCCCTGAACCACTTGAGCGAGTGCAGCTCGCCGCATGTCGCAATGTCGATCGGGCATGTCAGTTCTACCTTCTCACTCCTTAAAACTGATACCGACTCATCTGGAACGGAAGAAGCAAGAGAAATTCAATTTTTAATTTTTTTTCCCGTGCCGCTCGTCACAAGCTTAATTGAAAAGAAAATGCATTCAATTCGGTAAAGCAACGATGAGTTAAAAAACGCGATAAATTTAATCTACAATAATAGCGTCGATAGCGAAACTAAAAGAACACAGTTTTTTAGCAGGTGTGAAAAATTGCCACTAAGCAGAAAAACGATTTTTTTTCATGAAAATTTACCAAAATGTTTAGTGTTGCTTCGGCACTGGCAACATTCGAATTGTAATCGAACTTTTTCAATTTCCATTATTACCGATCGGTGTTCTATTCTTCAAAAGCAGCTGATGTGATAATTCTTGCACTCCAAAACATGATTACTTAAAAGAATTAAATGGCAACTTTATTCAATTTCAGTTAAGATTGTTTGAAACTAATGTCGTTTTCGCTTGAGAAAACTGAAACTGACCCAGGGTAGTTTCATCAAACAAACACTTTTCACGAAACTGTGTTGATTTCGCACTTAGCAACGGGGGTTTGGGTAAAACTGATTTAAGAACCAGGTTCGAAACTGACTCGATTTTCAGTTCAACAACGTTGAAACTAGGTTCGAAACTGACTTCAAACAAACGATTTGACAGCAGTTAAAGTGGAAACTGGGTTAGGTTTGGCATCAAGCGAAAACGACATAAATTTCTGCATTGGAATACAATACATTTTCAGACGCACAACTAGCATCAGTTCGTGACAGCGCCTGCTTCAATGTGGAAAAATGTCACATTGAAGAGAAAAATCGAAATGTCCGAACAGTGGATGCAATGATTCGGTTGGAAATTGAGAATTAATCATTTATGATGTACCTCTTACTCTTAATTCTGCGAAAATCGGTGGAATAATCGGCCGTATGAATAAAGCGTGACAAGCTTTGAGTTTCGGTGGTAAATGCCACACGTTTTCTTTCATTTACTACCAAAACTCAGGTTTACTATATTTTATCCATACCGACTAATATATCCACTTAACTCCGAGTGAAAAATGGTTAGAGAACACAGAACAGGCTGTAAAGTTTCCTGCGAAAATTGTTGATCTGAACATTATTATGTTGTGAAGAAAAAATAGAATCATTCGAAGTAAATCAGTAGCACAATGTTAAACGATGACTGAAATGTGCCACCATCGCGCACGTGACCGTAGATACACAAAAGGCATTCGACACGGAAGATTTTGGTGAGCAGAAAAAGACACTTCGTCGGAAAAGTAGCTGTCAAAAAGAAGGTAGGAAATATAGGACGTAGTTAAGCGTGGTACGAGACAACTAACTTAAACACGTGTTTCAACTCCTCACATTGAAGCCGATTACAGAGCATCGTTTTGAAACTTCAAAGAATACAAAGCTTAGTCTGACACAGAACTGTCAGATCATACATTCCTTCTCAGCAGGCCGTTCAATTTTGTTGGTTTTTGAGCGCTTGTTGAACGACATATTGCACGAAATATTCGTTCAATTTGCTGGAACGGTTTGTTGTTGTTTTTTTCTCTTGCAAAAATAGTGTGAAAATTATGTGTTATCTTCACATAGAAAGAAAATTTGTTGTTATTCTACGTGAAGTAGAAGTATTGTGCAGGTACGTAGTGTTAGTTTAAAAAAATAAGTGGAAAAAACTTCAGAAATTCTGCAGTAAAACTAGTCCAACGGGGCTCCAACTCCTCATATTAAAAATGGATCAATAATGGACCTCTGTCTGCCTGGTTTGTTGAACGAAAAATATGGCTTTCGGTAAAACGGTCTGTTTCAAAATCGGCAAACGAAGGTCTCGTGTTGGCCTCCCGTTGAACGATTGATTGTACTTTTCATTGGACCAATGATCCAACGTATTGGACCAATGAAGGACCACCGTTGAACGTTTTTTTCTAAGAGGGTTGGCAGAAACTATTACTCACTAGAAGGTTATAACGACACGAAGCTCAAGTGGGCTCTGGAAGCGATTGATTTGCAAGTAAGTATTCATAGTTGATGAAAACTTAGACGAAGTCGTTGATAATTTATTTTTTGATAGAGGCTTGATTATGTCAGTACAAAACGCTTACGCTAATTTTTGTATGTATAAATAAAAGTAGAATTCCGTTTTGTCCAGTATCCTTGGATAAACACAATATTATTCAGAGCGTCTGGAATGCTCCAATTTTTTATAACACAGTAATAACTTAAAAACATTTTTGGAACAGGTCTGAACATGCACGATTGCGAGCCTGTTCAGAATACGTAATGTCAGAAATCGAGAATAAAAACCTCTTACAAATTAATCAACTCGAGCTACCGCGAGAAGCCTACCTACCGTGAATTTAAACCATCACAGAATCATGTAGACTCAGTGACTTTTCAAACTACCCTCTTAGAAAAAAAAAAGTTCAACGGTAGTCCTTCATAGGTCCAATACGTTGGATCATTGGTCCAATTAACGTCCAATCAATCGTTCAACGGGAGGCCAACACGAGACCTTCGATTGCCGATTTTGAAACAGACCATTGAACCGAATGGCATTTTTTCCGTTCAACAAACCCGGCAAACAGAGGTTTATTGTTGAGCCATTTTTATTACGAGGAGTTGGAGCCCCGTTGAACTAGTTTTACCGAAGAATTTTCGGAGTTTTTCACTTATTGTTTTTAAACTAACACTACATACCTGTACAATACTTCTACTTCACATAGAATAACAACAAATTTTCTTTCTATATGAAGGAAACTTTTAATTTTCACTCTATTTTTGCAAGAGAAAAAACCTGTTTTAATCCACCTAGTGGTGTAATGATGCCTTTCTCATGTACATATAATATTGTGGTATTCTATTCAAAAAAAACCTCTCTTCGAGTTTTGAAAGAAACCAAGAGATTGTTTATGCATAACATACAGAATAAAACAGTGCTTTGATTGCGTATGCCATCCTTAAGAAAACGAAATAGGTTCACTATTATATGCACTTTCCGGAATCCGGAACCGGATACCGGAAACCAGGATAGCCATAAACAGTTTGTTTAGTTGCCTACTGATAATGACTATCGATTTGTGTAGTTTTGAGACCAGTTTAGAAAATTTTTTACGTTTTTTGTTTCGCCGGTTTAAGTGACGGTGTACAATATTGAACACACTTTACCCTATAATTCCGAAACCGGATGTCGGATCCGGATGGAATTCAGGAATTCCGTATGGGACCACGAGACCTTTCATTTGAATCCTAGTTTGTCAAAATCGGTTCAGCCATCTCCGAGAAAACCTAGTGAGATTATTTGACACATATATACACACACACACACACACACACACACACACACACACACACACACACACACACACACACACACACACACACACACACACACACACACACACACACACACACACACACAAACACACAACACACACACACACACACACACACACACACACACACACACACACACACACACACACACACACACACACACACACACACACACACACACACACACACACACACACACACACACAGACATTTTTTTTTTTTTTTTTTAATAACTATTTATTGGAATATGAGTTAAAATTAAATTATTAAGATTTAAATTGGGTGTTCAGCCACAAGTGGTGACTTTTCAGCCCTGTTATATATATATGATTTGGTTATTACTATGAAGACATCATTTGCTTCCGCAATTCTGAGATTTTTGTGTAGGGAAAATTCTAAACCTACTTGTATTGTGTAATGGGGAAAAGGAACTTATATACTAACTTACTAACTAATACAGAGAGCGAATCGATTCAATTGAAGATTGCATCGATTTTTGTCGGAATTTGCTTATAATATTATGTGACATTACATCTAATGGTTCTATATTTGTGAGTCTGTGTAACTCATTTGTACTAAACCAGGGAGGACGCTTCAGAATCATTTTCAGAATTTTATTCTGAATCCTTTGAAGCGTTTTCTTCCTGGTGGAACAACAGCTTGACCAAATTGGTACCGCATAAAGCATGGCTGGTCTGAAAATTTGTTTATAAATTAACAACTTGTTTTTTAGACAGAGCTTAGAATTTCTGTTTATAAGAGGATATAAACATTTAATATATTTATTACACTTTGCCTGGATTCCTTCAATGTGATCCTTGAAAGTGAGTTTTTTGTCATACGTTAAACCTAAGTATTTAGCTTGATCAGACCATGTCAATTCCAAGCCATTCAATTTGAGAATGTGATTATTGTTTGGTTTTAGAAAAGAAGCTCTTGGCTTGTGAGGAAAGATAATTAATTGCGTTTTTGCTGCATTTGGTTTAATTTTCCATTTTGACAGATAATCACTGAAAATATTTAAACTTCTTTGTAGGCGACTGCAGATCACTCTTAGATTTCTACCTGTGGCTAACAGACTTGTGTCGTCACAGAATAGCGATTTCTGACAACCAACGGGTAGATTTGGAAGATCAGAAGTGAAAATATTATACAAGATTGGAGCTACACTCGAACCCTGCGGAACACCGGCTCGTACGGGTAGCAATTCAGATTTACAATTCTGATAGCTAACCTGAAGAGTACGATCAGTTAAATAATTTTGAATCATTTTGATCAAATAAATAGGAAACTGGAAATCAGACATTTTTGCTATTAAACCTTTGTGCCAAACACTGTCGAATGCTTTTTCTATGTCTAGAAAAGCAACTCCAGTGGATAACCCAGAAGATTTATTTGATTTTATCATGTTCGTTACTCTGACAAGTTGATGAGTAGTTGAATGTTCATGACGAAATCCAAACTGCTCTGGTAAAAAAATTGAATTCTCATTTATATGAGTCATCATTCTTAACAAGATAATTTTTTCAAAAAGTTTACTGATAGAAGAAAGTAAACTAATTGGGCGATAACTTGATGTTTCTGCTGGGTTTTTATCAGGTTTCAGGATAGGAATTACTTTAGCGTTTTTCCATCTTTTTGGGAAGTAAGCTAATGAAAAACACTTGTTGAAAATTTTAACCAGGAGTCTCAAGGCAACATCGGGAAGATTTTTAATAAGAATATTAAAAATTCCATCATTACCAGGAGCCTTCATGTTTTTGAGTTTCCTAATAATTGATTTAATTTCATCAAAATTCGTCTCAATAATGTCATCGTGTGATAACACTTGGGTTGAAATATGATCATACTTAAGTGAGACTTCATTTTCAATAGGACTCACAACGTTTAAATTAAAATTGTGGACACTCTCGAACTGCTGAGCAAGTTTTTGAGCTTTTTCACCATTTGTAAGAAGTATATGATTTCCTTCCTTGAGAGCAGGAATTGGTTTCTGAGGTTTCTTAAGAACCTTAGAAAGTTTCCAGAAAGGTTTAGAATATGGTTTAATTTGTTCAACTTCTTTAGCGAAATTTTCATTTCGCAAAAGAGTAAATCTATGTTTAATTTCTTTTTGTAAATCCTTAACTATGTTTTTCATAGCAGGATCACGAGAACGTTGATATTGTCGTCGACGAACATTCTTCAACCGAATGAGCAGTTGAAGATTGTCATCGATGATAGGAGAATTTAATTTAGTTTGAGCTTTGGGAACTGAAAGATTTCTAGCTTCGATAATATAATGATTCAAATTGTCAATTGCTGTGTCGATGTCCGCAGAATTTTCTAAAATAGTTTCATGATCCACATGATTTTCAATGTGAGATCTGTAATCCAACCAATTAGCTCTATGATAGTTGAAAATAGAACTAATTGGATTAATTATAGCTTCGTTGGAAAGTCTGAATGTTACAGGAAGATGATCTGAGTCAAAATCAGCATGAGTAATCGGTTCACTACAAATGTGACTTTGATCTGTTAGAACCAGATCAATTGTAGACGGGTTTTTCACGGAAGAGAAACAAGTAGGATTACTGGGATGAAGAACTGTAAAGTAACCAGCTGAGAGTTGATTATGAAGTATTTTACCATTACTGTTATTTTGCCTACAATTCCACTGGACATGCTTAGCATTTAAGTCCCCTATTACGAAAAATTTCGATCGATATCTTGTAAGTTTTTGCAAATCGCCTTTAAAGAAATTTAATTGTTCGCCGGTGCATTGGAATGGCAAATATGCTCCAGCGATGAAATAAATTCCATGAATGGTTTCAACTTCGATTCCCAAGCTTTCAATAACTTTAGTATTGAAAGAAGGTAAAATTCGATGTTTAATTTGCCGTTGGACAAAAATGGCAACTCCACCACCAATTCCAGTAAACCTGTCAAATCGATGAACCACATAATGTGGATTACTTTTCAATTTTACATTTGGTTTAAGAAAAGTTTCTGTCACAATGGCAATATGAATTTTGTGAACTTTGAGAAAATTATAAAATTCATCTTCACTCGATTTCAAAGATCGAGCATTCCAATTTAAAATATTCTAATAATTATTTAACATCACTGTTAAATTTTAAATTCATTATAATATTATTTGCAAATTTCCATCCGATTTGAAATGCTTCAAAAAGTGATGAAGTCGAATTCATTTGGATGATCATTTGAAAAAGTTGATCTTGTAGGTAGATCATTTTATTTTCAGTTATATCGCCTAAATCGACTTCATTTAAAGAAGCGAATGGCATTGAAGGAATATTTGTAGGTAGACTGCCATTAGAAGAAGATGATTTGGCCGGTCTACCTATTAATAAATTGTTTTCGTTAGAAGAAGAACTGCAAGGCGGTCCTGTGTTTTGATTATTTACATTAGAAGAAATAGGAGATAGATTTCTACCTAATATACCAGCATAACTGACATTAGAAGAAGATGATGACGAGGTCGATCTACCTGTCAATAAATTGTTTTCGTTAGAAGACGAATTGGCAGGTGCCTTAGAAGAATTTTCAGGTATATTCTGTAAATTTAAGGTCGTTGATTTGACTTGTTGTCTAAGCGAACGAGCGTTTAAAATTTTTTCCCTGACAGGACATTTCAAATAATTGGATTTATGATTTCCATTGCAATTTGAACATGAAAATTTATCAGTGGTTTCATTCATTGGACAAACGTCTTTCGAATGCGATTTACCACAATTCAAACACCGTATATCCATATGACAGTTTTTGGTTCCATGACCGAAGCCTTGGCAACGACGACATTGCGTTAAGTTAGCAATGCGATTATGCCGTTTATAATGTTCCCAATGAATTTTAATGTGGGAAATGAAACGTACTTTTTCTAAAGTTTTCAAATTGTTTACATCACTTCGATTGAAGTGTATTAGGTAAAGTTCATGGGAAATTCCAGAGCGTGGTTTAGAAGTACCATTCGCTCTTTTTTTCATAAGTATTACTTGGGAAGGGGCAAAACCAAGCAATTCTTTTAGTTCATTTTTAATTTCATCAATACTTTGATCATTTGATAATCCTTTCAAGACAGCCTTGAAGGGTCTGTCTGATTTTATATCATATGAATAAAATTTATGAAGTTTTTCGGACAAATATCGAATAAGACGTTCGTAATCTTCCAATCCATCCACCAAGACTCGACATTCTCCTCTTCGTCCGATTTGAAATGAGACTTTTACTTCCGGGAGAAAAGTAGAAAGCTCAGTACGGAATGCTTTGAAGTCGGAAATCATCACCGTCACTGGTGGCATAGATTGATGTTTCTTCCCAGAACGACAAGCGTCCATTTTGGGAATTTTTGAAGAATTTTCTTCTATGTCGCTACAATCGGATTCAGGAAGAATCTCGTAAATATTGTTAGACGGCATAGGATCAACGGAAGGGAAATCCGTCCGTTGTCTTTTATTTTTACATTCAGATTCTATAAGATCGTGAATGTTATTAGAAAAATGTTGAATAACGGATTGTGATTTATTCCGTATTGAATTATTTTTAGCCTTAGGCTTGTTGCCTTTCCGGTTGGACGCAGGCATTTTTGAAATTAATGAAATTTTAAATTAAATTAACTAGGCTAAATTAGTCTTCGATTAGACTCCTAGCTAGCCTTAAAAAAGGCTTAGACTCGATTAGACTCCTAGCTAGCCTTAAAAATTTCTTAGTCACTCTAATATCACTCTTTGTATCACTTAGTCACTCTAATATCACTCTTTGTATCACTTAGTTAGTGATTCAGGTAGCCTTGAAAAAGACTGAAGCCTTGAATCAATGAAACTCTAGGTAGCCAGAAAAAAATTCCAGGAGCCAAGAGCTATACGCGTGCGGTGCGAACGACTGTTCAACACCGACTGCACACACACAGACATTGCTCAGCCCGATGAACTGAGTCGAATGGTATATGACACTTGGCCCTCCGGGCCAATTTTCACTGGTCGGTTTTTCAAGTGATTGCATAACCTTTCTATATGAGAAAGGCAAAACGTGCTTAATCCACCTAGCATTGAGATGATACCTTTTTTTTTATCAATCCGCATGTGTTTTTTGCATGAAACTGAATCTAAAAGTGTAACAATCGATTAAACATTCCATGATATGTCGAAGTAATTTCCACTTTAGAGTTTACGGTAATTTAATGTACTTCCAGAGCCGGTATTCAGGAACCAGCATAACCCAAACCGATTCGTATGGCCATATGACGAATAAATTGCAATATTTTTGAGTCCAACTTTAAAGCTTTTCGGGATTGTCATCTTCTATATCGCTTTAAATTTTAAAAATTCATCATCCTACAATTCCAGAATCGGAAGTCAGAATTGGATAAAATTGGATTTATTTTAATTTGAACTTTTGTTTTCGATTTGGCTTTATTTTGAGAAAACGATAGAGCTTTGAGAAACGATTCGATACTGGAACCGAAATACGAAATTCGGTGTAGTCGAAGTCAGACAAATTCACCTGAGTAGCTGTATAGTTTACATTTGTTTTAAATGTTTGAAAATCAATGTAGACATCTTTGAGAAATCGTAGTGCGTATTAAATTTTTGGGTGCCTTCCGAAACGAAAACTGAATTCAACCAAAAATGAAATAAGTTTATTTGGTCATCGACTATCCAAATCTGCTAACCCGATAAACCTGATTAGTTTATGTGAAATAGACATTTTTATACTAATCACCCTGTATCTCCGAAACCGGAAGTTGGATCTGACTGAAAAACAAGATGTTTTATAGAATCTTAAAACTTTTCATTTGAATCTTGGATGATTCTTAGATTTCATTTGAATATTAAATCGGTTCAGTCATCTACGAGAAAAATGAGTTACACAGTTTTAATTTCATTTCACATATCATCCTGAGCCATTAGAACGGCTGATTTTATATAATGTTGTCCCTTTTTCGTTTTCTTTCTCTCCAATGCAAACGACCAGAAGCTCTGTTGTATGATGCAATCGCCCTTGTTTGAGTTGAAACTAGCTTTGCGTATAAATCGCAAGACATCCGCAGTGCCAAATGATGCCAAACTGAATCAATTTTTCTCAAGAGGTTTCTTTTTAGGTGATTTCGATTGTAGCTTTTTCGCAAATGGGCGGTTTCAACGGCCACACATAAAGGCACTTATAGAATTTTGACGTCGATTATTTCATTTCGGTTTTGCATATTTCATTGGAAGAAACTATCAAGATGCTGTACCGGATTCATTTCTGGCTTTTAGAAGGACCAAATTGTGAAATTCTCTACGTTATTTAGCACAGTTCGGAACATTTTTCTCGAACGATTTTTGCACAGCGGAAAGTGCACGAAGCAAATCAAATTATTTTGGATTTTCTTTCACCAAATGATGCGAAATTGGTTTAATGCGTATTCTCACCTTGACGACCGGAAGGCAAATTAGAATTACGACCAGAGCGTTTGAGGTTTTTAACCACGCAGAAGGTGCGCCCTCCGATGCCGCTGTTTGAATGCGTCTTCTCGTCCCGACGTCTGCTTCCATCCAACGCATATGTGCCTGACTATTTCAAAATCGTCGTCCTTGCGCAAAAAACCCAAGCGAAAGTAAAGTTTTCCGCATTGTTTATGAAATTTTGAGAAAATTTAATTTTTGAGTTGTTTGTGGTTATCTCACACTGTTCAAAATATTATCCTAAATTTCTGATCATATTTTTGATGAAATAGTGAAAGAATTATGTTGCTGCCATTAATACAAGTCGAGATATTCACGATTAAGTTCTGCCCATTCTTCCATATGGCTAATTTTGAAAAGCGCGCTCCATACTAAAGTAGGTCGTTTTTACGACAAAAAAATGGGGTCGTAGGGGTCTAGAAAAAACATCTAATATAATTATGTTGCTTTCATTTGTTGACTTCTGATAAGTCTGCGCTGAGATACAGTGATTGTTAGGAAGCATCCTCAAAGATGCTACTTCACCGGCTTTTTTCTCAATATTTTCCCACGACAAAATTACAAAATGTTGATCGAATGATTCTTTATTATGCAAAAGATATGAATTTCTTTTTTGAGCGATTTTGGAAGTCGCAGTCATTTGGTGTTCAAACTTGATCAATAGCCTAATAATAGCTTTCAAATGAGCCTAAGTTTATTAAAATCGGTTCAGCCATCTCCAAGAAACTTGCGCGGTAAGAAAAAACAACACGTTTTGTCGGTTACGTCATTTATACCATCATATCTTCGGCACCAAAAGTTACGGCCATTTGATCTTCGAACTTGATCAATGGCCCGACAGTAGCTTTCAAACGAACCTAAGTTTGTTAAAATCGGTTCAGCCATCTCTGAGAAAATTGAGCGGTAAAAATATCTTCGAAAAGTGTCGAACTGAGTCGAATAGTATATAACACTATGGGTCTCCGAGGCTCCGTTCGGAAGTCGTTTTTTCCAGAAATTCTCATACCTTCCGTTCGGAAGTCGTTTTTTCCAGAAATTCTCATACCTTTCTATCGAGAAAGGCAAAAAGAACCTAGAACTAGGTTAGTTTTTCACTTGGAGTGCAGTATAAGTAATAATATATACAAAATGGGCAATCCACAGAAAAAGATTCTGTACCACTGATGTAGACCAGAGCAGACACAATAATGGAAGATTCGTTTGAAATACCACATAGTCTCTCACCTGTACTTCTTAAAGTTTGTTTTTAATTTTATGAGCGTGATGAGCGCAATATAAATTTCTATTAGAACGATTAAAAGAATGAAATTGGTATTAAAATATTACTGCGAGTACTATTTTTCAGTGTTCTCTGATAACACCGGTTGCATGCAGAGCTATCGCCATTCGGAGAATCTAATAATGCAGCACGCTACACGCTACTCGAACCGTTGAATGAAACGTTCTACGATGCAGCAGGATCATCCATAAGAAACATTCGTGGTTCTTCCGTTCCACGCGAAAATGGTCGAAATATGTGAAAATTGGCCCACAAGTACTCTTCGCAGGGACTCCCACTTGAGAGAGAGAAGCACTCTTCACTTTAATAACCGTGTATGAGGCAACTCGCCATCCGACGACCATCATCCCGTCGCCGCCTACTGCGATATAGGAAAAGTTCGCACAATCATCGTCGCCCCGGTAAGCAGGGATGGGTTTGGGACTGGACCATTCAAGCTGGGAAATAAAAGGACGATAAAATTTCACGCTCGTCTACACGTGAAAAGGAAAGCTTTGGGACGATTTAACCTCGGTAGGGATACTTTATTTTGTATTTTATAGATGACGAGCCTCTAGGAAATGATCATTAATCTCCTTGGCGTACCGGCGATACGGGGAAAAAAGTCCCAGTAAGGTTGACAAGTTCCGGTTCTGGTTCTGAATAACGACAGAGAAACTGTGTCAATTAGCAATATATAAGTGTCTTTCATTTTGTATCCAGCGGCGGGAAGGTGTTTTCTCACATCAGCAAGCGTTTATTATGTCAAGTGTTTTTTTTCCTTCCTAGACCTCATTGCTGCATGACTTGCTTGGTTGCTAGTACACAAATGTTTACTGCATTATTCGAGTTCGTAACGAGCTTGATTCCCAACGGCAACGGCCCCTTGGAAGTCACAGCCCGTGTATGCGATGCCAGCTTTGCGCGGACTGAGGAATTTCACCTAACCTCGTGGGTGGCTTGCATTCTTCGGGTTGAAGTGTTTCCGCCGCCTCGGTTTATGCAATCATGATAAACTCAATGGGAGGGAGCCACACTTCACAGACGCACAATGGGCGAAAAAATAGATTCGCGATAATGTTGAAAATGAATTTTTTTTCTTTGCCAATGTTGATGAGCCTCACATAATTGACGATTTCGTCCCACTGTGCAACGGAGGTGCTCTTGTTACGTCACCCGTATCCAATTCAGAGCCTTTTGTTCCGGCCTCAGGAGGAACCTGTGATTGTAAGCCAGCAGATGTAAATGATAAGTGGCTTCCCTATTCCATGTGAGCGGAGCACGAGTCGGTTTAGACTACAGCCTATACAAATTCTACCATGCATGTTGAGGGCTAGCCAATGAAGCGTATGAATTCCGCCAGTGAAAATTAGGTTCTCGCTGGGATTTCACAGCATAGATGAAAACTACTTTCACAGGTAGAAGTTGGAAGATGTGGCAACATCTTGAATCCGAAAATGACTGCTACCCCACTTTCTAATTACGATTTAACAACAGCGG
This sequence comes from Malaya genurostris, assembly GCF_030247185.1. Classification (NCBI taxonomy): domain Eukaryota; kingdom Metazoa; phylum Arthropoda; class Insecta; order Diptera; family Culicidae; genus Malaya; species Malaya genurostris. The sequence goes on along the minus strand of NC_080572.1, from coordinate 11,583,197 downwards.
ATGAGTGGGCGTCTACTACCACCCATCTCATGTAAATTTGACTGAGTCTATTTAGACTGGTATTATAATTGCCTAGAATCTCGGGCAAGTGGTTTTATCGAGGATAATATTTAAAAGCTTCTCCAGAGCGAATGAGAGAGATAATCTTCTAAATAAATGAACATTTCTACTGTATATCAAACAACGAGATTTGGTTTCACAGAGCTATTGTTGAAACGGATGATTTCAACTCACGCGTGAGTAGGGGCACTTCTTGAAAAAGTGACATCCCAGACATGCTGTCGTGCAACCGGCTCGTGCTATCTGAACTTGAAGTAAAACAGATCAAAGCAACCGGCGTCAGTATTTTTCAGTTTCTATTTTGGTCTTTGCGTTACTGGGTTGAAACCAGTCTTACGTCACACGTCTGCGTCTGCAACTGCCACCATTTAATTTGCTTATGACGTTTCACTCGATGTTTGATCATTTCGCAGAATGTTTTATGCAGGATGTTATATTCAACAGCCGTTTCGTTTGGAAAATTTTCATGAACTCGAGCAACTTATGATTGGTTTGTTCAAAATTAACATGGTGATTGTGTTGCGAATTGAAAATGAGGTGTATTTATCGTTAAATTTCATCGGCAAATATTTGAACTCATCAAGGGAAAATTTTTATGTTTGCGTTTGGAAATTTTCAACACATTTCTCGTCGTTATTTTCCGATTGTGGTGGATTCCTTTACTACAAAGACCATCGTCATATGTCATATTATTACACACATAGTACTTATAGCATGTGTATTGGTCAAAATTCGAACGGATGTAGTAAAACATATGAAAAAGAAACGTGCAAATATATGACACACCAGCTGAAATGTAGGGTAATCATCCCTGTTACAAGTAGTATGAGATGTGTGGAACTGAACTAGCATTACTTAGCAATAAAATTGTCTTTTAAACCGTGCACGAATGTTCTATTCTTTCGAGGATTCTAAAATAAACTAATAAAAAATTTAAAATCAACTTGAAGTTCTACATTTGAAATCCGAATTGATGGACATTCTATCGGCTATTATCGATTTTTTTCGGTTGCAATCACCTCGGCTCGATGAAACGCGGCCAAGTCAGCCGAGCGCACCCGATCACGCATCATTGTTTATGATCTGTCAACAATCGACAACGACCAGTTCTCAGTATTTAATTCCATTTTATTATTAACTGAAAATTACAGAGAAACTACAAGGATCAGCCCCATCAGGTTGTTGGAGCTATTGATGTGGAACAAGGTAACCAAAATTTCTAATGATCTATATTCAATCAAACAGTTAAATCAATCGACATGCTTTTGAATGCGCGATTGCACGAGAGTCTCCTTTGATTGATCTATTACACGCGGTTTTTTATATGCGTTTGTTATGCGATTTTTTCACGAGGATTTTCGAAGCTATGTGGTTTTTTATGCGGATTCCCAAAGTTGCGCAATTTTTTACGCGGTACGTATCCTTCGCTTAAAAAAAGACCTCAAAAAAATCTATTAAGAACCAATGTGAAACACGCGAACCCAGACTCTGTTTTTTCCTTGATTCGTGTTTGTCTTGTGTCCGACGAAATTACATCAATAGCACAAATGTAAGCAACTATACCTGCGTGCATACTAGCGTAACGGATTTCGATATTTAAGCTTCTCTTCGCCATGCTTGTATTCAAGTTTTGCATGCATGCAGTTATTTTTATAGCGTTAAGTTCTCTACCATTACTACCATTCTGCGATGTCGATAATAAATCGAGTTCATCTTATTTAAATTAGAAATTAATCTTAAGCACTTAAAATTTATCCTGAGATGATTTCATTCAAGAGACAGGGAATATTCTCGACTTGAGTTGAATGTGTGTATGGGGAGCTAAAATTGAAGCATATTCTACCGTTTTTCAGTAGATAGTTTGGCATCCCTTATGGGGATCCAAATTTACATCTGCTCATAAAAAATGCGTTAGTTCTTCATTCATTTCTAAATACTATAAGGATTTATCAAATGTGCATTTTTGCTTTCTGCTGAGAACATGCCGAATGGCCATTTCCAATCAACATTTTTTTGCTACCGGTTCAGAAATATATTCCCAAATATAGACTTTCCTGTAAAAGCCACGATTACGAAACCATTTTTGTTTATTTTAGAAGAAGTTTCACGTGAAGCCGTTCTCATTCCTCCTAACTTTGGTTGGAAAATTAATGATCGAAAAGTAGATTTAGTGCTATTTCCTGTATTGAATTGTATGAAATGGTACAGAGAAGATTTCGTAATTTTCATCAGAATAATCAAACATGATACAGTTTTTGGAAGATTTCAAAAGAAATATCAGATGGTCTTGGAAAACCATAGAATCTTTCTGGAAGAAGCATGGAGAGCTTTGTTGAGTTTTGAAGGAATAACTATACTATTTCATCAAAGTGAAAAGTATCTTCAGAAGACATAACATACACTCCGAAAAGAATTGAATTTTACAGGTGACTTAATCCGTCATACGATGTAATTCATAAAGACCTAATTTGTCAAATGACGGAAAATTTTATTTGTAATGACTTAATCTTAGATGAGCTTGAAATTTACTGGTTTCGACTGTAACTTGCGTTCTGCTAGCAGGTGCGACTGTATGAATTTAAATGCATCTTTTACCAGCCAAGCAGATGCATGCTTCTGTGGCTGAGTCGATTAACAGACGTACATGCGATCCAATAATTCTTGGTTCAAGTCGCGGCGGTTGCTATCAGTATTTTTTTTATTTCAACGAATTTCATGCATGGAGTTTTAGACACAATATTAAATGTTCTTCGACGTTAATTTGCGTGAACTGCGACGCTCCTTTTATGTGCATCTAATATGATGTAAAATCACAGGATTTTTTTAAGTGTGCATGATCCCATTTAGATGACGGAAACCTACATCGGACTGAAAGCTGAAGCTAGGCGTATCGGACTGACCATAAATGCGTCGAAAACAAAATACCTGAGAGGAAGAGGCTCTAGAGAAGAAACACTTTGCCTCCCACCACGAATATTGATAGACGGTGACGATATCGAGGTGGTTGACGAGTTTGTGTATTTGAGCTCACTGGTGACCGCCGACAATGACACCAGCAGAGAAATACAGAGACGTATTTTGGCAGGAAATCGTGCGTACTTTGGACTCAGAAAAACCCTTCGATCGAGAAAAGTACGCCACCGCACGAAATTGACCATCTACAAAACGCTCATTAGACCGGTTGTTCTCTATGACCACGAGACCTGGACTATCTTGGCAGAGGACCAACGCGCCCTCAGTGTTTCGAAAGAAAGGTACTGAGGACCATCTATGGCGGAGTGCAGATGGTAGACGGAACGTGGAGACGGCGTATGAATAACGAATTGCAACAGCTGCTAGGAGAACCACCCATCGTACGGACAGCTAAAATCGGACGTCTACGATGGGCTGGGCATGTCATAAGAATGTCGGACGACAGCCCAGTGAAAATGGTTCTTGAATCTAATCCGACTGGTACAAGAAGAAGAGGAGCGCAGCGAGCAAGGTGGATCGATCAAGTGGAGGGTGATCTCAGAAGCGTCCGTGCCTTGAGTGGCTGGCGACGAGCAGCCATGTACCGAGTTATGTGGAGACGTATTCTTGATACAGCGAAGGACACCCCAGGCCTATAGCTGTTAGGTAAGGTAAGGTAAGTACAATTGACGCAAAAACACATATGACACAATTCATGAGAACGTAAATTGTATTATGACTGAATTATACAAGAATGATTTGAATATATGTCAAACATACTGCACATTCTGAGAAAAAATTAAATTTACGCTTGACGTAAATGCAAGCATGCCGTAATTTCTTCAGTGATGACACAATATTACATCTAATAACATGTAGAAACAATTTTTGTGTCTGTATCGATGTAAACTTCAGCTAATTGTAAAGGTAAAGATATGACTTATCTTTACATACATTTAATTGTAAATTTTGTGCATCTATAAACACGTAAATGTACAGGATTTTTTCAAAGTGTGCACGATTCGACAAAATAATGTTGATTTTGCATCTGAAATTGACGTTTCTATATAGCAACGCCACTCTAAATCCTTTTTGAATCGCAGCGAACATATAATTTGGTCACATTTACATTTTCGCCAATTTCAAATAATGAACTATGTACAGAATAGAAACTAACTCAACTTTGAGACTGCCTTTCAAGATGCACGGTTAAAAATCCATTGCCGGTACCATGACTAAGAAATTTTGAAAATTGTGAAACATGATCATGCCTATTACTGATGATTCTATAAGCATAATGATGAGTTATTGCTCATGATATGAATAATTTTGCTTATAGAATCATCAGTAATAGGTATGATCCCATAAGAAGATATGTTTCATAATTTCCGTATGTTAAAGACATAATTATTCGATCAGCTTGCTCAAATTTACCACTATTTCTTTCAATGAAGGTAATCTAATTTACGAACAAATTCTGAGTTTCGTACATTTACTCTCGCTAATAGAGCTACATCACAGTACAGTGGAAACGAAATGTATTAGCAGTTTCTTTTCATCCACAGTTATTGAACCAAACACTTGACATGTTTTAGAATAACTATATATTATTAGTCCAATCAACAGGTATGGTTTAACAAAGCCTTGATATTACATTCCAGTGGTGGAATTTGACCTTCTGTTTCAACAGACTTCGCAGTCGATTCAGAGTGTAAAGAACCATTGCTTGGCTGGTGCTACGATCCTACTGACACTATGAATCCTTCCAGGTTATGACAGGACAGGTGCACACCCTGGAAAAATCAAGTAAATTTACGTCTTCTGAGACCAACATATTTGAGTGTTAAAAATGACTCATTTTTCCAGTTGATTTAACACAAATTTAATGCATTCTGATTTATTTTTATTTTAATCAATTTTGTGAAATTCAATCATTTTACGAACTGCGTTCTCATGAATTGAGTCACATGCAACTTCACTTGTAAATTTCATATTTATTACTATTTTGCTTTTTTCAATATTTACTAGAAAAGTATCTCTCAGTGGTATAATTTGCTCTCACAACCATCTCGATCCAGAAAAACGATACTCCGTCATTCAGAATAAGGGTGATAATTCGAACTTCAACTACAGTACCGTATCCGTCAGATTTTTCTTGCCAGTAACCTTCCAAAATTTCCAAATTTTTGTTTAAAATTGTTATGACAAGACCTTTTTTCATTTACGTTTTTATTTCAGTTCGAAATATGATGACTTATGTAATTAGTGTTAGAAATGTTAGTATATTTCAATTCCCCAGTGATTTGAATAGTTTGATTATGTGCACCCATCACAAGAGCTGACATATAATTATTCCAGTAAGTTTTTGGTCTTGTTAAGACGTACAATTTTTTTAGATTTTTATCATCGTTTAACAAGAAAAACAGATCGGAAAAAACTCTGACGAGTGCAACTATGAAATAAAAAAAACTGGGACAAATTTACCACAAAGACGGTACTTGAACCCGCAGCTTTTCTTATTTCCCGGTCGGGATAACTTTATAACGTTTAAGTCCCGTCTCTGTGATAGCTTAACCTATTATTTATTGATGTACTTTTTATAGATGTATTTGTTAGAATTTTTACAATTCGTTTTTTTCCTTTGACACTGATAAAACCTACAATTCTAAACCTACAATTCGCGAAACATAGCCGAAGAATCCTTCTTGAACAACAAAGTTTCCTTCTTCGAGTAAACACGCACACTTTCATGATATCAAGCCGAAATTTTCATAACGCTGTTCAAAAGTGTCATGTTCTCATCTCGGCACAGGTGCTGTTATTTATTATTTTAATTTGAAAATATTCCACGCCGAATGCATCCATAACCTGTTTGCCTGCCCTTGGTGGATATTTATGAAACAACTCCCAGAGCGGAATCCCAAAGCCCCGGGACGCGGTTTTGCAGGAACGAATTCGGTAGACATTGTTATTCAAATGAGATAATTTCGCGGTTGGTAGAGCAAGGTGAATACAATCACCCCGGGCAAAAGGGATCCTACGGCGAGCTTCATTAATGCAATTGATTTGAATCGTTCTTTCAAGTATTGCAATAATCCGTAAAAAGAAATTAAAGAAAGATTAAACCGCTCTCCACGTCCTAACCCTTTCACCACTCGGCAATGACGATACAAGCGGCTTTCACATTTTTTGTCTGTGCAGACAACCCTGTTTCACACCCAATTGCTAGACAGTCTCGAACACACAGTGTGAGAGGATGAAAGCGATTTTGAACTAACGAGGATTCCACTTCCATGCTGATGATTTCTGTCAGACCAAAGTGCTACTAGCCTACTTCGATTGCGCGTCCCTTCCACAACCAATAAACGTAAAATATTCGTTACCCTTTAGTCGGCAACATCGCTAAAAGGCCAATTAGGAGTAATCCCGCTAATCGGATTGAGCTCGCTTCTTGTGTTCACCATCAGGAAAATATCCCGGGCCGAATCAGCGGAGCAAAGTTTCTTTTTTGCTCTAGTAAACCTTCGTTTCGTTTCAAAGTAGGTACTCTGCCGAAAAACCGCAACCACACTTTTCTCACGGTATGAAGTGACAGGGTGATGGTGCACTTAAGTGGACGCATTTCGATAAAATGGCTGATTTGTTGTTTGATGATGATCCTTTTCACCAGCAGGTAAAGACCGCGGGCTAATGATAAAGGTTCCACTTGCTGTGGCAGAGATACTGCACTATCAAATTACTTCACTGGCTGTCAAGAGCCTTGCTAAAGTGATGGAAAGGTAACTTTCAATCGCGTCCGTAATCCTGCAGGATTTTCCATCTACCCACTCTGCAGCGCCAAAATCAAACAGCTTTTTAATCCACCTAAAGGATCTACTCCTTCCATTCGACTCTCTGCATAGAGAAAGAGACGGGACAATATTGCCGTCATCCGCTATCTGCCGCACAGAGGATCTCTATTGCAGCTTGTATGAACGTGCATGACGCCTAATTGAATAAACTATCATGGAAAAAAGGATATGTTTGCACACGAAATGGAAAGTCCTATCCAAACAGGATCCTCTCTAGCTCAGATGATATCACAAGCTGGGCAAGAAGCTCAAAACTCTTGGACCAGACACGACCCAACTTTGAACACAACCCGTCTGACTCGTCTGTTCTTGTAGGCTTTACTCAGTAGGCGCTGTCATAAATATGAACATGTAAGATTAAACGTACTTTTTTTTTGTAGTTCTCAGTTGCGCCCTCTGGACATTGATGGCAGTCTACTTTAGCTTTACTAATACATTTTTTCCTTTCTATCACAGCATCGTTCCCATGGCTGTCAGCGCAGTTCCATTACACATCTACTTAGGGAATACGAAGCTCACAGGAAAGGCAAATCGTGGTGCTTTGCTCCGTTGGATTCTTGAGATGAAACGTGCTTCAAGAACATTCACCTGCACTGTCTACCGTTTTTTTTTTTAAATATTCTTTGCTTTAACGAAAATGATTCTGGTCGTACGGTGCGACATGATGACACCCAGTAAAAGGCTATGGAAGATGACAAATATTTCTCATAGATCATAATATGCGTTGAAATTGAAAATTAAATCAAGTGGAAAAAAAAATATGACGGATGAAGAGATTCGACAAGAGTTTGTTCTTGTTTCATAAGTTTCAATTGATTCATTAGCGAGCTTTATAACAATTTATTAATTTTAGAATCATCTTTTCTGTTAGTTTTTCATTCATTTGGCTTCTCCAATATATGTTTCCGCTCAGTCATTGCAAAAACTGAGCTTTATAAGTTGAACGTAGAAATTGGCAAAACAAAATTTGATTGTTTTACACATTAGAATAACACAAAAAGTACCACTGCAGTATGGTTTTTATACGATTTTTTTTTCAATTCAATTTTAAGGAAAGTCATGTTTGACTTTTATTTGTACTCAACGGAGCAACTATTTCAGGATCCTTTCTAGGATTCCCCGGATTTGTTGAGTCATTTCGTTCAGCCCCCGGATAGGAATAGTTACCGGTTCCTGTCCTGTCTCTGCAGTAATCTTCGTTTGAAATTTTTCGTTTCTGCAACTACTTTAGTCTTTCTTCAAACTGATAAATGCAGATCGAACTTGCAAACCTCCTTCAATCACTGGAATAGTCCTACCATTTTAACTATTATGGGATTTGATAGACTGGAAAGAGCGTCGTACATTTACACTACTCATGGGCGATCTAGAACTATTTTCAATCTTATCCGTGTGTCCTTATGTCGCATGTAGGTATCCATTAGCTACACCCATTACTTGATATATTTTCGTTTATATCGTTCGCCCGGAAAAGGAATATGACTTGCAATCTGTATTTTCTTGATATAAGATTTCCAGTTCGAATGTTACAATACACGAGGACAAAATTTGACGAATCTAATGGAGTTTTGTTTAACACGAACCGATCGAATCATCGCTTTGCCTAAACCTGTTCTTCAAGTTTCTTCGCTATTACAAAACTGAAAACTGCAAGAAATTTGTATCGAATCAAAATGTATATTTGGATAAAAGTGCAAACACGAAAACCGGATTCATCGGATATCATTCAGAAACATTCAGCAAAATAAAAGCTACGAATCCGTTAGTAATGTTTAGTTTTTCAATTGAATACCGTCATCGTATCCTGGAAAGCCAAGCCTTGGTATGACACATTCCTGTAGTGGAATTTGACTTTCTGTTTCAACAGACTTCGCAGCTCTGTTCAGAGAGTGTACAGAACCACTACATGGCTGGTGCTACACTACGAATCCTTCCAGGTTGGGGCTCGAACATACGACAACTGGTTTGTAAGGCCAGTGCCCTATGCATTGAACCGCCAACCCGGGACTCGTTTCATGCAATCAATCAATTGATTGAATATTGTAAGCCCGTTACCAGAAAGCTGTACGAAGCAAATTACTATACATCTTGTTTTGACTAAATACGTCTTACTTTACTATTGGACACCGTCGTTCGGAAGAAAGGGTAGAATGAATATTTCGAGTTGTACTAAACGAAACAACATAATTCTTTCTTCATGCTATCTGATATATGATCGGCAACTTATGATTAAATATCCAGCATTGTGAGATACAATAAATAGCTCGAATATTTTGTTTTCTCAAACTATGGAAAAAATGAGGAAAACGCATCACGCTTGCTTCAGTGAATACTCGGTGCCTCATCCCTCTCGGACGACGCACAGTGGTTCGAATCAATAAAAACGTGGACATAAATCAGTAGCTGCCAAACCTTTCTTTTAATGCATATACAGGGTGATTTTTTAAGAGCTTGAGAACTTTTTTAAACAATAAAACGCATAAAATTTGCAAAATCTCATCGGTTCTTTATTTTAAACGTTAGATTGGTACATGACATTTACTTTTTGAAGATAATTTCATTTAAATGTTGACCGCGGCTGCGTCTTAGGTGGTCCATTCGGAAAGTCCAATTTTGGGCAACTTTTTCGAGCATTTCGGCCGGAATAGCCCGAATTTCTTCGGAAATGTTGTCTTCCAAAGCTGGAATAGTTACTGGCTTATTTCTGTAGACTTTAGACTTGACGTAGCCCCACAAAAAATAGTCTAAAGGCGTCAAATCGCATGATCTTGGTGGCCAACTTACCGGTCCATTTCTTGAGATGAATTGTTCTCCGAAGTTTTCCCTCAAAATGGCCATAGAATCGCGAGCTGTGTGGCATGTAGCGCCATCTTGTTGAAACCACATGTCAACCAAGTTCAGTTCTTCCATTTTTGGCAACAAAAAGTTTGTTAGCATCGAACGATAGCGATCGCCATTCACTGTAACGTTGCGTCCAACAGCATCTTTGAAAAAATACGGTCCAATGATTCCACCAGCGTACAAACCACACCAAACAGTGCATTTTTCGGGATGCATGGGCAGTTCTTGAACGGCTTCTGGTTGCTCTTCACTCCAAATGCGGCAATTTTGCTTATTTACGTAGCCATTCAACCAGAAATGAGCCTCATCGCTGAACAAAATTTGTCGATAAAAAAGCGGATTTTCTGCCAACTTTTCTAGGGCCCATTCACTGATTTGCAAGCGTTGCTCGTTAGTAAGTCTATTCATGATGAAATATCAGAGCATACTGAGCAAATAATAATGCATGAAAATCATAACCTCAAAAAATCTGAGCAAATACTAATGCATGAAAATCCTAACCTCAAAAAAATCACCTTTTAGTTGCTTTTAATAAATTATTTACAAATATATACCGCGTAATTTGATTCTATCCCTAATTGTTCATGGCCAACTTTGACAAAAAATATAACCATAACTTTTTTTCTGAAGAGATAGACAATTTTTTTCTTCTACAAAGTTTTAGAACTATTGAAAATAATTTACTTTGTCAAATATACTAAAAGTCTAGGTCGCACCGTTTCGGATATACAAAGCGTTTTTATGGCAACCTTTTTAAAATCAGTTTTTTATTCATAACTTATTTCGAGTTATTTTTTTATGCATACTTTGTTTGAATTAATTGAAGAAAATAAAAAAAAATCCCGTATTTTTGTTAAAGGTAGTGCATAGGTTTGTTGTTTCCTGGCAAAGTTATACATTTTATCTTATTTTTACCTATGATAAAACCTCACATCGAAGCGATATATGGAACTTTATGCAGCTGATTTTTTTCAAAATTTATAGGAAAAGATATGTCCAATACCATAAAAAAATATCTAAGTGGAGCTCGATGGAACTTTTTTTTAGAGTTTTTCAAAGTTAGTTTTAGTGATTGAATTATGACAACCCCCTTAAAACTGGTTTTCTAATCATAACTTGTATCAAGTTTTTTTTATACATACTTTGTTTGGAATAATTGTAGAAAATATAAAATTCCATAATTTTGTAGAAGGTAATGAATAAGTTTATTCTTTTCTGGAAAAATTATACATCATTTTACTTATTTTTACCTAGTAAATCTTGTACCGAAGCGAAGTATAAAACTTAATGCAGCAAACTTTTACAATACTTATAGGAAAATATATTCCTAGTTTAATTTATTTTCCAATGAGAATATCCTGAGTACTATTCGTGTGACTCAATTTCACTATGGCCATGCTGAAACCATGAATGGTTGAGAAACGGAGGGCGTCACGCGTCTGCTATTTCTGTAACTCACTTTTGCAGTTAGCGTAGAGACGAGTCATTCGTTCCTGAGCTATTCCAGTGAATCGAATCTTTACACAGCTCTTTCTAAAAGAACTTAAGCTCACCAGTTCACCGTACTAGTAAGCAGGGATGCCAGGCTCACAGATTAATCTGTGTTTCACAGATTTTTAACCTTTTGCACAGATTTAAAAAATGGTACAGATTTTCACAGATTTCTGAAAATGGTAATAGATTTACACAGATTCTGAAATCGATCACAGATTTTTGAAATTGATCACAGCGGTAGGAAATAGTGAGACCATTTTTTTTCCTACCAAAATGATTCCGATCAGCTATTATGGAAACAGGGAAACGTGCATAGATTTTGCACAGACATGTTTGGCTTGATCACAGATTTTTGAAAAAATTACCTGGCATCCCTGCTGGTAAGGTGGAAACAAGCTACGAGCTGAACGGATTTTCGACTCTTAAAGAGCGAGTTATAAATGAGAAGAAATGTGTGCATGAGCTTTTGTTCGTTCTTCCAAATGTGTATTTAAAGCTTGCTTCATTTAGAATTGGAACAAACTTTTGCTCATATTGTGGCGCTCCTGGTGGACGGATTTGGAAGCTCTTGGCGCCCACGTGTCGGGAATTTTGTCAGCTTCACGTATGATTTTTGACATTCCGAAAATCGACTGTACTTTGTAAACAATAAACATGGAAGCCGAAAGAAGGAAAAAAAATTGTGCACAGTTATTTGGAAAATCCATTGTGGTCTGCATTAAGGCTAGCTAAACAGCTGAATTTGCCCAGAAATACCGTATGGCGCGTTATCAAACGGTGTAAGGAAACATTGACGACGATTCGGAAGCCTCAAGCCGATCGTCGGAGTCGAACTGATGACCGGAAATTGCGTGGTAAGATTTTGAAGACGATTAAGAGGAATCCTAATCTGTCGGACCGTGATTTGGCCAGAAAATTCGGTGCTGCCCATAGTACCGTGAGGAGAACTCGACTCCGGGAAGGAATCAAGTCGTATCGAGCTAGCAAACAGCCAAATCGGACAATGAAACAGAATAGTGTGGTCAAAATTCGTGATCGGAAACTATATGATTAGGTGCTGACCATGTTCAACGGGTGTCTTCTGATGGACGATGAAACCTGTGTCAAGGCTGACTTCGGTCAAATCCCAGGTCAAAAATAGTACTTGGCAACGGCTCGGGGGGATGTTCCAGCCAAATTTAAATTTGTTTTGCCGACAAATTTGCAAGAAAATTTATGATTTGGCCGGGCATTTGCAGCTGCGGCAAAAAAACGAAAGTTTTAGTTACAAATAAGACAATGACATCGGAACTATACCAAAAAGAGTGTCTCCAAAAACGAATTTTGCCGTTCATTCGATCCCACGACCATCCTGTAATGTTTTGGCCAGATTTGGCAAGCTGTCATTACAGCAAAACCGTTTAAGAATGGTATGCAGAGAAAGTGGTCCAGTTTGTTCCGAAAAACCTTAACCCACTCAACTGCCCCCAGTTCCGCTCTATTGAGAAATACTGGGCAATCATGAAGAGGAGACTCGAGGCAAAGGGAAACGTTGTCAAAGACATCAATCAGATGACGACCTGGTGGAATAAGATAGCTAAAACGATGGACGAAGAAGGTGTGCGCCGCCTACTGAGCCGTGTTACAGAAAAAATTCGAGAATTCCTTCAAAACCGTGACGAATAATTTTATCCGTATTTTTTCTTAAAAGTATGAAGAAAACGCTACATTTGTATAAAAAAAAGATCTTGAATACAATAATAAATAACTGAAATACAGGCAATTGTCTTTGTTCCAATTCTATTTGAAGCAAGATTTATACTTCTTTAACAGATCGAATGAGCCATTGTCAATAAGAAATCTTACCTCTCACTCAGCAGGCTAAGGTACATTCAGGGATGCCACTTTTGCAGATGTTCTCAAATATGACATAATAATAATTCGCAGACAAGTTAGTTCGCATAGCATTGTTCTTTGTGCATCAATGATTTCGATCATGCATATGAAAGAAAAACTGAGTAAGAAAAACGGCGCTCGAAACAAACCTTCAGTTCGATCTAAATGAGCTGATGAGCTGATACATTGAATCAATTCCCTTTAGTGAGCTGATCGGTTCGGAGCTGCTCACCGGTATGAGCTGCTTCGCACATTTCTAAGTGAGCGTCGCACGATCAACATATCGTCTTAAAAAACGTGTTTTTTCGCAATAACTCAATTTATTTACACGTTTAATATGAAATCTCTTCGTAAAAGTTTGTACTTTTACAATACTTTTTCATATTTTGTTTGAAAACATTTTTCCATTTTTTTAATATGTGTTGAACTTTTGATAATTTTTCAGATTTTCAATATTTAAAACTAATTTTGAAAAGACCTAAAAAAATTGCATCGAGTTACACTTAGAATTTTTTCTAATTCTGTTAATTGCTAAAAAGTAAACAAAATAAAAATCACAACAATTTGCTTACGTTGCGTGTGCAAGTATGAGCTTGTTTATGCGTGTTAACGCGCACTTCGTAGTAGATACTTAGGTAATAGAGGTAGATTCTAAGTAGATAAAAAAAACTGTTTTTAAAATAAAGTGAATATATCTCAAAAAATATTTTTTGCTTACATTATTTATATCTTCAGCAAAAATACTTCAAATTTTCTTTTCTTCAAAATGAAATAGGAAAAAAAATTGTGAGAAAAAAATTATTGGTACTACCCTCTTAACAAAAATTAAGGTGCCACTTTCAAAAGAAGCGTAATATAATCTTGTAAAACTTCTTCGAATACACGTTAGCTCTTAAAAATCAGTGAAAGTCAGTACAGACTTTTGACCGTCTTTTTCCAGTTTTGGGCCACTGACCCAATCCAATGAAACAAAATGTTGAGGAAATTTCGCAGAATGTTCTAGAGCTAACTGCCCGAGATATTGGAAAAGAAATATTTCTAGATAGGAAAACCTTTTTCTTTCGAAGTACCTATCTTGCAATATATGGACGTATTGTAGGGAACCTAATTACTTATCTTAGGACGATTTCCAATCAAATAACTCGTTTTTTTGTAAACCGACAAAATTTTTGAAAATCGTTTTTTTTCTCGATTTTTTAAGATTTTAATGAAACTTTCTAAACAAGTAGACTTTGTCTAAAAAATCATTTTATTTGTTCAACATTGATCTAGACTGTCTTTTGAAAAGGGCCGAACTTGTTTCGCCAATTCTTTTTCAAATGGTTATAGTCGAAAAAAGGCAAAACCTACAAACGAAAACGGTACACGCTTCAAACACATTCTCGTGCTCGCCATATTGAAATGTCACTATAGATTGAAAACACGACATTTCACGCCGATTTTTTGTAAAAGCTAACACACTTTCCGAAATCTCGGTTAATGGATTTGCTGATTTCGGTATATGTATTTTTTGTTAGCGGACAAGTTCTGCAATGTATTATGTCAAACTTCGGCAACAAAAAGCGTATTACCGAGATATAAAAATTTTACATGAACGAATTTCGGAAATGAGCAAATGTATTACAAAATAATCAGTAAGATTTCGTGTTACCGAACTAATTCTGCAATTCATTATGCCAAGTTTAAAGTGTGTAGCAGTAATTTTTCCAACATCGTTAAAAGTTAGAAATAAAAATACTAAAAAAATATCCCAAATCGGGTTTTAATTTTGTTGAATTGTCCCAAGAAGGACAATTGTGTTCCGCACCAACCGTCCATATATTGTAAGATGGGAACATTTAAGGAAAAAAAGATTTTATAACTAAAACATTTTCTAATTCAGTCGAATATTTTTTTTCAAATATCGGGCAACTAGCGATAGAGTGTTTTGTAAAATCTCCTCACAAATTGAGTTCTTTTTTAATTCTTTGATAATTATAGCTTTCGGTTCAGTTTAGTTTTTGATTAAAGGACTCAAAAAAATGAGTTTGGTCATTAGACTGTTGACTGTTGGACTGTTATTAGTAACATCACTTTTTTTTAGGACTATAAAAATTTGGAAAACGTTGGTATGAAGAGATTGGTCCTTTTCAGAAGACAGTTTAGATCGATTTTCGAAGAACAATATATGCAATGTGGCTTTTAGTGGCAAAGTCTACATGTTTAGAAAGTTTCATTTTCATGTGAGAGGTAGCTGCCAAATCCCGAATTCGATTCGGTTCGAAATTAGAGTTATAAAACATACTTTGAATCAAAATTCATGCCAAATACTTGTTACTTACTTGATGATGTCAAGATTTTCTTCGATTATTCTTTTGATTCGTATGATTGCCAAAATTTCTTATGTTCAATAATGATGACGTTGGGGTTACAGATAAAACTCACTACGATTGTCATTCGGTAAACACAAATAAAAAACTACACAGAAAAAAATTTTAATTTTAATTAATTTTTTTTGCTTCTTTGGCTCAGTTGATTAAGAGGCGTGTTTTGTGATCGAATGTTTCTCGATTCAAGTAGCGCTCTTGTTATCGATATTTTTTTTTTTCATTCGATTTCAAGCTATGAAATTTTCAAATCACACAATTTTACATGTTCTTGAGTATAAATCGAAGCCATGTGGCATCCGGCGGAATTATTTTCTACCAAGAATTGATCTCAAATGCCCGGGTACCCGGCCATTCTGGTATTACTGGAAATGAATGGGCTGATGAGTTGGCTAGCGCTGGTGCAACGAATGATTTCGTTGGTCCTGAACCAGCTTTACCACTTTCAACTAGTTGGATAAAGCACAAGATTCGTTCTTGGGCTGCATCCAAACATGCCAGCTACTGGCGCAGCTTGCAAACTTGCGCTCAGACAAAAGCATTTCTACCAGATTTAAATCTGAAAATGCTAACTCAATTATCACATGGCTACTATTCAACATGCTGAGTTATTATTCGTGTGATTTTTGTGAACGCGATTATCGTACTTCATATCATCTGATATGTAACTGTCCCGCATTGACGCAACTACGTATCCGGGATTTTGGTTCTCCATACATGGTTGAATCTGTGTATGCGGAGCTAAAATTAAAGGATATTCTCTATAAGCTATAGTCAGAAGGGTTCATCGTTCTTCCTGGAGTGAATGAATCCTTTCTGTATTCACCTTAAATAGGGTTTAGCAGATTGTGTGGTATCCTTTATGGGGTACCGAATTTACTTCTGCTCGTACATACTGCGAATCGTTCTGCATTCTTCCGGGAGTGCAGAATGGTGTCGCTTTTGTAAGATCTCTAAATCCTCTCGGGGGCTGGAGCTTTAATTAACAGCAGACTGTTCGGGACCTCGTAGAGGTTCAGAATTTACTTCTGCTTCCACTAAATGTGATCCCCAGCAGATTGTTCAGCATCTCTTAGGAGTATTTATTATTATTAAAGTACAATCCTTCTGGTTAATTGTGGAATATAATTTCATTCAAATGGCTGCCTCGGCTGGCCTTGCAGTACGCCATACGGTCGGTGCAGTTTTTAAGTACATTTTCGATTGTATGCAGCTTTATATCAGCTATGGCTGCACGAATGTTGTCCTTCAAAGATTGAATTGTCTCTGGCTTGTCCACATAACACCGAATTTCGACTGATAATTCGATCTTCGAAGACTGTGCGCAGAAGATCGATCGTAGCGTTGGTTGTGTGGCACGGAGCGCCGTCTTGTTGGAACCAAATGGTGTCCAAGTCTTCCTCTTCAAGTAACGGGAAGAACCAATCGCTAATCATGGCGCGGTAGCGCTCGCCATTGACCGTGGCGGCGGCTCCTGCCTCATTTTCGAAGAAAAATGGCCCAATGATGCCGCCAGACCAAAATCCGCACCAAACCGTCACTCTCTGAGGATGCATCGGCTTCTCAATGATAACGTGCGGGTTTTCCGTCCCCCAGATGCGACAATTTTGCTTATTAACATACCCGCCGAGATGAAAATGTCCCTCATCCGAGAAGATGATTTTTTGGCGAATTCAAAGTGGCAAATTACCACGATTTTCAAAGTCAAACTGCACTATTTTCACGCGTACCTCAAGCGTATACACAACCATTTTCGTTCAACGGAAGGATAAAACTAAGTTTCTGTCAAATCAGAAGTGACATTAAGGTTACCAATGTCGAAGTAACCGCTAGTTCAAATAAAATGTTAGATGGCGGACCCTGTATAATACAAATATTGATGATTGGCGTTCAAAGCTATCCATAAGTGAAAATTCATTGATATCCACTGCTGTTTCGGATTAGTATCATCAGTATGAATTCTACTGAATGAATGACTGTTACCGTTTTTTCAGAACCAATGAGACCACTTGCATGCAAACAACTGAATATTCAATATCAAAATTTCATCAATTCAACCCGGCTTCAAAAGGCTAGCAGTAATGAAACCAGCATCTAATAAAATAGATGTAGAAGCGCAAAATTCTGAAACGTTTTTATTTCGGTACTGCCGTCATGTTTTAATGCAACAGTGAAACATTCCTTCTGTATTAGAGTATCCGGCATAAAAATTGTCGAAACAAGTACCTGTAACACTTGAAACATTTTTCACTCCGTCGCTTCCCAAGTGATGCGGGGTTGTCATGACAGCGGACGAGAGACCGTACAGGTTCTTCGCTAGCAAGCCAAGTCAACCGCACATGTTCAGCTCCATGTCAACGCGAATTAGTTCTGAACAGCCAGGCACGAAGTAGCAACTTTTCTTAAACTCCTGCTCTCTTTCTGACTTTCCCACACTTTACTTGAGTGTGCATCCGTTCATCTGCAGCATCAAGAGCTCGCTCCACTTTCCAGGGCACGTTGTCTGTACTGTTGTGAGCATAAAAGCAGGATGTGATGAAAAGTCAACGGCATTATTGCGCGGAAATGATAACACAGCGCAAATTGGGACCAAAATCCAATAAAAAGCCAGTTGGCAAAAAGGTACCGAATCAACCGTAATCATCACTAGCAGTGAAGTTCCGTTGAGGTAAACTGAGGAATGTAGAGGGAGGAAAACATCATTTTGTCTCGATATCCGCTCGTTTCAGTTGTGAATATCCTGTCGGTGCCTTCTCTCGATGGGACCATTTAGACTTGGTTTGATGGCGCTTGTTGGTTGTTGATGGGCTCAATAGATCTTTACCGCCTCACTTCCATCAGAGAGGACACTCAACAAATGACAGGAGCAACCTCGGTTTGAATTCGTTTCAAGATGAAACTGGTGTCGGTGGCGATGGTGGCTGCCAGTGTCAAGCCTCACCGGATGAGTGCTGTTCAAATTAGAAATCGACTTTCATTCGCCTTTGTGTTTGTGTGTTTGTGTGTGGGAAAATGCTTGACGGTTGAATGGAAAATTTGTGTCGCTGCTCTCTTCGGGGACATAGACAGAAGCAAGAATTTCAAACATCAGCATCCTTTTTGAATCCCCTTTGCGCGACCAAACTTCCGGTGGCTCATTCTCGCTCTGTGACAGCGCTTACTATGATCAAGAACATTATCATTACCGATAACGGCGGGCAGAAATCATTCCCAGTACCTCCTTGAATCTGCTTTGCGGAAAAGAGCGTAGCAAACAAAATGAATGTAGGACAAATTTTCTAATCCAGAATCGAAAATTGGATTTGTCGGTGTAACTTACGGCCCATATTTACAGCGAGCCTTAGACGTACAATATAAAATATCATTTCAGTTAATGCTCTTCCGGTAAAATTTTATTTTATTAACCCCGAATCA
Source organism: Malaya genurostris (assembly GCF_030247185.1). NCBI lineage: Eukaryota > Metazoa > Arthropoda > Insecta > Diptera > Culicidae > Malaya > Malaya genurostris. The sequence continues at coordinate 11,564,344 of NC_080572.1, read as the reverse complement.
ACGCTGCCTGGCTACGCCTACTGCGACAGTGAAAATAAAGAATACTGTCAAGGGTGTGATAGAACCGGAATACAATGCGGTGAATGAAATTTGGAGTCGAAATGAAATGAAATGAAATGAGAAAGGAAAAAAGAACATCCTTTTAAACAAGCTTTTCATCAAAGTGATGAGTCTTCGCTTTCCTTGCTTTGTAGGTCGTACAGCAAAAAATATGTAGCGGCACTTGGGGTAACCACGACAGTAGTAGCTTAATGAGAACTAATTTTACCGGATTTTCTTTGTTGAATCACAACGAATACGGTAACCGATATGAAATCATTACTTAACTTTGACTTGTAGTGTTGTTGTTTTTGTTGTCAAATTTGTCAGTTGGCGACCAAACTGTTAATGCGAACATGTCGTCAGAGTTAGGTTAATTATAATGAGAAGTGAATTCGTAACATTTTTTTAACTTCGTAGCCAGCATCATAATTCAACTTGTTTCGTTGTGTCGATCATTATACATCATAGGATTTATTTCCTTTTTTATCAATAAGTTACAGGTGCTACTTGGGACCTTCACTTAGGCAGTGTGTCCATCTCGACGGTTTTCTGCGTTGAAAAGTATTATCCGCACGAGGAAAGGTTTTAGTTATAAATATAATTGAATTGTTTATTTTGTTCGGTTTTGCTTCTAATGATTGTTTGCAGAATGGCGCAAATGGACCAAATGTATCAAATTTTCAGTTTCTTACAATAGATTGCACATTACCTACAAGGTACTTTCCCAAATCCTTTCCCATCGTCCAATCACCAACAGCTAAGGATGCTACTGCTAGCTACTGGGGCCCGGGCTACTACGGACGATAAGACAAGTACTCCAGAAGTGTCGTAAATATAACGTACCCAAGCATCACCTATTCATTGTCTTCAAAGCGACATACGACACAATCGATCGAGAATAGAGAATATGGCAGATTATGCACGAATACGGCTTTCCAGATAAACTGATGCAATTGGTCAATGTAACGATGGATGAAGTGATGTGCTACATCCAAGTATATGGGACGCTCTCGAGTCACTTCGAATCTCGGAGAGAGCTACGGCAAGGTGATGGACTCTCTTGTCTCTTGTTCAATATTGCTTTGAAAGGTGTGATTCGAAGAACTGGTATCGACACGAGTGATACGATCTTCCGAATATCCGGCCAACCGCTGGGAAGATTACATTTTTGCATCAGGAATCCATTGAATTTCGACCCGAATGGACGTCAGTGGAATCGTGATATTGACTCTACTCCCGATAGAATGGGATTAGGAAATTGAAAAATTGAGATCCGAAACTATATTCGAGTGTTGATGAATACACTAAAACATAAATTTAGGCGAATTTACATGACTTTTTTACGAGTTTTATTTAAACTAACACGATTTTTGATTAAGTTTACGCGAAAAGTTTTCGCATTGTGATCTAGTTAAGATCGAGGGCATTCAAACATTCTCTGGAAAGAAATCAATTTATAAACAAGTAACTGGTGACTTACAGCAAACTAACATACTATCATAGGATCTGTTGAGGTTCGTGCTCATCCGAAACCTCGTTGAAACATATACCTTAAGGTCTTCTAACGTAACCGATGACATAAACGAGTTTTTTGTTTGTGGTATTTGCTCGTTGTACAATATTCTGTTAAATTGCATAATGACCTCGTTATCTCTAATTATCACCAAGTCATTGTGATAGTAGCAGGTAGAAATAAAGATAAAACGATTAGTTTGATAGCATATAAAGCAATCTGAAAGCATGTATCTGTAGTAGCAAACAACTATTCCAAATAGTTCTTGGATCTTAGAACATCTCTTACGGAGTTTCTTAGTCTCAGCACATACTCAGACGATCCTAGAAACTTTTGTATATGGACGCAGTTGAATTTTGTATGTTATTATATATTATTGGTGAAAATTTTGAATGCAAAAACCCGGATAAAAACATTTGTTTTGGAGGAACCGGTTGAGGTTTTGTCCGGTTTTTGCATTAAAAGTTTTAATGTCTCCAACGTTTGTGCATACTTTCAGGTACCGGAAGAGTGTGAAGCTGTATAGCGAATATTTGACGAATTTCCTGCATGAAAATGGACGATAAAACTTATGTTAACATACCTACGCTGCCATGTTGCTTACTCGTTATTCTGGATCGATTTGGTATCTTGTCACTAGGTCACTGTTTTGAATGGTATAAAGCGAATGGATGGAGTTTATGCTGTACCGAAAGAGGCGAGTCCACATAATTACCCGCAGTTGCGACCTATCGAGCGGTATTGGGCTCTCGTGAAGAGAGATTTCTCTCAATGTAGTCTACAACTATAGAACTATCTAGAACAAAACCAACATGCATCCTTATTAACTAACTGTAATTAGTTTGATGATTACTAATAACGCATAATTGAATTAATAAAAAATGCATCTTGGATTGAACTACCAGTAAACTTGTTTTATTCCAAATTTAACCTGTCCAGGCCTATGGCGACACAGCTTTTTTCTATTCAAATATAGATCAAAATGTAGGCCCGATAGCTCCACAGAAGACCGATTGCTTTCATACTCCGTCCAAGAAAGTCGAAAAATAAATCGCTTACAACTGGGACGATAGAAACAAAAAATTCATGGAAGAGAAAGGAGTCTAACATAGAATATAATTTAAATTGCAATTGAAGTTTTATGTAAGGAAGATCACGACAAGCAAAAATATCGCGAACTGGGACATTGGATAGTCTACCTTGGGTACGAGAGGAATTTATTAGTTGAGATCTGACATCACGATACTCCACGCATGTCCAAATGACATGATCTATATCGCGATAACCTTCGCTACAAGCACGATGATTAGTCTCGGAAAGTCCAATATTGTCGATATTTTAGGAATAATTGAGTGCATCCACTGACCCAGATCATCTCTATCCCTTTCACCCTCAATAGCGCCACGTTTGGCTAAAATATCGGCTCTCTCATTGCCTGGAATGGAGCAATGAGCTGGGGCCCAAACTATTATGATTTGATAATTATTATTCAATGTGTCGTTCAGGCACTGTTTTATTTTGCCCAAGCAAAAAGGGTTCATTTTTGTCAGCAGCGTTTGAGCGAATGGCTTCAATTGCACATAATGGTTTGGAGATAATGTTACGATTACATTCAAACTATAATGAACTACTGCTAACTCTGCTATATAAACAAATGCAGGTTCTTGAATCCTAAATGAAACATTATTGTTGAAAATACCAAACCCAGTAGTCTCTTCAATTGGTGATCCGTCCGTGTAAAACATTTTCTCAGAGTCAATATGCCTGAGCTTACTTGTAAATATTTTTGGGATTTCCATCGAGCGTAAGTGTTCCGGGAAGCCACGCACTTCGCGATGCATGGATGTGTCGTATTTTTCGACACGACGTTGAGTTAGGAACATTTAGGAGGCAGACACGAATAGAAATATATATCGTGAAGGGTTGATTTCCTGTGACAGATGGTTAAAATATACTGTCATGCATCTTGTTTGAGATTGAAGCTCAACTAGCCTTTCGAAGTTAATAACCCGGGAATTCAGAACCTCACATCTTATTAGTAGTCGTGATGAAAGCTCCCAAAAGCGATCTTTCAATGGAAGAATTCCTGCCAGAACTTCAAGTCTCATTGTATCCATATTCCATCACTGGAAGTATCGTTGTCTGATACAATTTTATTAGATCTTCCGGGTGACCCAAGTTACAATTTTTGTTACGCTAGTTTGTTTGTGACTAGTTTGCAACCAGATATTCGAGTGATTGGTAATAATATCTAACCACTTCATGACTCAAAAAGCGCAGTTTCTACTAGTTGTTAAGTCGGCTAAAAATAAGTTGTCGTTACGTTGTAATGCCGTACTGAAATAGCTTATTTTGTCATAACTTGGAAACAACTTGTTTTCAAGTAAACTAGTTGAAACTTAGTCACCATCGACATTATAAACATTGAATGAAACCAGAATACTTTTCTATTATCAATAGAAAAGCAGAGTACTCTTCTTAAATCACAAACTTGATACAAGGTACAAATTTCACAACGATTTTAAAACTGTCGAGCGGAATTGAATCAAAATCTGTTTATAAAGATATAAAAAATAAACAAAAAAATAACCCTATGTTCAAAATGCTCAAAATTATTCCTAGTAGAGTTATTTCTCATCATTTTAAATTCATATGTCATGAGAATTATAATATTATCACAATCGATGTTCAATCCATATATTATTTTCTTCGTGTTTATGACAATGCATATAACAAAAATGACTATTCTGCCTTTCACTGTTTTCGGCAAAAAGTAGTTTTGAAAAAAAGTAATGTCCTGGTTTTATTTATGTTTCATATACTTCTTGAGACTCCATATTGTGTTCGCCATATTCAAGCCAACAAAGATTGTTTTGATTGCATTTTCGTTATCATAACGTTGGGAACACCTACCGATAACTATCTGAATCAATGAAGAAATTATGTTGTAATCTTATAATATCTAAGTTATTGCTATATCAATTCACAGTAACGATTCACTTATACTTTAACGTATATATTATGGTTTCGCAACGGAAAATAAACCATTTTTCAACTAGTAGCTAACAACATAGCTGTGATTAAATATATGTTAGAATCAAGTAACGATAACTTACAAATGATAGTTAGTTCAATGTTTACGTTATAAAGAAACACTGCTGTCACCTTGTTTTAACCAGTATAACATAAAAAACATGTTCGTGCTCTTGTTGCAACACAGTTGGGTTAAGTGGTATCAAAACTAGTTATGAGTTGCTACTATTGAAGTCGAATAAACTTATTTTCAACTAGTAGCTAGAAGCATTGTTGTGATTAAGGATATGTTTGGATTAGATAACGATAGCTTATAAATTATATTTAATTCAATATGACACAAATATGTTATGACTGGAAACCTAAATAACTATTTCGTAACTAGTTATGTTATGATGAAACATTGCTGTCACCATTTTTGCCTTTCTCATATAGAAAAGTTATGCAATCACTTGAAAAACCGACTAGTGAAAATGTGTGTGTGTGTGTGTGTGTGTGTGTGTGTGTGTGTGTGTGTGTGTGGTGTGTGGATGTGTGTGTATGTGGAAAATAATCTCACTAGGTTTTCTCGGAGATGGCTGAACCGATTTTGACAAACTTAGATTCAAATGAAAGGTCTCGTGGTCCCATACGGAATTCCTAAATATCATCCGGATCCGACTTCGGTAAAGTGTGTTCAATATTGTACACCGTCACTTAAATCGGCGGAACAAAAACCGTAAGAAATGTTATAAACTGGACTCTAAACCGTTATTCCAAATCTTAGGGTCAATTGAAAGGTCTTATGGCCCTACCAAAAATTACTGCATATTTTCGGATGCAACAAACATTTAAATCGTAATTTAGAGTGCGTACTAGTAAAGTTTGTATGTCATGTTAGTTGGTGGCCGTACGAACCGACTTTGATTATACCGGTTCTCGAGTTCCGGTGCCGGAAGTGCATTTAATAGTGAACCCACTTCGTTTTCTTAAGGATGACCTACTCAATCAAAGCACTGTTTTATTCTGTATGTTATACTAGTTAATGCACAAACAATCTCTTGGTTTCTTTCGAAAATCGAAGAAAAATTTTTTGAATAGAATACCACAATACTATACATGAGAAAGGCATCATTACACCACTAGGTGGATTAAAACAGGTTTTTAACCAGTATAACATAAAAAAAAACATATTCGTTCTCTTCTTGCAACATAGTTTGGACTTTGTTGTATCAGAACTAGTTGCGGATTGCTACTTGGGTAGCACCCCACCAAGATCCTGTTATTGTTCGAAGAAAATTTACTCTTTGTTGGCATTTTGTTATCAGATACCTAATATGTCCTCCCCACGTGCATTTGGAATCAAACAACACCCCGAGGTATTTGAAAGTCAAAACCTGCGCGACAATTCTTCCCATCATATGAAGCTGAAGCTGCGCGGGATCATGCTTTCTTGAAAAGTCAACCAGATCTGTTTTCTCCGCAGAGAATTCGATACCCATATGAACAGTCCAAACGGACAAGTTATCTAAGGTATCTTGCAATGGTTTTTGCAGGTTAACAGCTTTGGGTCCACTAACTGAAACCACGCCATCATCTGCCAATTGTCTTAGTGTACATGAGGTTACTAAACAGCTGTCAATGTCGTTCACATAGAAATTATACAGGAGCGGACTGAGGCATGGGCCTTGCGGGAGGCCCATGTAGCTAATTCTGATTGTTGCCAAATCGGCATGTGAAAAATTCATGCATTTCTCTGACAAAAGGTTGTGCAAATAATTATTTATAGCCGCTAAGAGTCCATGTTGGTGGAGCTTGTCTGGAAGAACATCAATGGAAACTGAATTAAACATTTTGCTAAAATGCATAAAGTTATCGTATGCTGATGAATTCAAACTCTTTCATCGTGTATTGAAGGCTTGGGAGTTATCTTGGATTCGAAAATGAATTACAAACAGCACATTGAATATACCATCAATAAAGCCTCGACACTGTTAGGGTTCGTCTTTCGTGTGACGAAAGACTTCAAAAACATATATTGCCTCAAAGCATTCGCCCTTATTCTGAATAACGCCGTATCGTTTTTTCGATCATATTTCATTCGTATTCCTAATAACGCTAGCAAAATCAAAGGTAGCTAGGATTCGACCGAACCATATTCGATCGAAAAACCAATACGTCGTTATTCAGAATAAGGGCGATTATATTGTGCTTTGGTCCGTTCTACACTAGAATATGCAGCTGTGGTTTGGTCAGCCTACTATCAAAACGACATTCAACGCATAGAAAATATTCAATATAAATTTATTCTTTTTGCGCTTCGCCAACTACCATGGAGAGACCCCCTAAATCTTCCGAGTTACCAAGATCGCTGCAAGCTCATAGATCTCGATCTACTGTCCGTTCGCAGAAATGTGCTCAAGGCAGTTTTCATTGCTGATCTTCTCCAGTCACGAATTGATTGCTCGGAGCTGTTACGTTTGCTATATTTTGATGTTTGTGGTCGTTGTCTTCGAACTCATCCTTTCCTACGCATTCCTGCCGCCAGAACCAACCATGGCCACAACGAGTCATTTGTCAGTATATGCCGAGTGTTCAATCGCTGTTCAAGTCAGTTCGACTTTCATCTACCTCGTGATATTATCAGGAAATTGTTTTGTCGAACACTATCTCTTTAGAAGTTTATCGTTAGTTCTAAGAACTTAGATATGTAGTTATAATAGTTAATAATATAAAATGTATCATTTGGATATTCTGTAATCTGTTGGTACAAAAGATGAGGAAGTTTTATGCCTACTGGAGACATAGTTAAAGATTGATAATAACTTATCTCCAGTGGGCTTTTCCCTACTCCTAAAATAAAATAAATAAATAAAAATAAATAAAACCATATCTCAGGCTATTTCTATTGCGATAAGCGTATTCGCCCCTTGTTCCCTAAACCATAGAATCAAAGATAGTTAGTAACTGCAAACAAACGAAGCATGGGAAAGGAAGGACTCATTTTGCGTGCTTTCGTTTTTCTTTAACCTTCCCTCACTCGACTTCTGCCTGCCACCCAGAGATTATCCTTCGTAAATCGGGTGACTAATCCCAACAGTACTTGAATTAGTGTGCGGTTGATGAAAGAATCGCCATGGTTGATGAAGGAATCTATACCGGGACGCTTACAGTACAAGACCAGAACAGTAAAAACTACACAGGCCAAATGCGAACGAAGTGCTCAGTGAAGCCATTCGGCAACGATGTTCTTATGTAATCTTCTCGTAAACTTTCGATAAAAATTGAGCGTGTACCGGTGGAAAAAGGAGACAAATTCCAATGTCGTCGCTGACGATGGAATCCAAAGCACCGAAATAACTTCTCCTTTCGGTAGGATTTCCGTTCGATTGGAAGTTCTTCGTCGGCTATGAGGATTGTAATTGGCTGCGAGATTCGGATTTCACGCCAACTGACTATATCTGGACGCTTGAATGCATTGATTTCTTCCGTTATTCATTGGATAGAAACTTTTACTACCGTTTCAATCAAGTTTCTCTTTCGAAATAATTTGATCCACTTATTCGACACCGTCTCATCGGGGTTACGTCTATCGATTGGCGAATTTTGAACAGATGCTTACCAGATACTACTGCTTTGAATGGCAATAATTTGAGCTACCATTATAATGATCCCTTTTTTTGTTTATTCTTGCCAGAGAACTGGAGAGAAAAGTAATCGCGGTCATTAGCTGTCCAGTGTTTTGGGTTTTCTGTTGGGACTGCTAAACTGGTCATTCAAAATCGATGAAACATTTCGGTCGTTTACAGTTGTAACGTAAAATTGACTTGCTTGTTTTGTGTGTGTTTTTTTCTCTGTACGAAAATATCAAACGGGAAGATAAAACAAGGTTCTGAATTTTTGATGAGTGATTTAAAAAATGAATTGTTTGTTCCACGCAACCTGTTTTAAGTTCTTTGAATTTTAACAACCTACAGTCAATTCTGATAAAATATTCTTCTTCATTCAGAAATAATTAAATTTTCCATCGGACCATCATCAAAAGAACAGGCAAATATTTAGGGCGGTCCAAACTGTACCATATTTTCCCGAAGGGGGGTTTGCTTATATTTTAGCTGATCGTCTTTTAAAAAAACTGAAATGGGAAGAGAATGCGAAACCATGACAGGCTTACCTTTCAACAGGATGAAACCAATCATGCATGACCCTTGCGAATGTACACAAGGAAAGTTAAATGATCTCCAGGCTGGTCGAAACGTTACTCCAAACTGCAAACCGTCTTCATCATAGGTTACTTGTTTAAACATGGAAACATGCCATCACAAATAAGCCAGTTTCTTGTCTTGTATATTTTTTAGAAGGGACCAGGCTAGGCAAGCTACAACAAATGAACATAATGCTATCAGCGTTGGTATCAAAGACGAAATATTCGCCACAGTCAAAATAAAAAAAGGAACAAAACCCCTTTTGAAAAGTTTTCCGGAGAATCGTCAGCGTGCCGTTTTCATAATGAGACAACAAAACATTCGGATCAAATCCGTTTCCAATAAGCGTCGAACAAAGGCAGTGTCTTGTGTATTTTTTATTTTGCTTTTTCTATCGTTTTCCCAAACGCTTGCCATCCGTAACCTATTGGTGGTTGGATTAAACTCGTTCCTTTCTTGTGCTTCGTACAGCGGCAAACCGAAAAAGTTATTA